>NC_057862.1:512820314-513147814 GCF_019393635.1 Dromiciops gliroides
AAGCCAGTGCTCTTTCCACAAAGTCATGATGCCCCTATAGATGTGGCTGTTTTTTTGTTTCTTAGCTGACTTGTACAAAGATAAGTATAGAGTTGTATCTCTTGACCCATGACAAAGTAAAATTAGTACTTTTTTTTCAAAGGCTACTCTTAAGATTAAAGTCATCAATAGCCTTTCTTATCCAAAATGACTGGCCCAACCACCGTTTAACTACTTCTGTAGAATTCTCAGCATCAAGATCCTTCTTTAAGGGGAAACCAAATAGTACCTATGATAAACAACATAGTTCACAGTGAAATGGATACAAGAGAATGTTTTAAGACATACTAAAACATTGGAAGTAATGAGTCACTGATCCTTGAATAAGCAGGGGAGAAAAGAATGCTAAGTTATGTCTCCAAGGACACTACGGGATCTGTAAGGTGCTGACAGATGCTGCCACATGAAGGTTGTGGGAGAGGTGAGTAGAAGACACATTTCCTACTTTGTAGTTTGGTCCAGAAGTTATGTCATCCCTCTTCCAGAATAAGACTCATGATCACAGACATATTGTAGCACAAATGATACTGTTTACCCAAGTAAAGACTCTGCTGCAACAGAGCCAAATGTATTTGTTCATTAGATTATGGGTGAGGATCAGATAGTCAAGTCATTCATGCCAATCAAGAAAAGCAACTCTATTACATAAGACATTAAAATTAATATTTCAAATTAAAATATTTTAAAAATAGATAAAAATATTTAAAAGTTTTTATTGTTTTCAGTAGCGACTTGTATAGCCTTTTCTGTCTCTCATTTCTATAAAATTAAACATAAAAATCCACCCACTTGGAATATTTTGAATTTTGCTTATTGCAAACCATTCATTTTAATTTTTCAATTCAATTCAGTATATATTGTCTAAAATGTCTAGAATGACATGGGGTGTGGAAGGCATAAAGATAAATAAAACAAAGTCCCAGCTCTCCTAAAGCTTACACTAAGCCAGGTTAAATCCCTAATAAAAAAACCTTGTTTAAAGTTTGGGGAAAGTTCTGCTCTATGTAAGGCATAAAGACAATCTAAGAAGAAAAAAAAAGTAAATATTTTTTATCTACCCTAAAACTTTTTCTCAAGCCAAAACTCACAAGAAAATATTAGGGATATGATTACATAAAAAGAATATACCTATTTTTCCACTTATTTAGCAAACATATATTAATTGCCTGATATGTGCAATGCAATGTAATTAGGCATCTACAAAGATAATTTCCAATGATACCTTATATTATTCTCCTCCATAAATTTTACAATCCAGTAAAATTGGAATATTCTCTGCTCCTTAAAAGTACCAGGTATATTTTCAATTCTATATCTTTGGTAATGGTGTTCCTTATGCCTAAAATGCCCTAATTGTCCTTTTAACTGTTAAATTCCTAACCTTACTTAAAAACCCTAGATTTTTTTAAATATCTTTTTTTTGTTTTTTTTTTTTGCGGGGCGATGGGGGTTAAGCGACTTGCCCAGGGTCACACAGCTAGTAAGTGTCAAGTGTATGAGGTTGGATTTGAACTCAGGTATTCCTGAATCTGGGGCTGGTGCTTTACCTACTGTGCCACCTAGCCACCCCAAAAACCCTAGATTTTTAAACATAAGTAAAAACATACCTATTCTACATCTCACAGAAGAGTTTGTTTAGAACCTCTCTGATGTACTCATTATATATTCTTGTATATTATCTCTGTTTCTTTGTCCCCTACTAGATTTAAGCTAATGAGAAGCAAGATTAATGCATTATTTAAACCTAGTAAGCATACCAATACCAAGATCAGCGCTATGTACAATTATTTTTCAATACTACAATATTTGAACAACCTGCAACATCATTTTTACAGGTATTCCTTCCACTATCCAATTCAAAATTCAACTATGAATTAGCAGAAGGTTTTCAAGAGTTGCTTGGTTTGGGAAAAAGATAACCATCTTGGATTGTCTTTCTATGCAATATTATATAGATGTGTATATATATATATATATATGTGTGTGTGTGTGTGTGTGTGTGTATGTGTGTGTGTGAGAGAGATAGAGAGAGAGAGAGATCTATTTTGTTTTAATTAGAGCACATATTTCCAATGCATGCCTCTCTTTCCTGAATTGCAGCCCATTAAATTAGACTGTCACAGTTCTTTAATCAGTTTGGGTTTTTTTGTTGTTTTTTGTCAAGTAACAATATGACTTTCTGATATACTTCTTGAGTGAAAGCATGAAAACTAGTTATCTCACATTAGGAGTTTACAAATTGATGGATAAAGAAGTTACCACTAGGAAATTAACTAATAGGAATGAGGAAATTGGTTTAAATAATTATAGAATTTAATATAATTAAGGAAAAATAATGTTTATTAAGGGATGGGTTTTGCCTTACTCTTTTTTTTCTCTGTATCCAGAATAGAAGCAGGAATCCTTGAGAACAAGAGAACTTTTAAATGTTTTCTCTTCTATTAGCTCAAGTAGACATAGGCTTTAAGTTTTCATAGAAAAAAATCAGGGTAAGGGTATAAATGAATAAGTAAGATATGAAGAGAAAAGCACCAAAGTGAACTATTACTAGTTTAATTAATTGGCATTGATCAAGCACCTTTATATAAATGCCGTGGATACAAAAAAAAAAAGGCACAAGAAAATACTGGCTGTCCAGGATCTTACAGTCTAACACAAAGAAAAAAAATGGAAAAGAACTTAATCATATAGTCTCCATCATCTGGGATTTCAAGAAAAATGTATGTCTGCATTAAAATTAATTGACATGGCAAACTAATATCACTTAGTGGTAACATGACTAAATTGCAGGTATAGGTTTTTGAGAGTTAAATATCCTCTAAAATCTGATTCAAAAAATAAAATTAATAAGCAATAGTGAATATCATAACAGTCCATGGGCATTTCCAGTGGGATAATAAATATAGTATTGTTTTCTATTTTCAGTACATTTAACAGAATTTGCAATCATATATACATAT
This sequence comes from Dromiciops gliroides, assembly GCF_019393635.1. Lineage (NCBI taxonomy): Eukaryota > Metazoa > Chordata > Mammalia > Microbiotheria > Microbiotheriidae > Dromiciops > Dromiciops gliroides. The sequence goes on from NC_057862.1 coordinate 512,823,314, forward strand.
ATATGGTATAAGCATATATATGTGCGTGTGTGTGTGTGTGTTTGTGTGTGTGTGTGTGTGTGTGTGTGTGTGTGTGTGTAAAAATTCTACATTTAAAAGCTCCAAATCAGGACTTAATTTTCTGACATTTGCAACAAGGAATAAAAACCAGTTCTGAAATAATCACTTTTTTTTCTTAATTATATCAAGACAGAATCTTTATAGAATCTTCAAAACTTTTGAGATGATACATGAGATTGCCTAAGTCCATCTATGAATATTTTTTATTGCAAAAATTCATGTGCCAATGTTTCGCAGGCATCCTCAAGCTCTCTTGCTGTTCAATAAGTAAGAAGTTCTCTTGTATAGCAGTGATTCTTTTTTTTTTTCCTTTGGCATGGTCTGTGAGGGTTAAGTGATTTGACCAGGGTCACACAGCAGTAAGGGTAAAGTGTCTGAGACAGGATTTGAACTCAGGTCCTCCTGAGTCCAGGTCTGGTGCTTTTTCCACTATACCACCTAGCTGCCCCCAGCCATAATTCTTTTATGATGTTGGCCCAGAATATTCTCATAATTTTGAATATGTAGAAAATATCTCCATGACCTGATTCATGAAAATATATCTCCTATTCAGTCATTTAAAATAATGGAAACATTTGACTCTAGTAGTAATGTTGAAGATGAGTGAATTCTGCTTAAGCATTTGGTCCAATGTTGACTTGGGCCATGAGATAAAAGTATCCTTTAAAGTAAAATAACTACTCTGATAAAACTGAAATTCATTCATCATAGTTTTGTATTTGAATTAATTTTAAATGATTTTATATGTAAGCATACACATTTATATTGTCATATGATACATATAAAACACATATTGTAAGACATATTATAAGATATTAGATACATGTTTATCTTTCCAAAAGCTTAAAAGATAAAAAGTAATGAATTTTGTTGTTTCTGCCAAAATTTTAAAAAATTACTTTTCTTTCTAACTTTTCTTTTTAGTTTTATTTTTATTCTTTGTAGAATATTGCCTGACACATAATAGTCACTTAAATGTTTGATGAAGGAGGGGGATGAAAGGAGGAAAGAAAGGAAGGAGGAAGGAAGGGAAGAAGAGATAAAGGGAGGGATGGAAGAAGGCAAGGATGAAGGGAGTGAGGAAGGGAGAAATGGGGGGAAGGGAGAAAAGAAGAAGGGAAAAGGAGGAAGTTATGGAGGAAAGGGAAATGGGAACAAGGGAGGGAGGAAGGAAGAAAAAGGAAGGAGGAAGAGAGGGGTAGAGGAAAGAAGCAAAGAAGAAAGGAAAGATGGGTGAAAATATACTGGATGCAACCTTAGAAATGGGTGTTCAATTCCCTCATTTTCCAGATGAAGAAACTAGGTGAAATTACTTGACATAAGTCATAAAGAATTGTTAATGAAGAGCTGGTACTATAACTTAGGTCTTTTGACATCCATCCCAGTGCTCCTTCTGTTTCTTTAAAATGAACTTATATGACATACTTTAAAGATCAAATTGGTCACAGAAAGCACCTTGGCTTGCTTGCGCTCTCTCTCTCTCTCTCTCTCTGTATGTATGTGTATGTATATATGCATGTATGATGTGTGTATATGTATTGTATCATGTGTTTATATATATATACATATATATATATTTTTTTAAGAGTACTTAAGTTATATTCCTTACCACGACAGATTGGCCGGTGGTCACTCCACGCTGCTAGTGTCTCTGTAACTCTCTGACATGTTATGCTCTTGGAACCCTGAAGCACATAATTATCTTCACAGGTGAACTGGACACTTGCACCCACCCTAAGAAATCAAGAAACAAAAACCAGTTTATTAGATACGAAGTCCAGAGAAACCAATATGTTGCCTGTTTCTAATTCGGTAGTAAAGTCAAAACTGTCAAATATGTAGATAGAAAAAGAAATAAAGATTTGAAAAAATTCAGATCACCAATCATTTTCCTGGGCAGAAAAGGTTTATTTCAAATAGGGCAAACATCTGTACCATTCCATCAATGTGGGAGAAAATGCAGCAGAAGAATATATTTTCAAACAACACCTATCAATTATAGTCAAAGGAAGGCCACATATTATATTGGGGAAATATATCTCCCTGGAAAATCCTTTCCCACCACATTTTAATGTAATCCATCCAGGCTACAGTTAGATGAAAAATTACTTTGGCTCTAGTGCTACATCTGAAAACATGAAGCTTTGAGGTTGTGAGCATCGACAAAACACTAAAACAGAATAACAATTCGGCAGGTGCATAAGAAAATGTTCAAGTCATAAATCAGGTATGAACACACACCCAATTACTTCTTCTGAGCCTGACATGTGGCATTAAGCATAGTGCACCACTATTTTACATTCTGACAAGTATCCTCTTTAAGGAGCAAATCCTGCCCATGTTTTCTTTTCATTTTGCCACAGGGACTGGGAATGGAGAGAAGTAATGGAAGTGGGAGTATGCTTAGAGAGAGAAGGGTTAAGGAAAAGGAAGGTTTTCCTTTCTGTATGCTTGAAACTATAATTCTTTACTATATGTCTGCATTTCTTAATTCGTTTCACTACATTTTAATATACATATATACATGCTAAACAGAAATATACACATACACAATATGAACATATTTTTCTTTTCTTTTCCTTTGGTCCAAATCTATAACTTCATCCATATAGAGAATTAATCTAGGACTTCCCTGCACCAATGCAGAATAAAAATTCAGAGTTCATAGAGGCACAGAACGATGGAGTGACTTAGCTATGATTACAAAGCCAATATCTCTCAGAAGTAACACTTGAACCCAGACCTTCATAACATCAAGGCTCTCTCTCTTTTCAGAATGCCATATTGACACTTACAGAGACCCACAGATAGACATACAGGCACACACAGAGAGGATTTTTTCTGCACATATATATGTTTATGAAAATGTAGGAATCTATTTGGATATATAGAAATATGGAAGTTTGTATAATATGCTACACCATACATATACATGCCTGTGTATGCATATATGCGTACAATTATATTTTCTATATTATGAATATATGTATATGTATTCTATATGTGTATATATGTATATATACACACACATACAAGCACATAGATATGTATACCCATATAGACACATACATCTATACTTTGGGATATAGGCATAAAATATGCATTACAAATATACATGAACTATTAATAAATATGCTTTTAAATCTGTAAAGTATGTAATAGGAAGAAGAAGCACTGAATGGTGTATTTGTATCACTGAATAATTTGGAAATCCTCTATTACATAGAGTGGTGACTCTGCAGGATTTAAGGAAAAGCAAGGGCAAGAATGACACTGTATGATAAAGCATTTAGAAATCTATATTATGAACTACATATGTGGAGTCTCCACATTGTTAAATTTTTCAGCTTCTGGTACATGCCATCTTAAGGTTTACAAAGGGCTTTACCAAAATTACCTCATTTAATCCTCACGACATCCTTGGGAAATAAATACTATTGTCACTATTTTACAGATGTGAAAACTGAGGCAGACAGAGCTTGAATAATTTGCCCCGGGGTTACATAGCTAGAAAGTATCTGAGGACAGGTTTGAGGACAGGTCGTCCTGTCTCCAAGTTCAGCCCTCAAGCCACTGTACCAACTAACTTACTAGAAAATGCTTGTTTATTGGTTAATTAGTCCATAAAAGTACCTTAGTTTAAAACAATATTTAAAATGGAGGGAATCAAAACAAAGAGAAATCAGATCATGATTTAGTAATTAATGTATATATATAGATATGTGCATATGTTCTTCAAGTATGTTCAATGAAGAATATATTTTAGTAATTTCAGAACATTAGAAATACTATTGGCCAGTTATCCTTCAAGTATTCTTTTCATAAAATTATTGTAAATATGGACAAACCATCACATAGAACAGGGCTTCTTAAACTTTTTCCACTTGTGACCCCTTTTAAGCCAATAAATTTTTACATAACCTCAGGTGTATAGGTATATAAAATAGGTATACATAACCTGCTACTGATGCCAAATTTTTTACAGTCCCCACATTCAGTTATGTGACTTCATATGGGTTTGTAACCAACAGTTTAAGAAGCTTTGAGGGGTGTAACAATCGGAATGATGCCATGTGCTCAGGAGTTACCATAGGAAAGCTCCACCATGAGGAGAAGGTGTCTGAGGGCAAGCCATGTGGTCAGGTCCTTGGTGTCAGGAAGTGACATTTGCTCGTGGGTACTGTCAATCTATTCCATCTACATCACTCTTCCTTTTCTACTTCAATTATCCTATAATCTCCTTGTTGCCTCAGACCTAGAGACTTAGAATTGATCTTAAATAATCTCTAATAACAGTCCTTTCCACCACATCCTATACACTATTGCAAGGTTATTTTTTTTTAATCGCTATTTTCATTATGGTATTCCTCTAAAGGTTCCTTATTACTATTTTTAGGGGAAGCTAGGTGGTGCAGTGGCCAGAGTGATGGGCCTAAAAGTAGGAAAACCTGATTTCAAATTCTGCCTCAGTCACTTACTAGCTGCATGACCCTGGGCAAGTAACTTAATCCTGTTTGTTTCAGTTTCCTCATCTGTAAAATTAGTTCGAGAAGGAAATGGCAAACAACTCCAGTGTCTTTGCCATAAAAACCCCAATGGCATCACTGAGTGGACATGACCAAAAGACAATTGAGCAACATTACTATCTCTACTTAGTCTACCATAGTTTAATATTCAAGATCCTCCATCAATTACTGATACTTTATGTAGCATTTCTCATCTTCCATTATTCTGCCAAATTAAGCCTTTGCTCTGGGCTATTTTGTTTCATTAATTTCCAAGATTATCCCTACTTCTGCACTTCTGGATTGGTTATTGTTCCTTCTCATATATTTCTTTAAAGGGAGCATAAATTATGGCATTGTTTCATGCTCTAATCACCACAAGTTGTTGTCCCTGAACTCACTCTATAAATTGTACAAATAAAAATGGAAGTCAATATAACAATACAGTATTGTCCAAAAATGACAAGTGAAAAAGCTACAAAGCAATGAATTGACAATCTGTTGCAGTAACCTAATTGAGTCTTAGTTCATGAAATTTAATAAATGTATTTAAAGTTAGAAAGCAGGAATGGCAGTTACTCTTTCCAAATGATCAATTCACATTCTAAGTCTAGTTTTCTATTAGATAAGGACAACAACAATAACACAATAGAATTTAAATGTTCCACTACCATTTCATTTTCCATTAATACAAGCCTCAAGTCTCTTTGAGTTCTCTGATTTCTCTGGCATGCATTCTATTTGTCAAATAGAAAATGAATTAGTCTACAGAATAAGAGATGATTTATAATTTGATTTTCCTGAAATGTCCCATGTTAAAAAGAAAAAGAAAAGGTGTTGAGAGAAATAATTGCTGGTAGGTACCCTTTAGTCAATAACTAAAGAGTTCAGAAAAGCCAGCTATTACTCTATATAAGCACTGTGATGGAAGGGAACAGCACATATATGATAATATCAACAAAAAAGGAATGGGTAAAAAATTATAAAATGTTTTATACATGTATATATATATGCAGGAATTTTAAACTGTTAGATTGAAAAGAGTAAGAAGTTAACCTCACTTTAGTATTCTGCTATTTAAAAGCTTCAGAATCAAAGAGAACTCTCATTTGGGAATTTTCAAATCAATTATCTCACTTATAATGGATATCTTGGTTCAAATCACATCTAAATGGCACCTCTTAAAAACAACTACAAACATTTGTGCTTTTATTTAAGAGCTATTCCCTACCTACTTCTGGAATAACTTGAGGCATCTTACAGATTAAAATATGACAAGGAAAGAATAAAACTTGAACAGAATTCATATGATAGAAGCATGAGATACTGATGCTTAAAAGAAGTAGAGATAATCAGTTATTGTACTTCGAGAACATAGCTCACTTTCAGATTTCTGGAATCTAAGGAAAAATGTGACATCCATTAAACCACAAAGTTGATTTTTATAAGATAAAGGATATAAATTCAGTTCTGGTATTAAATTTTTCCCTGGGTTAACATTCAATGTAGGGGCAGCTACGTGGCGCAGTGGATAGAGCACTGGCCCTGGAGTCAGGAGGACCTGAGTTCAAATCTGGCCTCAGACACTTAACGTTTACTAGCTGTGTGACCCTGGGCAAGTCACTTAACCCCAATTGCCTCACTAAAACAAAACAAAACAAAACAAAACATTCAATGTAGTGTCTTCCAATATTGCTTGAACAAAGATTCATGAATTCAACAAGAACATTTCCATAACATTATCATTCTGTTTGTGGATAAGGCTTTTTTATTCAAGAAATATTAGTCACATTAACCTCAACCTCAGGACAACCTCAACATCAGGACAAGCGTAGATTGCCTATAGTAAGGTAGATAATTTATTATCCTCCACTGACTGCCATAGTTACTATTCCTCATTCTTGCTATCACTCAGCTTTCCATCCATTCAATGAATATCAAACTGCTTTAGTTTTCAGAACCCTTTAATTAATTTCTAGATGAGATATAAAATTCATCTAAGAACATCTCTGTCTTCTTGGACCAACTAATCTAGTGGGTGATATGATACAAACACAATATTATTTGCTAAATATACAGCAAAGTCCCAATCATCATGAATAATGAATCCCCTAAAGTAGTTAGTTGCAAGTATATGAATTTTCACTATTGAAAGTTATAATTATATAAAATGTGATGATTTGTTCCAATGTAATGGAAATGTGCAATTGAAGTCTGAATAATGTGACCACTTCAGGGGAATTCATTATTCATACTAATTGGGACCTGGCTATACTAGAGAAGTGTATAAGAAAGTTCTATGTGAGGACTGAGCAGAAAAAAGTAAGTTTACCAGGTTTCATGAAGGAGATGGCATTTCAGTAGATTATTAAAAAATTAATGGAACCCCACTTTCAAATCTTTAACTAGATATCTCAATGTGAGTGTCCCAAACAAAATTCAATATTCCAGTGTTTCTATGACATGTATGATCAACATGGACACTTCTACCAATGGTACAAATCATATCCCACTATACAGTAAGAATGGACCATCTCCTTATGCAATAAAACATACCTTGGATAATATGTTTTACATCATTTAAAGTATGGTACTTATCATTAGTTATATACTATGCTAGCCATATTCCCCTGAGAGTCTCCTACTGCACTTGATGTATTAACAATTTTCAAGAAAACTCCCAAAGAGAAAGAAAAAGCATGGCAAAAAATCATTACCAATTAACTCTTTAGTCAATTAAATTAGAATAATGGCTTAAAATCATATGCCAGTAGAGTGACTGATAATAGTTGGAAGCTTTTTGTTGCATGTCTTAAAACTATATTTGTACAGAGTCAGGAAATATGATGTGCAGGTAATTAATAGGTTCCCAGATGATTAAGTTAAACTGTTAGAATAAGAGAAAAATAGAATCAATAATTCATTATCTTCTTTCAAAGTATAAGCTACCTACTCTCAAAGAACTTATCATCTAGTAATAGAGATATGAAATATACATGAATAACTAAAATCCAAAGTAGAGTGAGTCAAGTACATATGAAAATTATAGAGTAATCTGAAAATTCATGAGGCAAGGGTTACTTCAGCCTAAGAAAATAAGGAAAAAAATGTCATGAAAGAGGTATAATATGAACTTATTCTTTTAAGATAGAGAAGAGGCAAGAAGAGGAAAACAGGTATCCTAGACATGAAAAATAATGTAAGATAAAAACAGTGATGACAAGGCACAAAAACTTTTTTAAAGCATGGTAACATCTAGTTTGGCTAGAGTTTAGGTTGTGGAAATTTGACAATTCCATTGACCAAAAGTACCAATCATAGCTAGTAAAGGGAGGAGAAATAGGGGAGATAGAGGAAAGAGGTATTAGAGAAGGAGAAAGAAGAAAAGAAACCCATTTCCTCCAGGGCATTCTAAAGGGGAACAGTAAAACATATGTATGAGAATGGAGATTGAAACCAGGTATTGGCAGGTGTGCTAGATATATCATATTAGAACATCTGACTTCAAATTCTGAATATGCCATGTATTAATTTTGTTTCTCCCACAGCCTAATGGAGAACTCTGAAAAGGACGGCTTAATAAATATTTAATTAATGAATAAATGAATATGTCTGTTAATCAGGAGTAATTCAGAGTATAAAGACATGAATCTATAATAGCAATAAGAAGAATACCAAGAAGAATAGCTGATATTCATAGAGCATTTTAAGGCTTAAAAAGAATTTTACACACTTTGAGTAATCTTTAGAATAACTTTGTGAGGTACTTATTACAAGTATTATTTCTATTTTTCCATTAAGCCAACTGGGGCTAAGAGAGAATCGTGGCTAAATTATGGTCTCATGAGTAGTAAGTGTCAGAGGCAGGACTTCAAAACAGGTCTCAAGATTTCTTCTGGTCAAGTGCTCTTTCTATTATTCTATTCTGCCTCTCAAAAAACAGAGAAGTATGTGGTAGAAAAAGCACTGGCTCTGGTACCAGAGGGATTGTGTTCAAATACTGATTATTCTCTGGGTGACTTTGAGCAAGTTACTTAACCTCCCTGGGGGTTGGCTTAGATGGTCTTTGGTATTCTTTCCATTTCTTCCTCCTCTTCCTCCTTTGATCCTATGATTTCTAAGGTCAATTCCAGTCTTGAAACCTAGAAAATCACTCAGGTAATCCTAAGGCTACTAATTCACCCTCCACTGGGAAAAGTTGCCATCACATTTGAAAAGCTCACCAAGTCCTGAAAATTAGCCCACACTTCTATTTTAGAAATGTTCCTTTGTAATATCTAGCTAAATTCCAGACATGTTTATGTTCATAGACTTAGAGATATCATGGTATTTTGATAAGTCATAGTAGGTGATTAATATAGGCTTGTTTATTTATCTCCTGACATTCCATATCCACTCATCCAACCGTCTCATCTCACAAAGGAGAATGAAGCCTATAGAGATTGACTTGACTGAGGTCACATAAGCCACAAGGTAGGAAAGCCAAAGTTTGACCTCAGTTTCTCTGACTCCAATTCGAGAGCTCTTTGCCTAGCACCACTCTGCTTTTCCTGAAACCTCACAGATTCTCCAACAAATGATCCCTGTTTATGCTGAGGAAAAAGCTCAGCTACTTCACCTGACTGTGCCCAGTAAATTAAAAATCTCGCTGGAACAGATGGGACCAAGGAGGTTGAAAGACAATTTGCAAGTAAACTGGCCACAAAGCCAATAAAACTTTGTCAGCTCGTGCTTGCACAGTATCTCAGACAACACTATAATCAAAGAGACAAATGTGTAATGGCTGTAAATATTGGAGTGCTTTTTATTACTCTTTTGATTCCCCCACATAATATGTCATTTCTGGGTCATTTTTTTCCTTTTATAGCGACAGTCTTTAGAATCATCTCTTCAAGCCTTAAGGCAAGTTAGAACTACTGAAAATGCATTAGAGAGTAGATTGATATCTCTAGCCTGAGGAAAGCAAAGAAAAGAAACTAATATTTTAGATGAATTTCAGAGCCTGGATGTTAACAATGGCACAACACAGCTTCCTTACAACAATCAAACTATAAGGAATTTCAAGGGTATGAGTTCCAATAATGTTTGTGAAAGTGGCTTAAAATAACTAGGAAGTTCTAAACTGTGACCAGTGTTTAAGAGCAATATACTTGGGAAAATGTCTGAACCTTAGGGAAGTTTCATTTAAGTCATTCTCATATATATTAAGTTCATAAGGAATGGCTCTTTAACAAATAAGATCAGTTCATTCTTATCCGACAAGGTAATTAAGTTAAAACCTCATGCCAGTGTATATAGTAAGACATGAAAAAGCCAAGTCCATGTTACATGAATTATACTAAGGCTAGCATGACATGCTGTTCATGAACTCAGGAAGATTCTGGTTTGGATTGTATCTCTGACCCTCTCTGTGTTACCATGGGCAAGTTAATTCATTGCTCAGAGACTCAGTTTCCTCATTTTTTATGAAATGAGAATTTTAATATTTCTAATTGTTACCTTACCTGGCCTATGTAAGAATAAAGTGAGATAATGTGCTTTGCAAACTTTGAAGCATTATATAAATGTCACTTACTATTGCTATTACTGTTATCTTATTTTCATCTTATTCAATGGAGTTAAGATAGAAATGATCTTAAGAAAAGGTTTTTTTGTTTGTTTTTTTAGCCTATTGGCCAGGTATAAATTACTTGCTTTTTTGTAATTGAATAAAGGTATTGTATATAAATTCTACTTCTGGAAACTCACTGAATGTATCTTCAAGTTTTCCACTTGATTATATCTAAGTACTTGATAGGTGCCAAATTTTTGTAATGTGCAGTGGTAGGTTGCACATTTTTTCCCATTTCCTCTTCTGTAAGAAAACAGATAGGCATGGGGAAACGTATGAAGTAAGCAAAGTGAAGAAAGCAAAACAAATGGAGGGAGAGATGAGGGGAATAGTAAAATGATACAACAGAACAAATTTTTAAAACAACAGAAAATCAATTCAAATTTAATTCTGTGAAATTATTTTGACCAAGACTGACTCCAAAATGAGACAAGAGGTGATCTCTTCTTGCTTCTTTGTAGAGTTGGGTAACTGTGAGTATGAAATGCTGTGTATATTGACAAACATTTTTTAAAAATGTTTTTTAATGTTTGTTATTCCTATTTACTTTTTTCTCCACCCCACCTTTTTATTTTTTATTTATAAGGGATTGTTCTTTGAGAGAAGAGGGGGCAGGAACATATTGGGTAATGTAAAAAGAAGATATGAGTAAAATTTTGTTTGTTTTTGCAGGGCAATTGGGGTTAAGTGACTTGCCCAGGGTCACACAGCTAGTAAGTAAGTGACAGGTATCTGAGGCCAGATTTGAACTCAGGTCCTCCTGAGTTCCAGGGCCAGTGCTTTATCCACTGTGTCACCTAGCTGCCCCATGAGTAAAATTTTAAAAATATAACTTTTTCATAATTTCTTATAGCTAGTGATATCTCTATCATAAATCCTTCAATTTATATTAGAAAAGATATATACCTTAGTAAATATTATTATTATTGAGAAGGAGGAGGAGGAGGTAGAAGAGGAGGAAAAGGAGAATGCTTCTGAATCATGTAAGTGAAGACATGGCTTAATAGTAGTCCTTCGAGGGGGAAAAGATTAATACAGTAATATGATCTTAGGGACTGCAAGCTTAATAAGAAATAACAATATAATGAAGCAGCCTAAAACCCTAATGTCAATGAGTCAGTAAATAAACATTTATTAAGCACCAGTTATGTGCCTGGCACTAGGATAAGCACTGGGGGAGGGTGGGGGAGAGGAAAAAGACAATCTTGTATTCAAGGACCTCATGGAGACAGGATACAAATAACCATGTACAAACAAGCTATATACATGATCAATAGAAAATAATCAATAGAGAGAAGTCACTATATTTAAGCAGGATTAGGAAAGACTTCCATAGAATGTGGGACTTTAGCTAGTACTTGAAGAAAACCAAACATGCCAAGAGGCAGAAATAAGCAGGGAAAGCATTCTGGGCATCAGGGACAGCCACTGAAAATGTCTGGCATCTGAAGATGGAGTGTCTTCTTGGAGGAACAGAAAAGAGGCTAGTGTTACTGCTTCAACAGAGTACAAGGGGATATAATCTATAAGAAGACTGGAAAGGAAGGCTGACAGGCTATGAAGAACTTTGAATGTCAAAGGATTTCATCCTGTAAGTGATAGGGAGGCCCTGGAGTTTGTTTTTTTTTTCTCCCAGAGGAGACCACTTTAACAGCTGAATGGAGAATGGATTGGAGTGAGAAGAAATTTACAACACAAAGAACAGCCAGTAGGCTATGCAATAGTCTAGGATTAAAGTGATGGGCAGCTGTACAATGTAGTGATAGTGTCAGAGGAGGGAAAGAAACAGAGAAGAGAGCTGTTACAAAAAGAAAATTGGCAGGCATTAAAAACAGATTGGATCCTGGGGCCGAGAGAGAGTAAGAATCAAAGATAATACACATGTTGGTGACTGAGTGGATGGTAGTACCCCAAACAGTAACAGGGAAGTTAGAAAGCAGGAAGGATTTGGGGAGAAGAATAAAAATGAGTTCAGTTTGGACACACTGAGTTCAAGCTATATACTTCAAGACATCTAATAGGGAGTTGGAGAGATCAGTCTGGAGGTCAGCAGAGAGGTTAGGGATTGTCAAAAATCTGAGAGTAATCTGTACATGGATGATAATTTAATCCATGTGCATTAATGAGATCACCAAGTGAAGTAATATATCAGGGGAAAAAAGAAGGCGGCCCAGGATAGAATTCTGTGAGCTACCTGTGGTTTACAGATATGACTTGTCTGAAGATATAGCAAGGAAGACAGCAATGGAGTGGTCAGATAGGTAAACAGATAACCGGGAGAGAATAAGGTTCCCTAATCCTAGAAAAAAGAGATTACAGAGGAGAACAGGGTGATTGATAGTGACAAAGTTTGCAAAGAGGTCAAAAAAGAAGAGGATGGAGGAAAGCCCATTAGTTTTTGGCAATTAGAGATTTTAGTAATTTTGGAGAGGTTGGTTTTGGTTGAAAGATGAGATTGGAAGTCAGACTGTAGCAAGTTAAGAAAAAATGAGAAGAAAGGAAGCAGAGACAACCATTTCATATCACATTTTCAAATAGTTTAGCCATGAAAATGGAAGAAAGCTATGGGACAATAGCTAGCTGGCTTACCAAATGTATAGTATCTAAAATTTTAGAAGTAACAGTGCTAAAGGTTTCTATTGGTCAGACCACAGGCCACAACAGGAGATTTGTATTCATTTGTGGGCTCCTCATTCACTCTAAGAGTAACAATAGAAAACTGAAGCTGAAGTGATGAGACCAAGAAAGCAAAAGACCTGGAAAATAGAGGGGAAAAAATGAAAGGTCTCCCGTTTAGCTCTCCCAAAATTTATTAGATAGAAAATCAATGTAGTCTTTGATCTGTTATCTCTTATTCCTGACACATAACCAGCCCACCTAGAGACATGTTTTACAAGTTCTTGATGTCATTAAAAAGATCTATGAGAGAGATGCTTAAAAAGAATGGGCAATGCGGTTCTTAGTCTTGTTTCTATTTTCTGTTTAGCCCCATTCACCTTACTATGCTTTATAACTAATCCTTTTTAACCAGTATCTATTTGCTGACAATCTCGGGCTTCAAATTTAATTACCTTAAATCAATTCTGGAATGTTGCTACAAAATGGAGTCTGGGCTAACTAAAATCTTTGATCAAGAAAATAAATGCAGAACCAGCCCTGAGAAGTGAATCAGGGAAGCAACAGCAGGGAAAGAAGTACATCTCTCCAAAAACTAAGAGTAGGGAAAAAAAAACACCTAAGAGTAGAGAAAAAATAAGGCATATAGTAATCTTATCAGTCTTACTTCCTTCTCTTCACTATACCTATTTCAGAGGGAAAAAGCAGGAAGACTTTCCCCACATCTTCTTCCACACTCATCAAATTCATGGATTTTCCCTGCTTTGAAGTCTGCCTTTGACATTTATTCATCTCCAAAATTTATCTAAATGTGACAATGTGAAGCAAAGCCCCAATGTCCTACCCTATTTGTGAATGCTGGCCAGTTACTCAATAAAGATTTATTCATTAAGTAAAAGTGTTAGATTAGATGACCTCTCCGATCCCTTCCAATTCTAATATTCACATTTATGTGTCTTTTTGAGAGTATAATGAATGTATCTTGACAAATATTTATCTCAACACAACTTTGTGTTTCCTAGTTACCCAGTACATCTGCCACTTGAAAGGATAACCTCATTGATATAAGATGTGCTGATAAATCATGTCCCTAATATTCTTTCAAATTGTAGAGGATTTTGCAACATATCAGGAGGTTGTCTGTGTTTCAAGCTAAAATATAAGGATGGTTGGAAAGGTTTCATTTTGTAGATATAACTGCTTTTCTTGAGAAGCTATAAAATATTGCTAAACCCTGTTTTGTTTTGTTTTTACTACACAAGTTCACTTTGACAGTGGCAGCAATTGCATTCAGAACCAAAGCATTGCTTTAAGAAATGCAAAAAAGGGGGCAGCTAGTTGGCGCAGTGGATAGAGCACTGGCCTGGATTCAGGAGGACCTGAGTTCAAATTTAGCCTCAGACACTTGACACTTACTAGTTTTTTGTTCCTGGGCAAGTCACTTAACCCTCATTGCCCTGCCAAAAAAAAAAATGCAAAAAAATTATTTGTTTTCCCTAAAGATGCCATGGCTTATACTTCTAGACTGATTCCACAATGCACATGCACTTCCATGTAGTCCCCTTGATATACACTGACTAATTGAACTTCAGTCATTGCATTTTAGAATGAAAGTGACAATCTTCAAAATGCTCAGAGGGAGAAAACAACTGTGTTGAAAAGAGTAAGAACCTTGTCAGGTTCAATGTAGTTGAAGTAACAAAAGATGTTAAGCCTAGAGAACAGAAAACATGGTATCTATTGTTAGGCATCTGTAGGGTAGTTAGGAAACAGTGATGAGGCTTTTCTGCATCTTCAATGGTTTGATTAGGACTGAGTGATGTAAATTCAGTCAGAGGCAAAATGGTGCAGTAGAAAGAGCTGGTTTTAGAGTTAAAAGACTGAAATTTGCTAATCTCAGTTGCATATTTCACTGTCTTTCCTCCCCTTTATCACAAAGTATATGATTGAGGAATCATTTGCCCTTATTTTCATTTTTACTTCAGTAGCTAATTTCTTTATTTTGATCAGAAGCTGTTCCATATGATTACTCCTCCTAATTATTAGGAGAGCATATATGAAACTTCTTACATTATTACATTTGCCAAAAAAAATTTCATTTGGCTATTTTTTATCCATTTTTCTTATACATTCCTACCTCCTGCTCTATGATCAAATTTCTAGGGAGTTCCTTTGCCTTGTCTTGCTCCAATACCTATAATAGCTCTTTCTCTTCACATCTGCCTCTTTGATCTCTGTGGTTTTTGTTTATCTGTTTAGATTGAACTCAAAGGACATCTTCTGTAGGAAGCCTTTTCCATCTTTCCATATTAGTACCTTTACTTCTAAGATTATATTGTATATACCTTGTTTGTATCTTTTATGTACCTGTATTTATATTGGTTGTATCTCTCATTAGAATGTACTCACCTTAAGGAAAGGAACTTATTTAAGTATTTTTTGTATCCTTAGGACTTAGCACAATTTTTTTTTTTTTGGTGAAGCAGTTGGGGTTAAGTGACTTGCCCAGGGTCACACAGCTAGTAAGTGTTGAGTGTCTGATGCTGGATTTGACCTCAGGTCCTCCTGAATCCAGGGCCAGTGCTCTAACCACTGTACCACCTAGCTGCCCCTTTAGCACAATTTCTAACATAGAGAGATTTAAATATATACTTATTGTCTTCCTTTCATTGAAATTTTTAATTCACCCTGTTTATTACCCTAATATTATATAATTTATATAAAGGTATTCAGGGTCCTCAAGGAAGAGATGTTGGAACACAAAGTTTTAAAAAATGATGTTAAAATCTGTCTTTACATATATTTTGGGAAATAAAATTCTATTCAAGAATAAAAAAAGGAAGAAAGAAAGAGTGGAAACAGAAGTCCAGAGATATCTAGTGACCTTCCCAAGAGTCAAGATTTGACCTAGCCTGTGAATTCAAATCCACTTCACGTCATATTACCATTTAAAAATTTTCTGAGGTTAACTTCATATTGTAATAAAGTCTACCAATAACAGTTTCTATTAATGATGACTGAAAGAGAAGTAAACAGAAGGATATGCCACTCCAGGGGGAAAAGTGTTGTTGTTGTTGTTTTTTTTTCAAAAAGAAAAGAGGAAGAAGAGAGAAAGAAGAGGAAGACATAGCATCTACTTCAAATTTGCAGATTTCTTATACATAAGACTAACCCTGAACATCATTCAAATTTCGGGGGATTGTCTGCATGGGAGGGGATAACTAAAATAGTTAGAAAGCAGGAAAAAAGGGAACAAGGCCAGTAGTGGTCTGGCACCTGTCTGACTAGAAGAAGAATCCAAGCCTTGAGGAAATCTAGACTTTCTCTCTATATGTCTAATGTCTATTGGATGCATTCTTGTGTCCTGACATGCTGGTTTGTAGATGTTGGCATAGCATACTAGGCTAATTACAAAGTGACCTTTTCCATCCATTGCATTAATGAAAATGAAATAGTCATTTGCTAGAGCAGATGCTTGCCTTTAGGACAGAGTTTAGTTATAAAGATAAATGCCATAGGATGAATATAGATTATATATAAGAAAATTTCATTAATTGGGACCTTACTATTTCAGAATTCCTGAGTCTCACATAATCTCAAGGTTAGAAGGAATATCAGGGAATGTCTTCTGGTCTAATCTCCAAGTGAGGAATGACTCTTAAAACATCCCTCAAAACTAGTCATCAGTTTTCACTTGATGCCCTCTAGTGAGAGACATCTGCTATCTCAATAAGTACTCATTCACTTATGTCTACCTCTACATGTCATGAAGAATTTCTTTACATTAAGACCAAATCTTTCTCTCTGCATCCTTCATTCATTGTTCCTAGCCCTCAGGACAGGCAGAAGTCAAATCTTCCATATCATCTATCTAGTCTGAAATTTACAACTACCCCCCCACACCTTAAATAAATGTATTCCTGAAGAAATAACTAGTATCACATAGGTTGGAAGAGGGATGTTGAACCTATCTAAAAGAAAAAAAATAAACAAAATAGTAATACATTTACATGGCAAGCAAGCCTATCTAAAGAAAAAAAGGGCCTCTGAAGGAAAGACAGGCAGTAACAATTTACCGGTCAAGTCAATCACCAAGATCTCTACCATCATCTCCCTTCTTACTCTAAGTGAGAAAATCAAGAACTCTGAACTCATAGGTTTAAAAATAGTGGTGCCCACCAGGCAAGTGGTTTTGTTTCCAAAAGTGGGCCCTCTAGCCTTGATTGAAAGGAAAAATAAATATGGAATAAGGCCCTATCTTCTTCACCACCACCAATACTAACAGCTGACCAAGTGTCAACAATAGACTTGTGATTCTAAGAACCTCAGGAGTGGCATCAATTCCTCCACCTTCCTGTGCATTTTTCATAGGACTTTTGGAGTTGTTTTGGATCATTGAATTGCTGAAAATAACATAATAAATAAGTCGTTCCCAGCAGATCATCTCACAGTATTACTGTTATTTTGTATACAGTAGATTTCACTTTGCATCAGCTCATTCAGGTCCCTCCAGGTCTTTTTGATAGTATCCTGCTCATCATTTTTAAAAAATATAGTAAACTACATTTACATAATACTTTAAAGAGAGATTTCCTTACAATGAACCCATGAGGTTGATTATTGCAACCACATTAATAGATAACTTTTATACAGTACCTTAAATTTGACAAAGAATTTTCTTTACAGTAGCCCAGCAAAGTACCATACATTTT
This sequence comes from Dromiciops gliroides, assembly GCF_019393635.1. Taxonomy (NCBI): domain Eukaryota; kingdom Metazoa; phylum Chordata; class Mammalia; order Microbiotheria; family Microbiotheriidae; genus Dromiciops; species Dromiciops gliroides. The sequence goes on from NC_057862.1 coordinate 512,840,818, forward strand.
GCCATCATCATCAATCAGTCATCATTTAATCATCATCCCTCAATCCTCACCATCATTCTCAGTCAACCCTCAAAGTTGTCAATCAATCCTCATCATCATCATCAATCAATCCTCCTCATCACTCAATCCTCATCAATCTTCATCTTCCTCCAATCATCATCATCTTTCCATCACCATCATTATTCCATTACCATTACCATCATCTTACATTACTCTTGCCTCTGCTTCAAAATTTTTTCACAATTACTATTGTTAACTTTCCCTCCATCCCATTCCCTTCCCATGATATTTACTTTATTTTCTCTCTTCTTTTATCCTATCCCCCCCAAAAGTGTTTTGATTCTGACTGTCCCCTCCCCTCCTCTGCCCTCCCTTCTTTCACCCCTCCCTCTTTATCCCCTTCCCCTCCTACTTTCCTGCAGGGTTAGATAGATTACTCCACCCAACTGAGTGTGTATATTATTCCCTCCTAGAGCCAACTCTGATGAGATTAAGGTCATTGAGCTAATTCTGATAAGTGTAAGTCTCATTCACTGTCCCATTCCTCCCCAATCTCTCCTCCCACTCTATAAATCCTTTCCTGCTTCTTTCATGTGAGATTTCATCCCATTTTCCTGTCTCCTTTCCCCTCTCCCATTGTAATCCTCTAAAAACATATGATTTTAGCAGGACAAATGACATTGTAGAGGGTTCCATATGACCTGTTTTGGCATTGCCCCTAAAGGAACATGGGATTGACAACTTAAACCTTCTCTATGTGACATCTCTCACTTTAGAATATGAACTCCTTAAGAGCAAGGACTATTTTGCTTTCCAATTTGCATGCCCAGGACATAGCACAGTATAAATACATAGTAAGCACTTATGTTTTTGAATTTATTTGCCCATGTATCCATCCATTCATCCATTAATTAATTTGTATTCATTTATGTATCTTTGTTGTGCTCATTATATCTGAGCTAGCTACAAATTACTTACATATAAGATCTTATCTTAATAATGGTAGTCATTAGTTTGGGTTAGTATATATACTTGAAAAAGTCTCAGGCTCATCATACTTTAACTAATTAAGAGTGACCTCATCCATTAGCTTAAATTAATGAGGTTTGTACCTCTCTCAATTTGGAAAGGTTGTGAAGAATGTGCATCTTTTCTCATTCTTCGCCTAATGCCAACCATAATTATCTGAATAAAAATGTCTAATTCATTGAAGAGCTTCAGCTAAAATTACCAAAAAATCAAAATTCTTTTGCCATTTATTTTTATTTAAAAATATAAAAATAAATATTAAACAAACCATATATTTTGCAAACAACTTTTTGTATTAATTGGGAAAAACAGAATTCCCCAAATATTTTGCAAACTCCAATGTAAGAAAAATCACTATTGTGTAGAGCCTATTAGGCTGAATTTTGCAGTTATTATTGTGTCTCATCTTTAGTGATAATTAAAGGAACTTGTTTTTTAAATGTCATTCAAAGGTATCTTTCTTTAGGATATGGTCAATTCTCTTTTAGATTAAGTTGTAAGTAGTTTCTAACCTAAATTCTCTAGGCCAGACTATACATAAAATACTCTTGAATTACAACAATTAGCAAAAATTGCTTTAAAAAAGATTTTTCCTTTTATGAGTCTTCCAGCACATTGGTCTCCAAAAGATATTGCAATTTTGTTCTTCATTCTCTATTCATTGCGCGTGGTAATGAGAGTTCAATTCCAGTTCCTATTTCAATAGTGAAATATTAAAATTGTTCTAGCTTTTTGTCTTATGCTGCATCTTCTCTGGGACAATTTTTGGAAAGAGTCCAAATGCCCAATTGTGTTTCTCACCACGTTATGTTCCATGTCTTATTTTTGTAATCTTGAAATTAAACAAAATGAGGAATTAGTTGAAAACAATTTTTGTGTTCTAAGGAGATCAAAGAACTGAAAGGGAACAAGGAGCACAGGGTCAAAATAGAAAAGAATAGATAAGCTACAAACATTAAGAAATAAAATGAAACTCATAAAATTATCTGGTCTGTGGTTAGACAAATGAACCTTCAGAAAAGAAATCCAGCCCTCATCCTCAGGTTCCATTTCTGATTCATTTAAATATTTAGAAGATAAATCTGTCTCATAATGGTTTTTATTTTCTGTGTGTGTGTGTGTATGTGTGTGTGTGCACCTGACATAATTTTTTAGTCGAGGTGGACAATCACTATGTGTAAATCACAGACTTTCAGATTTTCAAGTAATCTCAAATTCATCTCCATACCATATCTAAATAAGAATACCTACTATAAACCTATGTCAAATAAATATCCAGTCTCTGCTCAAAGACTTCTAGTGAGAGAGACACTATTACCACCCAAGATAATCCATTCTATTTCCAGAGAGTTTTAATGTTTAGGAATTTCCCCATTATATCAATCATAAGCTTGCCTTCATGTAATTTATACCATTTCTACTGTCCAGGACCAGGCAAAACAAATCTAATCTCTCTTCCATGCGGCAGACTTTTAAATATTTCAAGAGAGCAATCATACTTCTACCTGTCTTCTCTTCTCTAAGCTAATCACTACCCAGTTTCTTCAACAGATCTTTATAAAGTTCAATCACCATACCATTTGATATCTTGGTCACCTCTTCTGCATATTTTTCATCTTCCTAAAATGTGACACCTAGGACTGAAAAAAACATTCCTTTGATGTCCTTTAACTACAATTGGACTGTTTCCTATATATCCTATATTCTATATCTTTTGCTTCTCATGATGTATCATGATTTTATTAGTTTAATTTTCTGGTGGCTTGTATGGTTTTGTTTTGCTGAAATGTTATGTTACTAAATCATATTGAGCTTCTATTTTTTTCCAATGTCCAGATCACTTTCAAATAAATTACTGTAGCCACAAATATGTATCTTGTAATTGAAAAATGTCTCTTGAACTTAATTGTGAGAATTTATATTTATTCCAATTAAATTTCATTCTACTTTCTGTAAGTCAACATTCTAGCTGTTCAAGATCATGTTAGATCCTTTCTTTCTGATTTCATGGGTTAGCTGTCCCTACTTTTTTTAATATAACATAATTGAAAAGCATGAGATTTATGCATTTATCCATGTCATTGATAAAAAAAAGTTAACAAAGAAAACCCCCACGAGCCAATGATAGATCTCTGAGAAACTCTACTAGTATTCTCTTTTCTAGTTGGTATTAAGCCTTTAATGACTATTCCTATAGTCAATAATTTAAATAACAATTTAAATAATTACCTGGACTAATACCTGCAACTTGTCACCAAAAATATCATAAGTTTTGTGAAATATTATATACTCCCCTATCTGACCATTTTCTTCCTGTGCACAAAAATCTTCAATGGCTACCTATTTTATTCTTTTATCTTTCTTTTTTGTTTGTTTCTTTTTTTCTACCTATTTTATGATGAATGAAATACAAACTCCTAAACCACATATTTGTTGAAACTTCAGAATTTGTGGAGCTTATGTTGGCAAAATGGGAAATGACTGTGCCCTGGTGAATTTTAAATGGAAGCAAGTCCCTTCAGTTTCATGGAGGCCTCAAGAACTATCTTTAGGGATGATAGTGGGGTGTTTTAGCAGGTAAAATATTGTCCTGGGAATAATAAAAACAAGGAACAACTGTAAGAGAAGTCAGCCAATGCAGTGAGTTTTGTGATAAACATTGGTGTGATGTAATATAGTAAGTGTAGCATATTCTTGGAGTGAGTTTCAAGTGAAATTGCCTTCTATAGATATATGCTGGAATAGTGAAAGAGTAAAGGAATGAACATGAGGCAGGGCAATCACAAGGCTTGGCAGTCTCAGGTATATATTGGGATCTGAGTAAGAAATACTGAGTAAGTAGTTACGGGCATGTTCTGGTTGCTAATGTCCTCCTATCCAGTAAATATTGGAAGGGTACAAGCCATTGTTCAAATTCTCTCTCTCTGAAATTGTTCCCTATGAAATCTTGGCCAAATCAATTAACCTATTGATCCTTAATTTACTCATCTGTAAATGAGTGTGTTGGATTAGATGGCTTCTAAGATTCTTTCTAGCAAGAAAACTTTGATCCTATTAACCAACATGGGTTAAGTGATTACAATATTTCAGGTGCTATGCTAAGTGTTGGATATATATAAATACAAAGAATGTAGCAATCTTGAAACTAAAACAGTGTAAGAACGTGTATAAACACAAATATGCATACTCACTGTATCAATATACAAATATAGAGGCCTCAGGAGCTATCTTTAGGGATGAATAGATATGAGGACACAAGGGCACCACCAGTTAGGGAGAAGAGGAAAGACTTTATGTATGGATACTTATGAGTTGTGGCTTGCTTAAAAAGAGTATTCTGTGAGGAATAGAGAGAAGAGAGCATTTCAGTCATGGAGATGGTCAAAGTGATGTCATGAAGATGAGAGATGGAAAGTAGTGCATGAGGAAAAGAGAGAAGGCCAAATTGATTGGAAACAGGATAAAGGAAAATGAACCAGGAATGATGGGCTGAAGTCAGGTAATAAATAACTTATTTTTTTTGTGAGGCAATTGAGGTTAAGTGACTTGCCCAGGTTCACACTGCTAGTAAGTGTCAAGTGTCTGAGACTGGATTTGAACTCAGGTCCTCCTGAATCCAGGGCCAGTGCTCTACCCACTCACTGTGCCACCTAGCTGCCCCAATAAATAACTTTAAAATTTAAACAGAGGAATTTATAAGTGACAACAGGTAAACGACTATAGAGAGAGTTGGAGCAAGGAAACCAGTTAGAAGCCTATAATAATAGTTTCAGTGTGATATGATGAGGACCAGAATGGATGTAAAGCTGTGTAACCAGAGAGAAAGAATCTGATGTGAGAATTATTGTGGGCAAGTATTGGCAACTTTTTGGATATGTGCTTTGGAGAAAGAATGAATACTTATGAGTTTTTAAGCCTGGGAACCTAAAAAGATGGTGATACCTTCAAGAAAAATAGGGAAAAGTAGAAAAGTGGAGGATTTGCGGTAAAAAGAAAATGAGTTCTATTTTGGAAATGTTGAGTTTAAGACGTCTCTGGCTCATCTATTTTGAAATGTCCACTAGGTAGTTGATAATGTGAGACTGGATATCTAGATGTGTGAGACATCTGCATAATGAAAATTAAACCTCTATAGACGAAGTTACCAAGAATATACATATAAAGAGAAAAGAAGCAGGTCACTGTAAGAACACTTTTAAGGAATATGTTATGGATTATGTGGCAGCAAAGGAGACTGATGGAATAGTTAGGTAGGAAAAGAACTGAGTAGAGAATGATGTAACGAGAATGGAGAAAAGAGAAGGCATCTAGGATGGGAGAGGTTGGTCAATAATGTCAAATCCATCAAATTGGTCAATGAGAATGAAGACTGAGAAAAACACATATCATATTTCACTTCTTTAGATGATTAGTAACTTTGGAAAGAGCATTTTCACTTGACTGATAAAGTTTGAAGACAGATTGCAAGGGTTTGAGGAATTAGTGAAAGGAGAAGTGGAGGCAATGACTGTTTTGAAATATCTTGTTTGGGTGAGATAGGAAGAAATATAGAATGATAGTCCAAGGGCATGATAGGTTTCTAGTGAAGGTCTTCTTAAGGATAAAGGAAGCTTGGAGACATCTGAAGACAGTTTAGAAGAATTAATGGAAAGTGAAGAGTTAAATGAAAACAAAAGTCCCAGTCCCTGGGGGAGCATATATTCTAAGGCAGGAAGACTATAAGTGAAATATGAAAGATGGTGGGAGAGGTGAGAAGAGAAGGCTCCTAAACAGGGGCATGGTTGAGAAAAGTCTTGACAATCAGGATTAGAACTTGGGAAGGAATTATCAGTATGCTAGGCTCTATCCTTTTTTCTTAAATTGAGGTTCTAGGAGGAACTGACCAATCAGAGAAAGGGTTAGAAATACAGGGCACTTCTAACATGGAAAGGGTGAAGGTTCTGAAGGTTCTTCCCCTGTAAAAAGGCAACTTGGAGAATAGTAGAGGAACAGTCTTCCAGGGAGAGAAGGTTGTTTGAGATTAGTGGAGAAAGAAATCTAGGGTTGAGAGCACCAAGAAAGGAACAAAGAAGAAGAAGAACATGAAAAGCAATGAGAAATCAAAGGACCTGAGTAAAAATCCAATCATGCTGCTTACTAGTGGTGTGTAAATTATTTAATCTCTATGGATCTTGGTTTCCTCAACTGTCAAATCAGGAGGTTTAGCTAAAGTCAGAAAACAATAGCCAATAATAGTTTATTATATTTTAGAATGTAATTTGTTTTTGCTTATAGGCCATACAAAAACGGGCAGTAAGCTAGATTTGGCCTACAGACTGTAGTTTATCAGCCCCTGTGCTAGATGATAAAACCCAAATTGAGAACTGGACTTCGGGTGTCATCTACTTCAATCTTCTTTGGGGTAGCTAGGTGGCACAGTGGATAGACCACTGGCCCTGGGGTCAAGAGGCCTTGATTTCAAATCTAACCTCAAACATTTACTAGTTGCATGACCCTGGTCAAGTCACTTAACCCCAATTGCCTTGAAATTTGGGGCCATCTTCAGTCGTCTTGATATATATCTTGCCACTGGACCCAGATGGCTCTGGAGGAGAGAGTGAGATTATTGACCTTGCAAGACTCTCCCTCACTTAAATTCAATTCAGGGCAAGTCATGATATCACCTCCTGATGTCATGGTCCTCTTCAGGAATGAAAGACAAACAGCAACAACAACTTAAATCCTCTAATTTTACAAATGAGTAGATAAGGCTCAGAAAATTTGTGGCTTATCCAAGTTAGAGAAAAACTATGATTTGAACCAAAGTCCTCTGACTGCAAAACTATTTTATTATTCCTATGGTTTCTTTCAGATTTTAAATCTTATAATCCTTTCACCTGGATTTAATTCGTGGCTCTGACACTTGCTACCTCTGTCACCACAGGCAAGTAGATCAACCCAGATCCATGTCCTCATTCCTCTCTAGAGCTTAACATTGTTGCTGGCACATCATCAGCATTTAACAAGTAAGTGCTTGTCACTTGATTGACTTAATTCTTCTGGGTCAGGGTTTTTGAGGCCTCATGTGTGCTCTTATGATTAGATTATAGTATTTCCCTAGTATGGACTGGGGCTACCAAGAAGAAGATATAAAGCCAGCCCCTGGATGGTTTCTAATACATAGGGATAAAGCCTTTTTCATCCTCCTGTGTGCCATAGGCTTGAGAACAAGATATTTCTTCCTAGCCTCTCTGATAAGCCTGACCTCTTTAGTGAAGCAGTTTCTCTGGCTCACTCTGCCTTGGGATATAATTGGAGACATGGCCACAGCATGTACGCTGGCAAGGATCAGGACCTCTATGATTTAGATTGCATCTCTATAACAGGTCTATTATCTAGGGCTGGATGGACTCTACACAGCAGGCCAGAAAATCCCCATGATGCCAGGTCACTAGGCAGACTTTCCAGGGATGGCAGGCTGTGGAATTCACCAAGCCAGGGAAGTGCAAAGAATAAGGAATGTTGGCTCCATATGAAAATTGATGCTGGCATGAATGCTGTCCATGAATAGAGTTTCACAAAGAATGATATTGGTAATTGAAATCCCTGGTCTTTATTTGTATTTCTACAATGGAGTTAATCAGCTGTAATCATTTCACAACCAAAATAAATCTCTCTGAGACTCAGTTTACTCATGAGTAATATGATAATTATAATTCCTATATTACACTAATAATATCTGACATTTATATAGCACTTCGCAGAATCACAATATTTGAACATTGGAAGGCACATCAGCAGACATCTAGCTTAACTTATACAAAGAAGGAATCTTTATTATAACATACACAACATATTGGTTGCAAACTTTAAATACTGAAAAGTTCTTTACAGGTATTATCTAATTTGTTCCTCACAGCACCACTATAGGATTGGTGATGTTTTTAGTCTGCATTTTTTTTTTACCAGATGAGGAAATTGAAGCCAAGAAGAGTGACTTCCACAGATGTGGAAACCCCCAGGTAGGCACTCTGACCACTACGGTTATAGGCTCTGTCATCTATCTTCTCACGGCTTGTAATAAAGAAAGTGCTTCACAAACTTCGTGTTACATAAAAAATGAGGTGTTATCAGTATTTTCCTTTGATAATTTAATATTTTATTTTTCCCAATTAAATGTGAAATATTTTTGACATTTGTTTTTAAAATTTTGAGTTTCAAATCTCTCCCTCCATAACTCTACTCCTTTATTGAGAAGTGAAGCAATTTGATGTAAGTTGTACATATCCAATAATGCAAAATATATTTTTATATTAGTCATGTTGTAAAAAATAAGAAGAAAGAAAAAATAGTTATTTTAAAGTATTCATTCAGAGTCAATCAGTTCTTTTTGGAGATGGATAGCATTCTTCATCATAAATCCTTCAGAATTGTCTTGGATCATTGTATTACTGAAAATACCTAAGTCATTCATAATTTATCATTATGCAATTTTGCTATTACTGCATACAGTGCTCTCCTGGTTCTGCTCATTTCACTTTATATCAGTTAATCTAAGTCTTTACATGTTTTTCTGAGAGCATCTTGCTTATTCTTTTTTTTTTTTTTTTTTTTTTTTTTGGTGAGGCAATTGGGGTTAAGTGACTTGCCTACGGTCACACAGCTAGTAAGTATCAAATGTCTGAGACTAGATTTGAACTCAGGTCCTCCTGAATCCAAGGTCAGTGCTTTTTCCACTGCACCACCTAGCTGCCCCTTACTCATTATTTCTTATAACACAATAGTATTCCATCACAATCACGTACTATATCTTGTTCAGCCATTTCCCAATTGATGGGCATCCCCTCAATTTCCAAATCTTTTTCACAACAAAAAGAGCTGCTATAAATATTTTTGTACACATAGATACTTTTTAAAAATCTCTTTGATATATAGACCTAGTAGTGGTATTGCTGGGTTAAGGTTTTGTAGTTTTATAGCCCCTTGGGTATAGCTCCAAATTGCTCTCCATAATGATTGAATCAGTTCACAACTCCACTGAACAGTGCATTAGTGCATTTCAATTAGTGCAACAGTGCATTTCAATTTTCCCACATCTGCTCCAACATTGGCAATTTTCCTTTTCTTTCTTATTAGCCAGTCTGAGAGGTAAGGAGTAGTACCTCAAAGTTGTTTTAATTTGTATTTCTCCAATCAATGGTGATTTAGAGAACTTTTTTTTTAGGTTTTACAGTACAATCATGTTAAACATATTTCCACCTTAGTCATGTTGTAAAAGAAGAATCAGAAAAAAGGGGAAAACAATGAGAAAGACAAAAACAAAAAAAAACAAAATGAAAATAGTATTCTTCCATTTGCATTCAGACCCCACAGCTCTTTTCCTAGATGCAGAAAACATTTTCCATTATGAGTCTTTTGGAATTATCTTCGATCACTGCATTGCTGAGAAGAACTAAGTCTTATCATAGTGGATCACTTCTCAATGTTGCTTTTATCGTGTATAATGTTTTACTGGTTCTGCTCATTTCACTCAGCATCAGTTCATGTAAATCTTTCCAGGTTTTTCTGAAATTTGACTACTCCATTTCTTCTAGCACAATAGTATTCCATTACATTCATACACCACAACTTCTTCAGTCCTTCCCCAACTGATGGACATTCTCTCAATTCCTAATTCTTTGCCATAAAGAATTTGTTTTCATATACATATAGATAGGTTTGACTACTTCATCTGAAAAATGTTTATATCATTTAACTATTTATCAATTAGGGAATGGCTCTTGTTTTAATAAATTTGACTTAGTTATCTATATATTTAAGAAATGAGGCATTTATCAGAGAGATTTGTGAAATTTCTTCCCCAAAGTTATAATTATTATGTCTTTCCTTCCATCCTATTTCCTCCTATCTATCAAGTACTCTCGCTCTTTTTACTCTGTCCACCCTTCAAATGTGTTTTGCATCTGATATTACCTCCCACAATCGCCCCCTCCTTTCTATCAGTCTTCCTTTCTCTTATCCCCTTCCCCATCTAGTTGTTTGGTTTGGGGTTTTTTTGGGGGTTTTTTTGGTAGGGTAACGGATTCTACACCTAAGTGTGTATGTTATTCTCTCTTTGACTCAATTCCAATGAGTTCAAACACTTCTCCCCCCTACTACATTTTCTTCTTCCCTCTAAAAGGTTTTTTGTTGTTCTTCTTTTATGTAAGATTATTTATGCCATTCTACCTCTCCCATTCCCCTTCTCCCTGTGCATTCTTCTTTCTCACCCCTTAATTTTTTTTTTTTTAGATATCATCACATCATAATCAACTCACATGCATGCCTTCTGTCTATGTATACTTCAAACATTATAATGATAAAGTTAGGAGTTACAAGTATCATCTTCTCATGCAGGAATGTAAGCAGCTTAACCATATTGCATTCCTTATGATTTCCCCTACTGTTTACCTTTTTAATGTTTTTCTTGAGTCTTTTATTTGAAAGTCAAATTTTCTATTCAGCTCTGGTCTTTTCATCAGGAATTCCTAAAACTTGTCAATTTAATTAAATATCCATTTTTCCCCTTGAATGTTTATACTGTTTTTCTAGGTAATGCTTGGTTGTAATTCTAGCTCTTTTACCCTCTGGAATATCATATTCTAAGCCCTCTGATGTGATTCCAAGACCTTTAATGCGTTATCATTTAATTGTGTTATAGTGATTGTGGCCCTACAATATTTAAATGGTTTCTGGCTGCTTACAATATTTTCTCCTTGACTTGGGCACTCTGTAATTTGGCTTTAATGTTCCCAGGAATTTTCATTTGGGGATCTCTTAAGAAGTTATTGGTAGACTCTTTCCATTTCTATTTTATCCTTTAGTTCTAAAATATCAGGGTAGTTTTCCTTGTTAATTTCTCAAAAGATAATTTGTATACTTTTTATCATGGTTTTCAGGTAATCTAATAATTCTTTGGTTATCTCTCCTGGATTGATTTTCCAGGTTACTTGTTTCTCTAATGAGATATTTTGAATTTCCTTTTATTATTTCATTCTTTTGACCTTCTTTTATTTTTTCTTGATGTCTTCTTGAGTCATTAGTTTCTACTTGCCCATTCTAATTTTTCAGGAATTCTTTTTTTTTTTCAGTGAGCTTTTATACTTCCTTTTCCATTTAGCAAATTCTTTTTTTAAGGAGTTCTCCAATAAATTTTTGTACATCTTTCTCCATGTGGCCGAATCTATTTTCTTTCTTTTTTTTAGGAGTTCTTCTCTTCATTGTATTTTATGCCTCTTTTATAATTTGGCATATTCTGTTTCTTAAACTATTTTCTTCAGTGTTTTTTTGTGCTTCCTTTACCAAAGTGCTGACACTTTTTTCATAATTTCTCATATCACTCACATTTCTTTATCTAATTTTTCCTCTACCTTTCTTATTTAGTATTTAAAATACTTTTTGAGCTTTTCCAATAGTTTGTTTTGGGCCTAAGACCAATAATACCTTTCTTTGAGGCTTGAATGTATGAGTTTTGGTTTTGTTGTCTTCTTTTGAATTTCTGTTTAAGGTGGTGTGATCTAAGGAGAGGTGTGTTTACTACTCTCTTAACCTGTGCTCTGTTCTGTGAGTGAATACAAGCACTCTTTTCTGTCCTGGAACTTTAACCAAGGTTCCTCCTTCTCTGCAACTGCAAGCTCTGGTGTGCTAGTGGTCTTCTTGCCCTAGGACTGCGACCCAGGATAGCAACATGTATCCAAATATGGACAATGCAACACAGTCCTGCACCCAGTGCCAGCAAAGGGACTCTTGTAATCTTCTGACCCTTTGTCTCACCCCCTTACCATGTGTCCTGAGAGCTCAGGAAGTCCTTGTTGCCAATTCAGTTTCCCTCAAGGCCTTTTCTGGCATGCTGAGGTAAGACTTTCTGCTGTCTTTCCTGGGCATGGCCTACTTTGGATTGTTCTCTGCTCTCACCCTAGTGCTATAGATCTTTCTGCTGACTTTTTAAGCTGTTTTGAACTGGAAAATTGTTTTACCAGATGCTTTTGTGGGTTCTGCTACTCCAGATTTTGAGACATTTTTAAAAGTTCAAGGGAAGGGAATTTGGGAAAGCTATGGCAAGTCCCTGCCTTAAATCACACAGTCATGATAATAATGATAAATAATGGCTAAATTTATATAGTTACAAAGTTCTTCATTTCAACGATCCTCATAAACGCCCTTTTAAGTAAGAATGATCAGTATCCCTGTTTTTCAGAGGTAAGGAAATTTAGCCTGACAGAAGTTAAGTGATTTGCCTACCTCTCCAACAACAGGATTTTCAAAAGGAGAGGCTGCTACTCACAAGCTCTAGCTCTAAGTGCCTGAGCCAAGGGTTCCTTTTGAAAACTAGAAAGACAGTCAATCTTATACTCCTTTCTGTTCCTGTTTGCTCTTTCTCTCCAAAACAAGAACAGATAGCAACAAAACCAAAAATGTGTTTGTTTGGTTTTTTTCTAAGCATGCCTTTTACAGAGCCACAGAATCTCAGAATTGGAAATGGCCTCAGAGACTACCCATTTTTACTCACATATAAATAAGCACCCCTGATACTACATATGTGCCTTTGCTAGAAAACCTACAGTTAAATGGGAACCTACTATCTCTTGAGAGATCTTATTCTACTTTTGGATAGCTCAGTTCTAAGATGAAATTTGGTTCTCTGCAACTTCAACCTGATGCCTATTAGGACTTGACTTCTCATGAATTATTGATTTTATGGTTATAAAGAACATGCAGTCTAACCTCACTGTAGAAAATACACAATTTTTAGATAATATGTTCATAAATTATCTCTGCACTAGTAATTTAACAACAGTGCAAATGTTTTGATGTCTTTAGCAAAACAAATTGTGTTTTATCTGAAATAAATAACAAAGTCCATTTATATTCATCACTATTGTTTGAAGACAATCATCAATGAATAGGAAATAAATGACTACAATGATAATTGCATTTAACTGTTATTAAATTTTTTAAAAAACATACAAGTTGAAATATGACAATAAATAGTGAGGTAGCTCAAGTAAATATAATTTTACTATGTTAAATCGAAATGTTCGCATACATAAGATAATTGTCTGTGGAACTGTGACTTTCATGAAGGTTACCTTTTTATAATAATTCTGATAGGGTTAAAATTAAGACAAACCATCAAAAATTTTAAATGTTAAATAGTAATACTGCAGGAGTTCATTATAAGAATGTCAGGGCAGCTAGGTGGTACAGTGGATAAAACACCGACCCTGGATTCAGGAGGACCTGAGTTCAAAGCCAGCTTCAGACACTTAACACTTACTAGCTGTGTGACCCTGGGCAAGTCACTTAACCCCCATTGCCTCTCAAAAAAACAAACAAACAAACAAACAAAAAATAAGAATGTCATCATGCATATGGCATTTCTTCATACCTGAAGTCAGAACCTGTTCTCCTTCCATTTTCTGGAGTTCCAGGATCAGGACACATGTCAGACACTAAAGCTACACCCCCTTGAGTCACTGAAAGAGAGAGAAACATAAATATTAATTGTAATGTCATAGGACTTTGAGGAAAACAAACAGATAGTAATGGAAACAAGGTAGATGAGGCTTAGGAGAGAATATACACTATTATACAGTAATTGATTCTAATGCATTTGTCTTAAAGAAATAGAAAAATTATCAAAAATAAAGCGAATTTATCATTAATATACATGAAATTATATAAACAACTTGTTCATAAAGGATTGTGAATTTTTTTTGTTTGTGTTTTGAATCTCATTTACTTGACCATGGGATCCTAAAATTAAAAAAAAAACACAGCTCATTTATTAAAATCAAGAAAATATATTTGCCCTTAGATTAAATAATAAAATTATAAGATTTAGTGCAAGGAGGTACCTTAGAGACTATCTAATCCAATTGCCTCATTTTACACAATAAGAAACTCAAGAGCCAATAAGTGAAAGGACTTTCCTAAAGTTATAAATTTAGCTCATAAAAGAGTCAAGATTAGAAACCAAGCCTCTTGGCTCCCACACATTGCACATACCATAATAGTGTGCTATTCACTCCAATTTACAAGATGACTCTTTCAATACTTAAGCATATAAAATGGAAAATTCCCTCCCTCTGCCATGAGCAATTATTCAAAATGATGTTATCTGGTGAATTATTATCCAAAAATGGTTTTAAATAAAAGTAAAGTATATCATGTTATGATTTAAATTGAATGTGTGTTTTGTTAACATCTACACACAGTAGTGCTTTATATGTGGTGATACATTTCTCTGACTATGAAATTACTCATTATACCAGTCCACATAAATTGCAGATTAGTCTTTTATTTCAAAGCAGTCCATTTGAAGTCCTTTGAAAGATGTACTACTTTCTGAAGCTTTGTTCCTTCGACTAATATTTCCCTTTCAGCTAGAATAGCCAAAAGAGATATTCCTCATATTTGCATTCTACATTAACCTCAAACTAGGCTACCCACCAGTCCCTCAACGTATCCCACATTTTCTTAATTCCATATCTTTGATTATGCAATTCCCTACACTTGGAATGCCTTTGGACAATTGATATTCTAGCCAACACTCAAGGCCAAATTTAAATGTCACCTCTAAGCAGCTTTCTAATTTTCTCCTTGCTCAAAGTTCATCTGGTCCTGCCTTAACAGTTTGCCTACTTGTTGTCAACATTACTATAATTATAATGTGGTTTTTAAATTTTAGGAATACTAAAAGATTAGTTTTAGATAGTAAAAAAGACTAAAGGGTTTTATTTTATTTATTTTTTTCTTATTTTCACTAACATTTCTGACTAATAAGGTTGTAAATGTCCTACAGACAAATGTTTTATTCCTCAAAAAGATGGCAAAATTCATTGTATATCTAAATGAGGAAAAAATCTTTCCTTAAAGATACTGAAATAAAATTGCTGAAGAAAACTGAAATCTGAAAATCCTCACGTTTGTTAATGCTTTTTTCTGGGGCCATCCAACAGCAAATAAAGATGTTTCTTCTGTTCTAGTGACAACTATGAGCCAAGCATATGGTCAATCTTTCTTTGTTTTACTCTATATTCTGGCCTACACCTGACTCAAACTGCTCTGCTAATGTAGGTAAGAGAGAGGAATGAAATGATATACTTATAAACCAGTCAACATGTAATAAAAGGAAAATAAATAGGAAAATAAAGAAATCTAGAATGACCAGGGAGATGAAGCAGTGGATAGAATACTGGGTCTGGAGTCAGAAAGATCTAAATTAAAATCTAGCCTCAGATATTTACTAGCTGTATGACCTTAAGCAAGTCACTTCACTGCTGTTTACCTTAGTTTCCTCAACTATAAAATAAAAAAAAAAGTAATACCACCTATTTCCCAGAATTCTTGTGAACATCAAATGAGAAAATAATTGAAAAGCACTTAGCACACCTATCACATAGTAGGTGTTATTAAAATGTTAGCTGTTGCTGTTGTTGTTTGTCCATTGTTTTTGAAGAGGACCAATGGCATCATGGTAATGTCTTAAATTGTGTGTGAATTGGATTTAAGTGAGTCAGAATTGTACAAAATCATATTATTATAATTGTAATTATTATTATGAAAGGAGTCTTACCTATCAATAACAAATGCAGAATATTTAGCAAGTATAAAACATGGCTACAGTTGAACACACCTTCTTTTCCTCCTCATTTGCTATGGTGGCATTTAGTAGGTGTCAAGTCTAAGTAATCCCTTGACTACACATGGGCTAAATTTTGTTTGTAGTAAGGTAAGCAAGATGCTATTACCACAAGTAAGCCTTAGTCCTATGGTCCAATTATGTCTCAAGGACTGGTCCAATTACAGGTCAAGGATGGTATCATTACTTTTTAACAGGTGAAAGAGTGGAAATGAGTTTAATCTTCTTGGAGTAGATTTGTATACTACCACAGTCTATGTTCTCTTTAGTAGCTCACAAGCACATAATATGCTCAAAACACAAAAATGTACCTCACAATCATTGGGTATGTTTGAGGCTAAAAATTTTGAAGTAATGGGGTGTCAGTACTAAGTGGTAAGTTAGTTAAAAGATGCATGTTGGTATTAAAGATCTGCTGCCTGTTAGCTGTAATCATGTAACTTCATTACAACTCCAGTTCCCTCATCTTTAACATGTTGGTATATCCCCACTCCCTTCACAGAACTGCTGTGGCTGCAACAAAGGATAGTTAGGACCATGAAACTATATCAAGTATGGAAGGCTGAGATGAATATTAACATTATTTTCACATAAGGGGTGGGACAATTCCCCCTCCTCTTTCCCAGACAGGACCCTAATGCAATGTCTGACTTTGGAAAGAGTCTATCCTTGTTTCCCTTTCTTTTTCATCTCCTGGTGTTGAATAGAAATGGAAAGAATAATTTGGACCCATTTATGTCAGCTCATGAAAATTTTGAAGCTCTTTACAAAAACAAACAAAAACAAATAAAAACAAAACATAACAAACAAAAAACCCACTAGCTTTCCAAGTAGGAAAAAAATAGCTAAAAGGTTGTTACAGTGCAGAATGAATTAGGCAAGCCTAAATGGATTATAGATGAGAGAAGAAATGATTCTGATAGAGATTAGATGTAAAATATGGCTGATTTTTCTGAAATAATGATAAGCTTTCAAATGGGATAAGGTGGCATTGCGAATGCATTGTGACAAACAGGTTATATACAATTGAGAGCTATAAATCCTAAATGACTATTCTATCAGAATCATGGACAATTAATTTTTCTGAAAGCCAAAGCTGATGAAAAGAAAAATACTCATGGAAATCAATTTCACGTAAGCATGATTCCTAGTGTTCCAAGCAAAAAGATGCTATAAATGAGGAATAAGTGGTTATAGTTTTAATACTTTGCTGAATTGTATCTTACTGGTTTTTTCTGACAAATCTTAGGAATATAGTTGAATTATAACATATGATAAATCTCACCAGTCCTTTACTTGATATGCCCTAATAATAAATAAAATACTAGTTCTAGGATTTTATTTTTTGTAAGTATAGCATTAATATAAAACAGAATTGTACCTTTTTCAAAATGTTTATTTATTTTCAAGGTGACAGTTTATACTAATTTGGATAATTAGGTTTATATGATATGATTTAATCAGTTAACTTTTTAAAAAATCCACGCAGAGTAGTAGTGTCACCCTTTTTGACAACATATTTGCAAAACACTTTTAAATTTTCCAAAGCTCTTGAACACATAATTTCTCTTGATCCTCATAACAAGTGTGAACTTATAGGTTAAGCATTGTTTCTATTTGTCAGATGAAGGAAATGTCTACAAAGAAGTCCTCTTCACAGCACCATGTTGCTTCTCCTCTCTATCATCCTGATTGGTAAGGAAATGAGCATAGCAATTCAGTGAAATGAGATGGGAGCAAATTCTGAATACACCATTCTGCTCTGTGATGAGTAAAAGCTGGGAGAACAGAGTGAAAGAGAAGAAGTACAAAAGAGGTCTAAGATAAAGTTGTATGCTTAAGAAATCAAAATCTTTTATGGGAGCTGTATTATACCCACACTATAATTTAATTAAATATCTACTATATTTACTATATGCAAAACTTGGTGACTGAGTAGCTAAAAAATAGGATAAAACATACATAGTTTGGTAGGGGTGAGTAGCCTATAACTAATGTGAAAAGATCTGGGGATTCTGGTGGACTGCAAGATTGACATGGCAGCCTTGTTGTAAAAGGCAATTCCTCATTTTACCATCTTATTAATGATTATGGCCAATCTGGACTTATTTAGGCTTCTCCTTGAACAATGTCCATTACCAACTGGATCTAAGGCTACTGAAAAGTAGTATGACATAGTAGAAAGAAAAAGTCACTTGACCTCACTCTCCAAGATTATAAATTGTAGAGAAGGTACCAACTTGCATTAGTAGAGGAATTTTTTTTCATTAAAGAATTCCCTATTCCAATGAACTCATAGGTTCTCTATGCCTAGTATTCAAAAAAGGGGAAGTCAAGGTCCCATTTTATTCTGTCTTGGGTGCCAGATTTTTATAAAGGTATTGAGAAACTGATTCATGACCATAGAAGAGCAAGCAGGATAATCAAGGAACTAGAAATCATGGCATGTAATAAATAGCTGAAGGAATTGGGCATATTTAACTTGGAGAAGACTAGTGGGGTTAGAGAAGGTATAATATCTGTTTCCAAGCAGTGAAGTACTGATATAAGGACGATAAATTAAGTTTTGTTCTGCTTGAACCCAGAAAGCTGAAGAAAAATCAAAGAGTACATATTGTAGGAAGGAAAATGTTAGCTCTACATAAGGAAAACCTCCCTAGCAAGTGAGGTATATAATCTCCATAGAGAACAAGATTATCAATCCATTTCAAGGAGAGGCAAGTGAAGCATGAGTCAGATCTTTCTAGAGGATTACTGTGTAGTAAAGATCTCTATGATTCCTTCTACCTTGAAATCACAAGATCCTATGACTAGCATCATAGAATCATATCCATTTCTGAGAGTCTATAAATCTCTGGTGTTATAGGAGAGATAGAGACTTGTTAGCAATATTCCTGAAGAGTAGGCATAATGCCTAAAACACAAGAAATAGGCACTAGAGAGTGAGCTTTATGAACTCAAATGTTCAAAAGTAGAGCAAATGACAAAGACTTCGTCTTTTGCATTACATATTGAGATGAGTGTACAGTTTTCATCAAAAATCTCCCACATGTGAATAGGAGGTTTATATAAGTAAATTACCACTTTAATGATTTATTAAACCCTTATTTGCATATTCTGTTGTTAATGAAACTTGATGTTTTAAAGAACATTTTTTTTTTGCTGGTACTAAGAAGTTAAGCTTAATTTTAATCTATGGCAATAGTCACCTACAGAGATATTGACTTTATGGCTTTTTTCCATTGTATAAGAAATGTTTTCTTAAACTGCATTTTCTTCTTCAGGTTTTATTGGTATGTTCAAAGACAACACATTGAGGCAGCATGCCTGATACATAGGGTTTGATGTCAGGAAGACATGGACTTAAGTTACACCTTTGCCATATCCCACTTTGTAACCCCGGGTAGGTCACTCTGCTCCTCAGCATCCCAGTTAACTCCCTAAGCATAGATGTTGCAATAAAAGTGCAAACTTGCAATGGTTAGCATTGTATCCCCATAAGAATCTTGCTTGCCTATGAAATAATCACCCCCAAATAAGTGACTTTTTTCCCTTTTTTGATATGTAGCAGAGTCAATGCTCCATCCTTAATGTGGAATTTTCTTGTCATTGTTGAGTCATTTCAGTCATGTGTGACTCTTCATGACCCCATTTCAGATTTTCTTGACTAAGAAACTGGAGTAGTTTGCCATTTCCTTCTTCTGCTCATTTTATAGATGAGGAAACTGAGGTAAACAGGATTAAGTGGCTTGATGAGGGTCATACAGTTAGTAGGTGTCTGAGGCTGAATTTGAACCTAGGTCTTCCTGTTTCTCTCTGTTTCATTGATAATATGGAAAGCATCACTTAAATTTATATACTTTTTTTTAAAAAAAAGAACTTTGTAAGATAGTTTGATGGAGTAAAACATACTTCTTTCTATCATTATACAAGAATTTATAAAAAAGCCAACAATTCAGCTTTTTTGGAGATTTACATCTTCTATCATTCTATAAAATCCCATTCTTTTTTATTCTTTTTTAGTGAGGCAATTGGGGTTAAGTGACTTGCCCAGGGTCACACAGCTAGTAAGTGTTAAGTGTCTGGGGCCGAATTTGAACTCAGGTCCTCCTGACTCCAGGGCCGGTGCTCTATCCACTGTGCCACCTAGCTGCCCCAAATCCCATTCTTTTTCAAGTGTACAGTGCCAATATAATATAAAGTATAGTATATTTCCTGGTAATTTAGAAAGAAAATGGTTTATAGTCCAAGTAAGGATCTTAGAAAACTACCATTTATAACCTTATACCTCTCCTTTAATAGTACTATTCCCCTTTGTCACACATCTTTGACCCTGACAGTCTTCCAGTGCTATCTAGAAGTATACTCAGTTCAATTTTCATTTAAGCTTTAGTTTTATGAAGAAAAGTATGTGATATGAAAAAGTATTTGATACAAGTAGTCAAATCCCCCCGAGCCCACATCTAAATAAAGAACTGAAGTATATCAAATGAATCCTAAAAGTTAAAAACAGAGTAAAGAAAGGGAAATAAAAGAATAGAAAGAAACAAAAGAACAACAACAAAAAGATAATCCTTGCTGTCCATCCTCATCAAGAAAAAAATATAAACTATGAAGTACAAATCTGGGGGAAATTTTGTGTTATCTACATTTTAATTCAATTATCCCTTACCAATTGAACTCCTATGTAAGATTGCAACTCTTTGTAAAGTTTACCAATGAGGCATACCCCCTCCCCATGACAAAGAGCTAAGTACATAACATGTATGTAATAAATGTGTGTTGATGGATGAGTCTTCATTTAGCTTTAGTAATACCAAGCATAAATATTAAAATCAAGTCTTCTTGTTGCAAATCAGAAAAATGAATTTAATGAATATGTGGTTACATAGGTGAGGATAGACCAGGGGGAAGAGTTCATTCTTTTTCTTTGAATGAACTATGGAAACAAGACTGTGAGGTATCTTGGTTATACCTTTAACAACCTTGTGTTATAGCAAAGTGCCCAATGTCTATAATATGGGAATGGAAACCAGAATTATGCAGATCTAAGGCTGTCTATCTCCAAAAATTTCTCTTCCCAAACTGGTAAGGATGAGTAACCATTGTAAACTAGGAACTCACTTAGCTACCACCCCTTAGTTAACTGCATCTGTTAACTAATTTATAAAATGAGGTTTAGACTAGATTGCCTTAATCTACTTTCCTGTTCCAAATTTATGATCCCATGATGCTGATCCTAGTGACTCAAATGTTTCTAATAACAGTTGCCTGATGAAAGAATTATTTGTGTCCTAAAGTTACTTCTTTGTATAGTTTGACCTACATGGCTGCTGAAGTGCCTTCCAACTCTCAAATACTATGAAGTGTCATATAAATCTCAAATTTTATTACCATACTATAGGTATTATAATTATCACATTACTCATGAGGAAACTGAGTTCCAGAGAGATTAATCCTTGGATATGAAACAAATACAACTAATTAAATCTATTGTGGAAATAAAAATAAAGAAATTACCAATATAATTCTCTAAAAAACTTCAATGCATGAACACCATTCATGCCAGGTTCAATTTTCATATGGGGTCAACATTCCTTATTCTTTTCACTTCTTTGACATGGTGAGTTCCATAGCCTGACATCCCTGGGAAGTCTGCCTGGTGGTTGACCTGGCATCATGGCGATTTTCTGGCCCGCTGTGTATGTGTGTATATCTAGATGTTCATGTTTATACAAATTAGATAAAAGGTGATTGGGATAAGAGTGCACCTGAAGTAGGAATGATTAGGAAAGGCTTCATTCAGAAGATGGCAATTAGGCTAAGTCTTGGAGGAAAACTAGTAAACTTAGAATGTATAGTTGAAGAGAGAGTGCATTCCAGGTACAGATATCAGCCAGTGAAAAATACAGAGAAGAGAAATGGAAAGCCATCCTTGAAGAATAGAAATAAGACCTGTTTGACTATGAAATAAAGTTTGTAAAGGGTAGTAATTTGTAAGAAAGTTGAAACGGCAGCTTGTAGAGGTCTTTAATAGGCATATAAATTAATATTTTATTCTATAGTTGTCAGGAAGCTACTTCAGTTTCTTGAACAGGGGAATGGTATGTTTAATTGGCTATTACTTATTAAGCTTACTATATACAAGGTAAAACCTGTACTTTAGAAAAATAATTTTGACAATTATAATTGTACAGAGTTGAGGCTGAGGCAGGGATATCAATTAGTCCTTTATAATAGTCAAGGTGAGAAGGGCTTATGACCTGAACTAAGATGGTAGCTAGAGTGGTAGAAAATAGAGTTTTATATGTGAATACTGTTAGAATACAAAATACAAGACTTGTCACTTCATTGTATATGTGGAGTAAGTAAGAGTGAGGGGATGACGATGACAATTAGGTTATAAAGATGGCAAGTTTTAACATGTAAACTCCATAAGGCAATATTGTTTTCCTGTCTATTGTTACATGACAAATGTCTGGTATAGTGCTTAGCATATACAGTAGTATACAATCAGTCTATCAACAACTCAGTTACAAATATTTATTAAGCATTTATAATGTGACAAACACTATATTAAGCTATGAAGATATAAAAAACTCTCAAAAAACAAAACTAAATTAATCTCTATCCTCAAGGAATTCACATTCTACTAATATGTCAATCACTATGCACATACAAGATATATAAAAGTAGGTGGAATGTTCTATATTAGAGGAGAAAACACTAAATAAATCCTTATTAAATTTAATTGCCCGAATAATCAATGGACTTCTCTTCACCTCTGAATGTTCTATTAACATTATGAACCATATATAATCTGCAGGCCTCCTTTTTTACATAACACTATCCCTGAACTATGAGATTATTGGTAAACACTTCTTTTTTAAGTCTATATACTTTTGGGCCGGGGGGCAATGAGGGTTAAGTGACTTGCCCAGGGTCTCACAGCCAGTAAGTGTCAAGTGTCTGAAGTGGAATTTGAACTCAGGTCCTCCTGAATCCAGGGCCAGTGCTTTATCCACTACACCACCTAGCTGCCCCCAGGGCTATGTACTTTCAAAACTGTAGAGCAGGAAAATGGGCTAACAGAACACTAGATTTGGATTTAAAAGATCTGTTTTTCTCAAATGTATGCTAACTATAATTTGGGAAGTCACTTTATTTATGTTGCTTTTAAATGTTTCATCTATAAAATAAGAGGAATACTTAGACAATCTATACTTCCCCTTCTGACTCAAAAGATGTATGATAATATGGAGAAAACTGAGAAAATCAAGTATGTTTCACTAGCCACTAAATATAAAAAAGAATATGATAGGCAAAAAAGAGAAAATATTCAAAATTCCCAGAAGACAAGACCTTTGATATGCTAGAACAAAACTGTCACTAATATCTTTTGCATACTTCATGTCTCTTGAGTTCTCCTGAGAGCCTTGACTACCTTTCCTTATCACCATCAATCTCTTTGATCTCAGAGTCTACAGAGATATTGAGTTTGATTTGTGCTGACAGCAAGAAAGAAATGTGTCTTAGGGCACTGTTTTCTTTGACAAATGTAGAATGACCATATCCACCTTGTTAGTTGTTTAAGCCCAGATTTAAGCCTCATTTATTGTTGGCCTAGGTTGAGTCACCTGCACACTGAGACCTCTAAGTCCTGAACAACTCAATAATTCTTATAGTATAGTAGCAGCTTTTTCATTAAATTCAACAATCTTCAAGGAAACTACTAGTTAACAAAAGGAGGTAGATATGTAAAAGAAGGCACACCATCGACAATCTTCAAGTAACGAGGACAACACCTGGCTAGGTTTTAAGATGAACACATGCTGCTTATTTATTTTTGTGTTTTCTAAAGCCAATAGGCTTATACCCTCAGGAACAAAGTATGGAAATAGTTGAGTCAGTATAAAGTGCAAATGTGAGAACATCACAAAGTTGTACTGAAAAAGCATCTATTTCTTTACTTCTTTTTTCTTAAGGGGAGGGAGGTATTTGGATGGGGCAGTGATGGATATCTAATATTGTGAGATTATTGGGATACTGTAGATTTGATATATTAAACCTCTGTCACACTGAAGAACAAAGAAAGTTTCTAATTGTGGTGTCTATGTGGTATCTAAATTGTATGTTGAAATGAAAGACACTGTGCCTTACCAACATGAAATAAAGATGAATATAATACAATTATACTGTGTATACTTTATCATGTATAAATAAATCATAAGTGTTAAGATAGCCTATTTAGGATTAAGATCATCATTGTTTTATATCTTCATTAATTTATCATTTTATGAATTTAAATGATGATTTCCCAGATCATGTTTATGAATATTCAAAGACTATAGTCACCACATGGTAGTTCATGACCATGGGGGACTGAGCTATAAGCCACAAAACAGAGTTGGAGAAGAAAGCTTCCCTTATGAACCATAACTTTGCATTTCAAGGTGGCAGAACTTTAAATAAACATTTCAATACAGCTTCAATGGTAACAAAAAAAAAACCAACCCACTAACCCCAAAATAGTTGGCTAATTTATTATTTTTAAATGGGGAAAATAAGCTACTTGACTCTTTTGTTTTAGAGGTGTTTAAATTTCTTTTACTCTTCCAAATGTATTTGTGACTGTGACATCATGTACTGCAATTAAAGAACCTTTCCTTATGGTAATGTATACATTTCAAATGAAGGTTTATTTGAAAGTATATGACTGGAATAATCTTAAGGGAAGGGAAAGAAGACAATATCTAAAACACTGAATGTGTGCAAATTATTTAAATTGTTCACATTGATTAAGGATATGACAAAGAATATTCTGCAACTTCTGAAGGTAATCTCAAAAAACAACAACCCCCAAGATGACTAAATTGAAGAAAAAACACTCATTTTCATTATAGTATGCCTCAGAAGATCAAGAAACAATGAAGAACGACCTTTTGCAAAGCTAATAAAAACTATATGAACTTTTTGTTAAAAGACATAACCTCACTGATAAGATCACAAATTCATTTGAGTATATAGCCATATTTGGATGAATCTATAAAATCCATTGCTATAACTATTACTCAAATGGTATAAAAATGAGATCAACAATTTAAGTATGGAGGAGACATCATATGTCAGTTGAGAATGAATCCATAATCTGGTTTCCAGCATAACCACTCAATGGAAGATATTTTTTTTATAATCAGCAGGAATCCCTTATATGCTAAAAAAAGTTTTTTCTAGTCCTTATAATTCTTGACTTATCTTCAGCATTTATCATTGACTACCCTCTCCTCTATTCTCACTCAATTTTAGCTTTCAAGTTGCTGCCCTTTCTTGGCTCTCCTCCTCTCCATTAGATCCACTCCGTTTTTATCTGCTTTGGTGGGTCATCCTCCATGTTCCACTTCATGATTGCAAATGCACCTAAGGGCTTTATTATGGATTCTCTTATATTCTCCTCTCCTCTCTTCTTTTTTTCTCTTCTTCTTCTCTCTAATATGTAATCTGCTCTCCAGCTTTCAATTATCATCTCTATGCACATGTTTCCTGTTCTTATATCCAGGCATTATATCATTATATCTCATTGCAGGTGACTAATTACATCATACTATTCATGCAGTAGAACACTGTTCATATAGTGTTTCTAGATTTTCAAATTTAAACATGTGGGGAGTTCTGGGGTGGAGCCAAGATGGTGGAAGAAAGGCAGTGAGCTCTCGAACTCACGACACAATAGATGCAAAAAAACTCCAAATCATGTCATAGGACAATTCCCGGAGCAGCAAAACCCACAGAAGAGCATGCTGAGATTATTTTCTAACCAAAGACAGCTTAGAAGATCAGCATGAGGGGGCTACTGTGCTGAGACAGGAGATCTAGTCTCAGGAAGGCCTCATCAGAGAAAGAGATTCCCAGAGCCTCTGAATCAGCTGCAGCCCCAGTGTCATCTGGAACTAAGTCCTTGGTCTGGTGAGAGCCCTTGAAAGAGGGGAAATTACAGGGGTCTCTGTTGGTGCTGAGGCTGAACTTGGGTTTTTTCACCCCTGCTGGGAACCAGGACCTAGGTTTGAGTAGAAGTGGCCCAGATGGGGGAAGGGAACAAATTTAAATATGTGTATATGTGTGTGCGTGTATGTGTATGTATATGTGTGTGTGTAATATATTGTCTCATCTATTCTCAAAATAAAAAATCTCTACATAAATCCAATGTTACTGATGTTATTATTTCCATTTTATAGACAAAGTCTAAAGACTCAAGGTCACCCAGATGAAAAATAGAAGAAACAGGATTCAAATTCAGGTTTTTCTGATTACAAGTCCAGTAATATTTCTATATATAAGCCAGAAGAATGACATAAAATGCATTTTGGGGATGAAGCTCACAAGTGTGCCAATGTATTCATTTGTTAGAGCCTTACCCAATGTGGGGTTTAAGAACCTTTCAAAGAATATTGATCAGAATATTCATCTGTCTTTATCAAAATTTTAGTATACAATAGTCAAGGAACCATTAAATGACTCTTTGCATTTGTAGGTGTTAATTGATCATAAGTTGGTCTTTAAAGTTTTTGCAGTTTACTGTTTTTGGATCGCTTTGAGTGCCAACCAAAAAAATAGCTATCTCTGGCTATACCTAGATATAAAATTGATTAACTTAGCTGGTAGTCTAAATGTTAAAGCCTCTTCCTAAAAATTGGTCTGCATTACAGTCTTCCATCTGTTTCACTAAAAATTTTATGTGTGTGTATATACATATATATATATATATGCATAAAGTTCCTCTGTCTAAATCCATACATTATATACATATGTGTGTTTATGTTTATATATATATATGTGTGTGTGTGTGTGTGTGTGTGTGTGTGTGTGTGTGTGTGTGTGAAGCCTACATATGACATTATACAGTTTATTACTATCTTACTAAGCCATAAGGCCAAGCAATGAAATCATTGTCAGAATGATGTTTTAATATCTATGAATGCTTCCCCATATTGATAATCTAATTTTAGGTAGCAATACTGGAAATGATAATGTATAATGTATACATTTAGAAAGATTAATGTAAGATATAAAGTCAAATTTTCACTAGATGTTAATGATAAGAGATCCTTAAATCCTTTAAATTATATATAAAAAGATACAAGCTATTAAAGATGAATAACTCCAACCCTTTTCATCCTTTCAAATTATTAGAGGTAAGATTAGACTGATAAAAAGTTAAATTAATTCTTTTCTGAGAAGAGCCTATAATCAGTCAGTTTACAAGCAATTATTAACCACTATGTGACAGGAGCTGTGCTTCAAAGGAAGGCAAAAATAATCCGTTGTTCATACCTCTACATTATCTATAACCTGTTCCCTGAGGCTCAAGCTGGGTAAATTCAGAGTTCTTTTCAGCAGAAACTGAGTCAGGAAGTATGTTTTTGAGGGCATGGAAAGGAAGAGCTGATGGATGCATCTACTAAAATGTGGACTAATTGTAATCTGCACCAGTTGGTTGAATAATCACACTGGTAAAATTATGAAGCTTTTATAGTTTGGAATAAAAAGGAGATGGAGAAGGAGAACAGATTCAATCCTTTTAAGTTTGAGGAAAAATAAGATACAGTTGTCATTAAAGTGGTCACATGCATTAATCCTGTGGAAAGGAGAAATTAGGATGAATAGCCTTGAATTTTCAATTTTAAAATCTGCAGAATATTCCCCTATAACAAATCATAAATTTCGTAAATAATATTTTATATTAAATCAAATGTATTGACACTATGGCCCAAAACATTGAAATGTATTACCAGAAATATTTTTTTCATAGTCAAAATCACAAGAACTGGGGGATAAAGTATAATTAACACAGTAATTTTATCCTTCCTTTACGCACCTTCAACTTCTGCATTGTAATGCAGCTATATTCATTCATTTCTTATCTTTGATACTAGATTAAAAATTATTTGAAAGCAATGACTGCATCCTGAGTGCCTTTGTATCAACAATAGTGATTTTCAGGGTAGCTCAATAACCATTTGTTAAATGAATTAGTGAATGAATAACCAGTATTATTAGGAAGTCAATCTGGGGAACAAATTCTAACTTCAGGCCTATAGCAGGTTAAAAAATACTAAAACACATTTACTCATAAAGAAAAGGAATAATGGCTCTAGGATTTCCACGTTCATCCATGTGGAAGGGGGAAGAGATGACATATTGCTCTTGTCATCTCTTATTCCTTGTTGTTTTTGCCATGTCAAACAGGAAAGCAATTAACCACTCCTCTTATCCTCCTCAAAATTAAAAAAAAATAAAAAATAAAAAACAACCAAAAAACAAAATCCTGCATCTACTTGTTTTTGGTTGCCGAAGTCATCAAGCCAAGCATTGGAGTACTTCCAACTCACTGAATATACTTATTATTAGGTAAAAAAGGGACAGTGGAGTTAAGTAAAATTAGTTTATATATAACAACAATATTGTTTTAACAACAACCTATAGTTACTGTCATTTTGACTATTATAAATACCCAAGTTGACTACAAAGAACATGTGAATGAAGATGCTACAAGCATCTAAAAAAAGAAGTGATAAATAGAAGTATCTATGGAATGGTCTTACACTTTACACACACACACTTATTTGCGTCTAATGGTAGCCATCTAGCCACCTCTAGGGTAAGGGGGAGGAAAAGAAAAAAGGGAAATAAAGAAAGTTACATGATAACTTTATTATATATTTAAAAGGAATAGCAAGTTATACATAATAGATTTGAAGTCTTATGTACAATCATCTTTCTCTATTCTATTGTGTTATGGAAATACTTGCTTTATTTTTTAAGTTCAGAAGAAAGTAAATAAAATTTTAAGAAAGAAACATAAAGCATACAATGTCAGAACTGAGAAAAAACCCTGTAGCATAAAATTCCAGAAGTTCAAGGGAGCTTAAAGAATAAAACACAGACTTCCAGGGCTGGGAGACACGTAAGACCATAAAACATATAATGTTAGGACTGTAAGGCACTTTGAGAAATTATCTAATTCAACCCCTTTATTGTATTGTTAAGGAAAGTGAGAAATGGAGACGGCATGCTAAAACCACTTATTGAAGGCATTCCAAAATGTGTCTTTTCTATATATATGTAGGTATATATATGATTACAGTGTAGTGGTAATATGGACATGTAACAATTGGAATGACGCCACCTGCTGGAGACTTACTGTAGAAAAGCTCTGCCATGAAAGGAAGGTCTATGAGGGCAAGACCATGCGTCTTTTCTTTGGTGTCAGGAAGTGACCTTTGCTGGTGGGAGGTGGAAGGGGGGGCTGGGCGCTCTGTCTCTCTCTCTTTTCCTGGGGACTCTGGCAGAGAGCGGAGCTAGAAATGTGCTCTCCCTTTAATAGATAGATGAATGTAGGCCTCTCTCTCTCTCTTTACCAAATTCTTATTCTTCTTAATAAATGCTTAAAAGTCTAACTCTTGCTAAAGATTATAATTTATTGGCGACCACTTATTAGAGATTTTAGACAGTTTAGCTAGAATTTTAGCCCTTAACAGATGGCTGACCACGAAGAAGAAAACTAAACCTCACTCTTCTGATCTTCCCGTTGGGTAAGAAATTTCCCCTACGCTGTCCCTTTAAATCTGAAGTACTGCTGAATTGCTGGGTGTTTTCCCTTTAAATTTTTTCAAATGGACCTTTTAAACTCCCCAATTACCCTATTTTTGAGTTTAGTCTGTTTAACCACACAAATGGGAGATAAAATCATGTTAATGCTTTGTTTTTGTGGATTTTCTATTTTTATTTTTGTTAGAAGAGCCAACAAGGTGCACACAAGAGTGCTCCCCCTCTCCCAGCCATGCTTTTTCAGAGAAAACTCTGATTTCTGCAGCTTTTACAAGTTCTAACACTAATTGTTGCTCTAATTTTGCATGCCTGGAGGCAACAACCCAACCTCTGGAAGCTGTTAATCCCCTAGCACCTGGAGGCAAAGTGAGGGAAGGGGAATCCAGGCCTGAGTTCAAAATCAAGTCTGATTCAAATTGCCTGGGTCCCTCCCCTCCTCTCCAGACCCCACCTTCTACTCCTCCCATGGCCAAGCCCATTGCTTCGCCTGCCCGGGAAGTCCAGAGTTCTAATGCCCATGCTCAGCTTTCTCTAACTACATTTGCAGCTTCAGGCTCAATCCTTCCCCAGCCTGGCTGTGCTTCTGACTCATCCTTAGAAAGCCCTTTAAGTTCCAGATATGCTCATTTTGTTCATAATTTTGCTAATCTGCTTTTGTCTTTAATTAGTAACCTTCTAAAGCATTTGTATTATGAAAGGACTGACAGACAATATGGAGGGGTTAAAGAAGAAAAACTTAAGCTGAATAAGAATGATAATCATCAACATAGTTCAAGACTCCACTTCTTTTGCCATGGAAGGGTATACCAAAAATGTAGAAGTAAGCATCAAGGTATTGAAATGAGTATTGGGGATTTTAGATACCAAAATCAAAAGTGCTCTGAATTCACTCAGAGTATTAATGTCAGTTCAGAGGTTACATAGGATTTTTATGCTATTACATCTATATTTTGAAATTAATGGTATGGATTTATTTTCATAGAGATTTTCATGCTTTTGAGATTGTGTTTTATACTTAGTTTTTTTTTTAAGAATATTTGTAAAAGCTTTTTATAGTCATGTGCTCAAGTTTATGTTTTATAATACTCTTATTAATATTAAGTTCATATTCATTTAGATTTCCCTAGTTTGAATTTCATTGTCTTTTATTGTTCCATGTGTATTTTCTTCTATTCATTCATCTATCTAATTTTGAAACATTGCAATATAGTTTTGATTTTATAATACAATGTTAATTCTAGGAGTATTGTGCTCCCATATTCTGAGTTGTTTGTTTTTGCTATTTTTTTCTCTCAACTGATTATTTGATCAAACACTTTAAAGTATTTCTCTGGCAAATTGGTTGCCATGACAAGTGTAAATTGATTCTAGAAGTATTATTTTTGATAAGTATATTCCAAAAATAAAGAGGGGAACATTTGTAAGTTTTCTTTGAGATTGTGTTGTGCTTTAACTTGTATTTAAATATGTTTCAATTTTTCACAAAAGTAATTGTATACTTAGTAAAAAAAAAAAGGGGTATTATTTGAAATTGTTGCATAATTATATATTATATTCTGAGCCAAGATGTATTCAAATTTTTTGCAATCATTTATAATCCTCAATTTTTAAATCCATATGAGATTTGGATTATGGGAATTTATCATTTAAGACATTAATTTCCTTTATTCTGAGTTATCAGATGCCAGTTAGCCAAGATGCCATCCAATCAAAAGAGGAATACATGCAAGAGCAGACATTGAACTGTCACGTGAGGGGAGACATGCATGAAGTCAAGGTATGGCTAAGGGAATGGCTTTTGACAAATGTTGAGGTTGGATTCTCTTGGTATAATATTTTATTCTCTTTTTCCCTACAATATTGTAGAGATGGCTGGAAATATTCATCCCACCCATCTCATTCTACCTGTGGCATGGACATATATTCCATCCACCTATTTTAAGTGGGCAGTATATATTGCTCAAGTGTGGGAATGCTCATATCCCATCATTTCTCTGTTCTTTTATGGTAACCCCCATAATTATCTCAGGTATCATGATAAATACAGTGTTGAATTTGGCCTTGCCACCTGTTACCAATTATATTAGATTTTTAAATTTCTCATAATGGCATGAGGATAATTAGGCAGATGATGCAAAAAGTGATGAAACAAAGATAAAAATTATTTTTAAAAATTAATATCGCAGCAATTGTCTTCTCAATTACCCTCCATAAGGGGGGACTATAGTAATATTAATTTTAAAGAATGTTTCAATTTTTGTTTTATTATATGTTTCATGTGTAACAACTAAGATTCTGAATTCCCTTAGACATGTTTTTGAGAACTTTCATTGTTTGATTTGATTATTGACAAAGCTATTTTAAAGTTGTGTTAAGCTCAATTTTGTAGGAAATTTTCTCCTGGTTGATTACCAGCATCCACACATCAACCCCTGAAAAGACGTCCATTCCACGACTACACCTAGAGAACATCTGAGAAAAGACTTTCAGAGACTTTAAATGAACAGTTTTGTTTTGTTGTTCTTGTTTTTTTTCTTTTTCTCTTTCTGTTATAATATACACCATCTGTAATATGGATTCTCTGCAGAGGCCCTCCCTTTGCAAGACTAATGTCAAAGCACCAGTTCATGAGGACAAAAAAACACCCCTCTAGACAAAACTTTCCTCTCTCCCTTTTCTATATTGTTATTAACATATTGTTAGTTAGCATAGGTTATTATATTCTGTTATTTTTGACTGTTTCATCAAGGAAACGTCCTGTTTCTTGAATAAACAAAGTGGGGACTGTAACAATTGGAATGATACTACCTGCTGGAGACTTACTGTAGAAAAGCTCTGCCATGAAAGGAAGGTCTTTGAGGGCAACACCATGCATCTTTGCTTTGGTGTCAGGAAGTGACGTTTATTGGTGGGAGGAGGAAGGGGGAGCCGGGCGCTTTGTCTCTCTTTTCCTGGGGACTCTGGCAGAGAGCAGAGGTAGAAATGTGCTCTCCCTTTAATAGATAGATGAATGTAGGCCTTTCTCTCTCTCTTTACCAAATTCTTATTCTCCTTAATAAATGCTTAAAAGTCTAACTCTTGCTAAAGCTTATAATTTATTGACGACCACTTATTAGAGATTTTAGACAGTTTAGCTAGAATTTTAGCCCTTAACAGACAGAATGTAATGGTATCACCAGATAGAGACACAGACTGCCTGATGGTAAAACTGCCCCTTTCCCCATGTGTTTAAATTTAGTGTATTTCTTGCTTTTATGTAGAGAGTGAGCTGACCTACTTGTTGCCCTGAAGGATTAACATATTTCCAGTAGATGAAAAGGATAATTTAAACATTTTAAACAAATCACTAATTTAGTATCAACACAGATGAAAACATTTATTGATCTAATAAAGTGATCTGGTCATTTCCTTGTTCTCTGTTTGCATGTGGAAACATTTCTAACTTAGATAAAATTAAAATTGAGCTGAGCAAAAGGCTGACTCAATATTCACAGAATTTCATGCTTATAGGAAAACATAAAATGATGTTTCAAACTTTTAAAATTCAATAAAATTATTGAAGATGTCATATCATGAAGCAGAACCAAATTTCCAGCATGGAAAGCACAAGGGACTTAGCTTAAACTCCTGTCTCCACCATTTATTAATTCTGTCACCTTGGGCTCTTAATTTCTCTGACATTCTGTTTCCTTGTCAGTTACATGAGGACAATAATACTGGGACTCCAAGGATCATGTCAAGATCCCATGGAATAATAAATTATTTCACAGATTGATACAGTGAAATAGGCACTCTTTGTGGAGACAGAGGACCTGGGTTCAAGTGCTAACTCTGATGCCCAGTACAAATGTGACTTTGGACAAATCATTTAATCTCACTGTCTTCAATTTCCTCATCTGTAAAAGGAGTTGGTGGTGCTAGAAGGTCTCCAAGGTCCCTTCTACCTCTAGATACATGAAGTCTTGCATGTTTTTGTAACTTTATTGCACTCTACAAATGTAAACAATATTAATTCTAATAGATGTCTATATTGTAGACATCATTGATAAATTATCTTGCTTGTAGAATATCTTAGCTGCAATCTTCCTATTTCCCATACTCGATAGAAATATTTGTTTCCTAGGGAATGTTTTTACCTACCTAAGCAATTATGGAGCAGAGTTTTATATTATTTTTGTCTGAAAACTGTGTTTTCTTTTGTATAAGTAATTTATATTCTCAGGGAGTTGCCTGGGTGTTCCGAGAGTGACTTTCCTGAGATCACATAGACAATTTGTGTCAGAGACAGAACTTGTACCAAAGTCATGCCAATTATGAGGCTGACTCTAGATATGCTATTTGACAATGCCCCTCAGACTTAATTCCTATAATTTTGACTTCTGTAATATCACTTAGATTTGTCCAAACTTTTCTACTTCCACTCTAACACTTTAATGAAAATCCTACTACCTCTTGTCTATTGTGATAGGCTTCCAATATATTTATGTGCTTCCATGTTCCTTCTTGTACAGAGCAAATATCATAATATTGAAAGACAATTACGTTATTCTATAATTTATGTTCTCTAGGCACAACATATCCATTTTCCTTTAACCACCATCCACAGTATGTGTTTCCAAGACTTCTCTCTTTCTGGTCATCATCCGTTGGCCATATTCTAGGTTATCATTGTTCTTAGCACAACTCCTGGCACAGAGTAGACATTTAATACATGTTTATTGACTATTTATTTTTGACCTCTTAAAATGTGAGCTGAAGGATGAGGATAGCAAATTGCATATGTGAATCTTATATAAAAATCATTTGGGAAAACAAACAAATAAGTATATTTAGCTTTGGAAAGTGAAGACACAATGGCAGAGTCAGCTGTCAATGAGCTTTCATGTAGACCTGTACCTTTTTGCTCCAGAGAGCAGAAACTTGGCAATGAGTGTTGAAAAAAGTTGAAAAGTTGAAAAAAAGACTAATAGGCTTGAAGTCGGGGGAAAAAAAAAACTTTTTAACAATCAGAGCTGTTCAAAAATTGAATGGGCTGGTGCTATATATGTATTGGTTTCACCTCTAAATAGAAACCTCCAAACAAAGGCTGAATGACCACCTTGGGGGAACATTATAAGAGAGATTCTATGTATATGAGTCAAACTAAATATTTAGCAAGGCCACTTCTCATTTAAAAATTTTATGTTTCTTTGGTGCCCAAATTGGGAACAGTACTTTAAATATACTCTGAATAGTAGGATGCAGTGAGATTATTAGTTCTCCTGTCATAGTGGTTACAGTTTTATTAATACAACTCAAAATTTGCATTACCTATTTTAACAGTGTTACCAATTATGTTATATTTTTGACTCATGTTATATAATAGGCTAACATACCCACATATTTTTCACATTATAGTGGTGAAATTGATTTAAAAAACTAAACTAAATGCATAGCTTTATATTCATCCTATGGAATTTCAACTTTATATATATATATATATATGTGTGTGTGTGTGTGTGTGTGTGTGTGTGTGTGTGTGTGTGTGTGTGTGTGTATGTATATATACATACATATATATAACCTCAGTTGATAGAAAATAAAGTTCAAAAGCAGCCTGGTGATTTGCTGAAAGCCTGCTCAGAAACCCCCAAAATAGGGATTAATTCCTTCCTTCTTTAGAAGACATTAGGAAGATGCTAAGAACTCCCTCCCTACCCAATTATTTTACTTTTATGCACTGAGATTGGTATTTTCAATTAAAAAACATCTTGCCGCTCTTTTCTTCTGGATAGATTTGTTATAGAAGTATCAGACGCATAGGTGGTTCTGTTCAGTAAAGCTAGTTCTCTCTCATAAATGTTATTGATAAGAATGATAATAACAGTAGTTATAATAATAAAAGTAATTCACAAAAATAGAGCTTGGTGACTAACAAAATAATTTCTTTACAATAAACAAGTACAAGTGCTACTAGCCCCATTTTGCAGATGCACTAGCTGAGGTCCAGAGGAAAAGGACTTTTTTTTTTACAGTCACTGAGCTCATAGGTGTCTGAGCTAGCATTGTAAATTACCCATCTCTCCAAAGAAGAACTGAGGACACTTTGGTACAGTGAAATTCTGGTGTCTAGTTGCCCAAGAGCATTGCACTTATGTTTAAAGAAATTTTATCTGAGACTTTATATAAACTTTTCCTAAGGATTGTTTTTCAAATTATGCTAATTGCACATTCTACCCATTTACCAATCTGACCTAGTTTTGAATCCATGCTGGAAATAGTAATATAGAAACAACCCAGTTATTCAAATTTTGCCATATGTTTTCAAAGCACCCTTCACTAATCATCTGGGCCTCAGTTTCCCTCATAAAATGAGGGCCTGACCTAGATCACCTTTAAAATCCTGTCCAATCTCAATATTCTATGATCATTACAATCTAGGCACTTGATGTTGTTTTCCTATTCCCATGAAGCAGTGTATTTTTTAAGGAACAAAAGGGGCCCTTTCTACTGTCATTCATTCCTTCAAGATGTTACTACCAGTTATTAGTCATCTAACTTTAAGGAGGCAGCTGCCTGAGGGGGCTGGTCAAAAAAATGAAATGATAGAGGCTTAAACATTGTAATTATTATTTTTAAGTCACCTAGACTCAACTTTCAAAGGAACAAAAGATAAAAATTTCTTTTAATGGATGTTTTCAACTCTGTAGGCATTTCCCCCCTCAATGGATCCTATGTTAACAGGTATTTATTCTTCTTGTCCCGTGTATGGCACCAGTAATTTACATTTAGCAGTTGCAGACACTCTTTTACATGTTTTTGAATCTTCTGTCACTGGAAAAATTGCAGGCTGACAGAAAAGTAGGAAAAATACTGACACAAACCCCTTTCTCTTTAAAATCAAACAAGCAAATAATAAACAAACGAAGTACAACCACCACCACCTTATATTGACTGCGATATGGATTGCCCTCACAGTGCAAATGCAACCTAAAATGAGCTTGTAAAATACAGCCTGGAGGTCAAGGAAGGAGAAAGTGACTGTAATGCCTGCTTTAAAGGGTGTCATCAAAAATGGCACATTTCTCCTGACAGATTGACAAGTTTATAAATGAGGTGTGACTTGACAGTGAATGAGTGCTGTGTCCCTCTGTGATGATGCAAATCCAATCTGACATATGTAAATATAAGTTTCTTTCCAACTCTGGAGTAACTGATAAATTCAGTGGAAGTGAAATGGACTAGAGAATTTACATGGCAATATATGTGAGGCTGATCCTGATACTAGTCACATATGTGATTACTTTGGCTATTTATATGTAAACCAGTTTGCATTTTCATTGTGGGAAGACTTATTAATGTGTACCAAAAAAAACAAAACCAACCTCTAAATATATACATACCTATATTTTATAAATAGATTATCTTAAAATAAATACATTTAAAGCAATCATTTATCCACTCTAACTAAAAAATGAAAAGATTTCACAAAAAATAGCATTTGAGAAAAAACTACATACATTTAATTGAGGTAGCTAGGTGAAACAGTGGATAGAGCACTGGCCCTGAAGTTGGGAGAACCCAAGTTCAAATCTGACCTCAGACACTTACTAGCTGCGTGACCCTGGGCAAGTCACTCAACCCCAATTGCCTTAAATATTCAGGGCTATTTCCAGTCATCGAGATATATATCTTGTCACTGGACACAGATGGCTCTGGAGGAGAGAGTGAGACTGGTGACTTTGCACAGCCCTACCTCACTTAAATCCAATTCACTGCAAGTCATGACATCACCTCCTGATCTCATGGTCCTCTTCCAGAATGAAGGATAAACAACAACAATAACAACAACAACAGCATACATTAATTATTACCAGTTATCATTCCTCACAGGTGGGTCAATTTAGTATCAATTTACTGAACAATGTGAAGTGGAGTCAGAGGAGGTAAGAATCTTTTGGCCCAGGCATGTATGCATGTGTATATATGAAATCTACCAAAATATGTACAGAAGTGTAGAGGCCAAATTTATTATGGGGAGAGTTAATTGGGTGGCTCACCATAATATTGGGGTTGAGAAAATAATGAGAGACCTATAGGTCCAAAGTTTCCTCCCTTCCAAACTGCTTTTTTTAGTTATTTCTCCCAAGCTAATAAGAAAGGAGATTAACAGCCTCTTTTCCACAAACAAACCAGGTTTTATTAATGGGAATAACATTTACAACAAAAGTGAAGTTAATAAAGCTAGGGACAAGGGAATAGGGGAAGAGAAAAACAGATAGGCTCCCTGGCTCTAGTAAAGACTGCGTCAAACCCCAAAATTGCTTCCAGCTCAGCTAACTTGAAGAACTGGCCTCACTTCTAATAACTCACCACCTGGGGGCCAAAGTTTCAATGGGAGTCAGCTGTGCAATCCTTCTCCGGTCTGCTCTTGAAGCTCACCAAAGTGAAAGAGAGCTTCTCTGAGTGAGCATTCCCTTTTTTCTACTTTTTCTCTCCCTCCTCCAAAAGGGAGGTCCTTCAAGTTGCTTGGCTGAGAGTGGTCCCCCTGCTGACGTCAGTAGTAGAAGTCACTCAGGGCTGGCCAGGTGTGGCCTCCAATCATTCCCAAGTAGGTACTTAGTCAGTTTCTCATTCTCACCCAATTCAAACAATACTAAATCAATCAGGTGGGGCCCCTGGGCATCTGCCAAATTCCAATATTTCAATCACAGAATTTAATGGAATCATATTAAAGTAGGTTTCAGAAGTAATTAAGATGAACTAAAATGTTTATAAATAACTCAAAAATATATGTGATTTTTCTTAATAACTGTTCTTTAATTCATAGATTTGAAATAGTGTGAATATCTCCTCTAGACTTATGCCAAGGGGTATATATACTGCTCTTTCCCTTGCCCAGTATTTAGAAACACCTGCTATTTTTCAACTAAACTCTGCTCTAATGCCTCACTGAGGTATGAAGTTGATTCTCATGAGGCTATCATTGTACAAAATCCAGAGGGTTTTATCAATCAGAAAATACTTCTGGCATTGTCTGACTAAGCCTGTCTGTTATCTGGGAACCAGCTAAGTTGCATAACAGGCTAATAACCACCAAAACAAAAGAACAGCAACAATTCACATGTATGGTGTTGAAAAGTTAAATATTTTGGCCACACCTCACAAAGACCATTTACTAAGGTGTAGACAATTTGAAGTCTTTGTTTATGGAAGTGAACTTATAATTTATAAAATCATTAAACCTCAAATCTTCAAAGAGAATGATCACTCAAACTAGGTATCCCCAATCCTTATATTGGCATCCACTAGTAAATTTCCAGAAGCAGATTTTCACAGCAGAATACACAGCAGGTATCCACACCAGCTCCACTGGGAAATCAGATGCATAGATTATTAACCTCTTCTGTTAGAACTTATATCCAAAATTTTCCTTCACACTTCTGAAGATTTTAACACCTCATTCTGCCAAAATAAAATAATTTTAAAAATAAATTCAAAAGAGGCAATGCATAGCTTGATATTGGGTTATGCCGGATTGATTGTAATTTCTTAGTTTATAAGATTAAATTAAAAAAATATTGTAAATATAAATTACTTGTTTTACAAAAAAAGTTAGGATATTTCTCACACTATTCTTGTGACAAAATGGAAAGATTTGGGATAGGTTAGATAAAACAGAGTTGGAATGGTGGAAAGGCCAAACCCAGAATATTTTAATGGTTCTACATCAAATTAGAAGGTGGTCTCTAGCATAATGTCCTAGGTTTCCATGAGTGGCCCCATAATCTTTTATATTTTTATCAAGAATTTTTTAAAAAATTACATGGATAGGATGCTTATCAGATTCTCAAATGACTCAAAATCATGAGGAAGAAATTGACAAACACTATGATAGTATCGCTATTTTAAAAATTCTTGACATGTCTGAGCATTGTGATGAATCTTATAAAAATTAAATTGATATAAATGTAAAGTATTAAACTCAAATTTTAAAAAAATCTGCACACACATATATGTATATGTATGTATATACACCACACACACACACACACACACACACACACACACATATATATATATATATATATATATATATATATATATATATATATATATATATATATATATATATATATATATATATATATATAATTTGATCTTCCAAACAGACATGTTAGGTTAGGCCCTAATATTATATCCACCTTACATGTAAGGTCATTGATGATGAGAGAGGTTACAGGACAGCCAGACATCATATGCAAAAAGATAGTATAATGAGACTATAAGCTCATTATGAATCCATGGTATGAAATCACAACCAAGAAAGCTAATTCAATGTATGGCTCCATTGAGATACATAGATAATTTTGTTACACTCTGCTTTCTTCAAAGAACATCAGCAGTCCTGGGTTGAATTCTGGGTAGTAGATTTTAGAAAGATATTGATAAGGTGGAGAGCATATAAAGAATGGCAATCAGGTTGATGAAGGACCTCTAGGGCATGTTATATGAGGATCATTTGATACCTCTGGTGGTCTCTAGCCTGAAGAAATAATGACAAAGTTACATGAAAGTTTTCTTTATGTATTTTTAAGTAGGTAAACAGCTTTTGTGAGGAAAATGAAACAGATTTTGTTCTGTTTGGTCACAGAGGGGAAGACTAATATCAATAGGTAAAAATTGCAAAGAAGCAAATGTATGCTTTAGAAAAGAAAAGCTTCCTAAAAATTAGAACTATAATGACATGCAATGCACTCCTTTGGGAGATAGTAGTTTTGCTCTTATTGGAGCCCTTTATGTAGAAAGTTGGATGAACATTTGCCATAAATTTTATAGAAGATTGTTATTTAGGGGACATTTGGACTAGATGGTTACTTAAGTTCCTTCCAAACCTACAATTCTGTGCTTCTGTTGTGTTGGTCCTAGCTCTATTATAAACTAGGTACACAAGGGCAAATCGCTTGCCCTCTCCGAGGTGGTTTCCTTTAGTTTCAAATGAGGTGGTTGGACTAGATCATTTCTAACAACTCTTCCAGTTCTGGACAGTATGTAATTCTAAGTATAGATTCTATCTTTGGGATAGGTAACACTGCAAACAATTCTTAGTCATCAATATCTTAATATACAACAGTTGATCTAATCTTTAATGTCAGCTGAAAGCCTGCACTGACAGGATGATATGCTTTCATAGAGTTGAAGAAGGATTGTTTGGGATGATTTTGAGCATAGGGATTTGATTGGGGGAGAGAAGATATAGATGATGTCTCACAACCTGGGGCCTTGGGCAGACAGGGGGTATTGAGTGTCTGGGGAGAAAGGAAAGAAAGTTCCACCAGAGGAAAGAAAGAAAGGTGGAAGGGCTCTAAGGATAAACTGGGCCTATTTCAAAAAATGTGCCTTAGGCATCCTCAGTTGCTTATTTCTTGTCATAGATTTAAGGTCCCTGTGGAGCTTGCATTTCATAACTCTTTGTAACTTCCACTCAGCAAATGTGACACAGTAAATCTTGAATGCACTCATCTTTGACAAGGTTTTTTTTTTTTTTTCATCCAAACAATTAATGTCCACCCTCCATATTTCTTAAGATAAAAAGTGCCAGTATTTAGTTGTTTGAATTCTTGCTTTTAAATTTAGCTATTAAAACTTTTAATTAGGCTCTGAATAAATAAAATAAAGGTGTCACCTAGATGCTATCCAATTAACAGGATTATTTTAAGAGAGGCATGTTCTTTGAATTGCTTTGAGAACAAATACCTTTGGATATAGGCGAAAAGAATTACTGAAATGATTGTGCATACCCTGATCTCAAGTAAATATCTGAGAACTTGGTCCCAACATTTTAATTATGATATCTCAGCTAGCACATAATATAACTAGAAAATCAGTAAATGATTATTTGAAGTATTTTGTGATAGAACTCATTCATATACCATATATACAATATGGTACCTCTCTGAGCTACCCATAGTGCCACTCTCCCCTCCACTCTCAAAATGCAAGAAAAACATTAGGTACAACTTTTCTGGGTTTTTTGTTTATTTGTTTTTTAATAAGAGACACTATTCAGTCAAAAGTAATTCTTTATTGTGACAAGGAACTATTTGTTCTTGGTCCAAGATTGACCAGTTTCTTTGTTTTCATTTTGGTGTCCTGGGGCTGAGAGAACAGTTAATTACAGAGATTTGTTTTTACCTGCTTAAAAGCAGATGTATTTAAAGAAACCAAAACAAAAACCTGAAAATACATCACAATATCCCCATTTCCCATTAGATAATGAAAAGGAAAATATTTCTAAATAATGGATAAACCCTCCCAGTAAATTTATCTTATCATGTCTAAGGAAAAAAATTACAATAATAATAGTAAATTGAAACAACAGCCACTGCTTCACAAGCAAAGGACAATGAGTTACCTCAAGAGGCAAATGAAAAGAATACAACTAAATAATATTTCCAGAAATTATAATCTCCACCTTATAAGAAAATGAAGAGAACAAAATAAAAACACTGCCAATGACAGAAAGGTTAAATTAAGGTCTAGTAAAAGAAAGGAAGGAATAAGAAGGGATGAATTAAGAATTTCTCTCAATACTAGTTTCTGTTTATATAAATCTAGATAAGCAAACTTTGGGGCTGTTCCTACATTCGAAAATGAAAATTATTTCAAATTATTTAAAAACATTCAAAATAATATGATTTCCCTCTAAGATACATTCTAAGCAAATACACCAAAGGACATATCAATACTTCTGACCACAATTTTCTTGGCCATGGTTTGTGGTTCAAATGGGAGTCTTTTTTATGCTGATCCTAAAAATGGTAATGACTACAACTATTAAAAATGAGTCTACTGATTGATGTTATAACTGTATGCAGTGATCTCCCTATCTTTACTTGTGTCAAAACAATCTCTCCCCCATCTGAAATGATATAGCACTTGATTTATACTTCTCTTAGAACCTCTTCTTCCTTACTAGCTGTAAATTCCTTGACCTTAGAGATTATGTCTTATTTGTCCTTTCATTTCCCATAGGGCTTAATAACACAGTGTTTTATATAAAGAGGAGGTTCAATAAATACTTAGTTCATGAATGAATGAGTGCTGCATTTATTGTAGGAATTTGATGACACACAGAAGGAAGTGAAAGCACAGAGCAATTCAATCCAATAGGAAGACAAATTTTGAAAGTTACAAGTTTCACACAGGTCATCAAGGAAATGCCCAAATGAACCCTAGTGTAACCCAACTTAACTCTTATCATCTCCTTACACTGAAAATGGACTCTTAATCTGAAAAATAACCCCCTGTGAAGCCATAGGTAGTTTATATAGGACTTCAGGAAGGGAAATTAGAACAGAGTCAATCCTGAGGATTCCATTCAGGCATTTATTAAATATATATTTTATGACAGGCACTGGAAATGCAGGTTATAGTCCTTGCTCTCAAGGAAGTCACAGTCTAATGAGGGAGCTAACACAACTATGTACAAACAGGATATATACAATATAATCTTTAGGCAATCAATAGGAGGGAAGCACTAATATTAAGTGAGATCAGGAAAAGCTTCTCATAGAATATAAAATTTTAGCTGGGACTTGTAAAAAACTAGTGAAGTCAGGAGATAGAAATTAGGAGGAAGAGTATTCCAGTCATGGGAAATGTCTAGTGAAAACTCCCAGAGTCAGCAGCTGGAGTGTCTTGTGTGAGCAACAAGGAGAACAGGGTTACTTAGAATACAATGAATGTGGAGGAAGAGAGGAGTAAGGTATAAGAAAATCAGAAAGTCAGGTGACCACACTGTGAAGGGCTTTGAATGCTAAACAGAGAATTTTATATTTGATCCTAGAGGTGATAGAAGTCACTAGATTTTATTGAATATGAGTGAGAGGTGGTAAGATTTGTGCTTTAGGAAGAATAACTTGACAGCTTAGTGGAGAATAGACTAGAGTGGGGAGAAACTTGGAGGCACTTCATCTCTTTTGTCTTATTTAGACAAATCATTTGGCTCCTTCCAAATGAATAATTAATCCTAACATTTCTCTTTCTTTGTAGTTTTAAAAAGTGATTTCCTTATAATAGTTTTGTGAAGAAGACACT
Source organism: Dromiciops gliroides (assembly GCF_019393635.1). Lineage (NCBI taxonomy): Eukaryota > Metazoa > Chordata > Mammalia > Microbiotheria > Microbiotheriidae > Dromiciops > Dromiciops gliroides. The sequence goes on from NC_057862.1 coordinate 512,884,193, forward strand.
ATAGATATTATTATTTCCATTATAAAAATGAGAAAATTGATGATTTGAAATTTTTAAATGATTTAATTACAGACATACAGCTAATGACTAGTGGATGTGAGACACAAATGGATGTTTTCTGACAGCAGGGTACGATGTTGTTTCAATGTCACAGGATTAGGAGTCACAAGAACTGGTTTCAAAAGTTCCATCTTTGGCACATTCCTTTCAGGTCTAATAAATCACTTTAACTCTCTAGGCTTTTTTCTGATCTGAAAAAATATGGGGATTTTAGTAGATTTTCTCTTTGTTCCCTATCAGCTCTAAAGTTCTGTTATTTTAGTCCTCTTAATCCTCATCCTTTCTCCATTTTCCCCACAGGGGGAAAAAAGAAAAAAAAGGTGTGTGTGGGGGGGAGATGGTAAGGGAGGGAAAATATTCATTAGTTGTAGTAGAGAGAAGTGAAATGTTAGTATTCTACCCAAGTAGGTTCATCATGAAGGATGAAATAAGCAGAACTGTTTGATATGTTCATAGGTACTGGCCTAACCCATTCAAATATTTAATCATGCAAGACCAACACATTCCTAGGTAAAGTAACAATAATTTCTTCAGGGGTTTTACCTAAACCTCCTACCAAGAATGAAAGTAACACCATTACACAGAAATGAGAACCTAAATACAGTGTCCTTAATTTCTGTCAATGGAACAAAACATTATTTTCTTCCGTTTGGATTTCAAGACAAGAATGAGGATTTTTTTTCTTTTAATTCCCTTTTCCTGGAATTAGGTATACAGTAATTAAAATACTCTAACCACATTGCTGAAAACAGATTTACTAATTCACACAGGAAAAAGCAAGTGGATCAATAATGTTTATTGTCCAAATGATGATAAACAGTTGCAAAAGCAGTCAATTGGTTTATTTTATTAGTATCTATATATGGGACAGGAATACTATGGACAATGAGCTGGACTCAGAATTAAATAGGAGGATGAGAACAGCTTGGATTGCTTTGGGGAAATTGTGCAATTCTTTCAATGGTCCCAAGCTGTTTGCTGCTGCAAAAGCCTTCATTTCAATACTAATATTTTCCCAAAAATAATATTTAGCTATGAATCATGGGACACTAATCTCAGAAGAATCAATTTTTTTTCTAACTCAAAGGGCAATAGAATAAAATGTATGTGAATATAAGAAGCCTGCAGCATATTACTATTAGGAACTGGCACATAAGAAGTAGTAAAAGACATCTGTGAGATATATGATTGGGAAATCAGGTGGGCCAGTCATATCAGAAAAGCAAAGGATGCCCCAGTGTACATAGGTATCAACAGAATGTGGGGGGAAAAACTCATAAAAGGCCTCTAGCAGGCTGAGAAGATTTCTTAGAAGTTTAAAGGAAGATCATCAATGAACCACACATGATAATTCATTACTGAAGTGTAATCTCCCTAAAGTCCTTGAGTATAGGGCAAGCTATTTTTTCTCATATATGTGCATCTGTATGTGTATAGACACACATGTATATATGTGAAACACACAAATACCTATATATATATATATATATGTGTATGTATATATATGAGAAACACTCACACGTGTGTGCATGTGTGTGTGTGTGTGTGGCATGACAATATCCTAAATCATCAAAACTTGAATTATGTTCAGTAGTCTATATTTACTAAAGTAGGGAAGTGAACCTGTATGGTTTAGAAACATTTTCAGCCCAGGTCAAAACAGACAATCCTATTGACCAAGGCAATGCATTTCCTAAGCATGCTATTTGCATTGTATTTGTGTGAGAATTTACTATTATGGTTACAGCACTTACCACCCCAATTCTAGTGTCACCATCAATGATGATGATTATATCTCAGTCTTATTATATATTTTTCATCACATTTTTATACATTTTATTTCACTCAATTCATACAGAAACAATCTAATATTACCACATTATGTTATCTCATTTGATCCTCATATGCTTATGAAGTTATCAGGGAAGCTTTTCTCATATGTAAATCTAGTATCATTGGTAACAGGGCAAGTCCAAATCCATTGAATACTGACCATCGATGTGTAGGCACCCTTAGCTCTATGAAGCTCTATGAAGTAGGCAATGCCAGCATTACTGTCTTTTGTTGTTATTGTTCTTACAGATAGGAAAATCAAAACTCAGAAAAGTGTAGTGGCTTTCACTAATATAAATAGTCAGAGGGGGGCAGCTAGGTGGCACAGTGGATAGAGCACTAGCCCTGGATTCATGAGGACCTGAGTTCAAATCTGACATCAGACACTTGACACTTAAAAGCTGTGTGACCCTGGGCAAGTCACTTAACCCCAATTGCCTCACACATACAAAAAACAAAAAACAAAAACCAAACAAACAAACAAAAACTAGTCAGAGGAAGATGTCAGAATCATTAATTATTTTCATATTTGTCTAACTCATCTAACTACTGCCTCATCCCATTGAATCTATAGTCTCAAGTAAGTCAGTTGTAATCCAGTATGTTAGGTGGACAGCCCATTTATTCCTCATTAGTCTTACATCAGGAACTACCCAGCGTCTTTTTATGTGACAACCTGGTTTTATGGCATCTTTCTCTTTGAACCTTACCCATTTTCAAACTGAAGATATTGAGTTTAATAATTTGTCCAAGGCCATGCAGCTAGGCACTAACAGTGCCAGGTCTAGAGTTCAGCATTTTGAATCTTCTTTACATTTGCCCTATACTATGTCTCCAATTTAACATTGTAAAACTATGGCCCTGATGCCATCTTTACAATGTTAAGGCATTTCTGCTAACAAACTTAGCCTGAATCATTCAATCAGAATTACAAGAACACCCAAATGAGTTAACTTCTTTACTCCATTTTGCTACAGCCTCTGAGGAAAATCAATATGGAGCTGGATAAAGACCTCTTGGGAATCAATAATTCAGTGAGGTTGGATAAACTTGCCTCATATAGACAAAAGCTTTTTAATGTGTGTTCTTGTCAATAACTAAATCTATGTAATTCTAGTGCCATAGATTCCTAGGAGGTAAAATTGGCTTTTCAGAATTAGCATCTAACACAAGGTACTGCACACAGTAGGCACTTAATAAATATTTGCTGAATGTCTTTAGCATAATCCCTTTATTCACTATAAGCACACATTAATCTGCACACAAAATGATATTCTATGAAAAGATAATAACCTGATAAAGCATTGTTTTAAAATGACTAAAGGAAGAGAGTGATCATTAAAAGATATTTTCCTAAACTGTGAAACAAAACAAAACCCACAAACAACAATTTTAAACACTGAAAGTACAGTACACATGCATATATTTTATACACACATACATATATACCCATACACCTAATTATACATATATATATATATATATATATATATATATATATATATATATATATATATATATATGTGTGTGTGTGTGTGTGTGTGTGTGTGTGTATGGTTGTCCCAAAATCTTAGTTCATTCTTTTGTATGCATGTACATGTGCACATACACATATAGGCATACATACATGTGTATACATGTATACACACAAATACAATGTGATGCCCTGAACTACTTTAAAAGCATCATAAAGTATAGTGTAGAGATCACTAAAAAGGAAATAACACCCTAACTCTGTACCAGATAATACCCAGTGGGCAATAATTTGCCTCACTCCCATAACTCATCAATGCTTCTTTCAAAAAGTACTTAACAACCTGGCACCTCCTTTTCCTTAGTGTCCTGGAACTAATGTTTTCTGTGGGATGGCAGTCATTAGTATCCCTTTTCTCTTTATTGTACCACCTCTGTTATCCTTTAATGCCTCACTGGGTTGGCAACATTTCAGTATGACTGTCTAAATGCCAAGGGAAAAAATAGCAAAGGCCTAATGCCCTCAATTATCATATATCATCTTGACACCTATTCCCTTGTAAAAAACACATATATGGAACCATATTTTCCAAATATCAAAAACCCTAAGGAACCTGGGAGTTGGGTGATTTGGGGTCCATTCTTTCAGTCTTAGTGTATGAGATTCTCATCTCCAAGTAAATAGGGATGTGAAGTCTCTGTATCTGACTTTGAAAAGAAGAAGAGCTGTCAGAGCTGAGGGTTTTTGCAAAAGGATGTTAATATCTTATCAATGAGACCTCTTCTAAGGTCATGTTGAATGAGAATTCAACCATACAAAGATTTGTGTGTAAACATATATGTATAGGATCTACATGTATGTATATGTGCATAAGTATATCTAAATAATATGTATACATATATAATATATGTATACATATATTTCTTCCTTCTGTATATATATACATATGTCTATATGCATGTATAAATACATATACACATACAATACACACTTATATACATACATATATATATACACACATGCACACAGAGAGAAAGCAAGAGAGAGAGAGAAAGAGAGAGAGAGAGCTCTGTTCCAGAGAACTGTTCACTCTTCAATTCTCCCATCATGGCAATAACTTCCAAATGAGTATTTCTAATCCCAACTTATTTTCCTGATTCCCAATTATATATTACCAATGGAGGTGGGGGAGTAAACAGAGATACAGAGAGAGACAGAGACACAAGACAGATAGAGAGAGAAACAAAGATAGAGAAAGAGAAAGATAAACAGAGCTTTGTGTAGTAGATAGATAGTTTGCCTCAATCATAGCCTGGAAGATACAAGGTCAATTCCCACTTTGGGATATACTAACTGTGTGATCCTGAACAAGTCACTTAATATCTCAGTGCTCTAGGTAATTTTCTAAGATTTTATGTTGACCAGAAGGCTTTGATCTATATTGGGAGAAGGAATTTGATCACCTATATGTTCCAACAAATTAATGAAATCATAAATCTAGTCCCAATATTTATGTCTAATGGTGCTCTAGACACTTATCTGATCAATCATAATTATTTTATTCTAACAACTGACACCTCTTCTAGACTACTCTATATATTTATTACTGGCAAAGTTACTGTTTTCTTGGTCAATTGGCATAGAAAACTGCAAATTCAATGTGGATTGTTCCCCTTCCCTAAAATCTCTTCCTTCTTTCACAACTAATGAGTCAGTAAATCCTATTGATTCCTCTCTACCCAATCCTTTAACACTATTGTGCCTTTTTTGTACTTGACTGGTATTTATTCAGCAAACATTTTTTAAAAAGTATATATTGTGCTATGTTCTGAAAAACATACACATTGTAAGCATGGTTTCTCATGAAATTTTCTGTTCTAAAAATACTTTTGGGGCAGTTGGTAGCCCAGTAGATAAACCACTGGCCCTGGATTCAGGAGGACCTGAGTTCAAATCCAGCCTCAGACCCTTGACACTTACTAGCTGTGTGACTCTGAGCAAGTCACTTAACCCTTTTTGCCTTCAAAAGAAAGAAAGAAAGAAAGAAAGAAAGAAAGAAAGAAAGAAAGAAAGAAAGAAAGAAAGAAAGAAAGAAAGAAAGAAAGAAAGAAAGAAAGAAAGAAAGAAAGAAAGAAAGAAAGAAAGAAAGAAAGAAAGAAAGGAAGGAAGAAAGAAAGGAAGGAAGAAAGAAAGAAAGGAAGGAAGGAAGGAAGGAAGGCAGGCAGGCAGGCAGGCAGGCAGGCAGGCAGGCAGGCAGGCAGGCAGGCAGGCAGGAAGGAAGGAAGGAAGGAAGGAAGGAAGGAAGGAAGGAAGGAAGGAAGGAAGGAAGGAAGGAAGGAAGACTTTTTTATGTCATGGACACCTTCAGCAATATGACTTCTATAGATTATGGACTTCTCAGAATAATATTTTAAATGTAAAAATATTATAAAATTGGTTGCAAAGAAAACTAATTATATTGACATAGTTATTAATAATATTTTTAAAAGTTTGTAGATCCTAGTTTTAGCACACGAATCAAGAGGGTTAAAGGAAAATATTGTTATTTCATTTCCATCTTGTCTGGCTCTTTGTGATCCCATTTGGGGTTTTTTGGGCAAAGATACTTAGAGTGGTTTGTCATTTAATTTAAATCTGAGAAAACTGGGGCAGACAAGGTTAAGTGACTTGCCCTGGGTCACACAACCAGTAAGTTTCTGAGGCAATATTTGCCCTTAGGAAGACTCATCTTCCTGACCCCAGACCTAGCTCTCTATCCACTGTGCTACCTAGTTGCCCTAAAGCACCTGAAGTATACTTATAATATATAATATGCTTTTTTTGAGGGGGGAATAGAGAAGATGGGCCTGGGATTTTGTCAGGGTAGGATAATCTTGGTATGGAAAGTCTATATACTTGGTCTGCTGGCATTTCCCTTCTACCTTATAATTTCAGTGAGTTGCCAGAGGTCCTGAGATGGTAAATTATTTGAATAAGGCCACACAGCTAATGTGCATCAGAGACAAGGCTTGATTCCAAATTTTCCTCATTCTAGGTTTGATACTCAATTTATTCAACTTGGTTTTCTTTCCTTATAACACAAGTGCAATTTCAAGTTGTAAAAGAAAATGTTGCATGAAACCTAAGGAAGAGGAATTGTAGTCAGGCTATTTAGAAAGAACAGAAATTTAGCAGGTGAAAGGGAAAGAGAAATGAAAATGTAAGGGTTGAAATAATGAATGTGGCAGACAAAGCAAAAAGGGTTCTTTAGCTAAAGGGAAATTAGGGATGCCAGAGGACAAGCTTAGAAACTCATAAATGACTATGTAATAGATTTAGGCCAAATGGAATTCTCCTTATCTACCTCCTTGCCATGGTATTTCTCACTTCATGTCAAATGCTTGATCCCCCATTACTTACTACTTCTAACCCACTTAGCTCTGTGATAAGCTATCCTGAATGCTGACTTTAGCTTCCTTTTCTGACATTACTTACCCAAACCCAACCCATTACTAATCCCATCTTTAAGATGTGTATTTTTAGCTACAGACCTCTACTTTTTCATACTATGATTCTGCCAAAACTGCTTGCACATATCGACTAAAACATGCCTTCCCCTTCCCCATTATAAGAATGCTTTATGTCAACACTGTAGCACATAAGCACCCATACTCTTGTTGAGTTACAACTCCGGTATATCTGTGGAGGAAAGAGAACAAGTTCTCTCATTCCTATACCTTCTTCAACACCTTATCCCTTTGGATTATCATAACTTTCTATTTGTTTTACTATATGCAAGCTGATTCCAAATTAATCTTCCTATAAAACCAACCAACCAACCAACCAACCAACCAACCAACCAACCAACCAAGCACTGATCATAGATCAGAGCTGAAAAGAACAATAAGTTTAACTCCAAGGGGGAAACTGAAGCCTAAAGATAATAAGAATTTTGCTTAATCAAAACAGTTTCATGTATTCTGGAGGAAAAGCAAACAAACAATTGCTCCCAGAGAAGCAATAAGTCTTAAAACTAGTTTCATGGTCTAAGACACTAAAATTAAAATTAAAGCTTAGGCCACAGAGTTAGGTAGATTTGCCAAGTCAAGGACCTGTCTTTAGAATAATACAGTTAGAGGTAACCTTAAAGATTATCTAGTCTACTTTTCTATCTTATGAAAGAATAACCTCAATAGAACATCATGATAATAATTAGAATTTATTTGTGAGACCTGTTATTTCAAGTAGGTAGGGATCTCAAAGTATGGAAGCTTATCAATACCTCCTCTTAGGAAGCTGCCTGGGACATTAAAAGTTACATCCATAATTAAAAGTTACATCCCTAGTCTTAATAGCTATTAAGCATCAAAGTCCAGGTCCTTCCAACTCTAGATGCAATATCTTATTGACTGGGCTGCACTGCCTTTCAAACAAGTATTCAAATATTTCTAAGGATATGGAACTTTTTTCTTCAGGGATCAGCTAGTGTCATTATTAGATAGGAATTACTAAGAAAGTTCTCACCTTTGTTGTCATACATATTCTATTGAGCTAAAATTTCCCTCTAATTTCTAGCAAGTAGTCCTCATTCTTCCCAATACAGAGACTAAGAAAATGTCTCACACCTCTTCCAAATTATGTCCCTTCAAATATTTAAATTTGGAGATTATGGTTTTTTCTTATACCCTTTCAGATTCTTAATTGCTCAGATTACTCATTACCATTCAACAAACAGTAGTATAGGGAATTCTTATTCAAGAATGAATTGGACTGAATAAATGGTATGCCATTTGTCTTCCAACTTTGTAATTTTGTGATTTAAAAACAAACAATCCTTAAGTGCCCAAATTTAATGCATAAGACACCGCAGTAGGCAGTATAAGTGATACAGCTAAAAATGAGAGCATTTTTCCTTAAGGTCTTCAGAATCCATATTATATGTATTGTATCCTGATGTACCTAGTACACTATGCAACTCTTGGGTCCCTTCCTCCTTTTCTTTCATATGTGTCAAGTGTCTAGCATGTCTCCCTGCACAGAGTGATTACTTTCTGGAGCAGCTATACTCAACCCCAAAGAACATCCCCAACCTGGCTGTGCTTAACTCCTCCAACTCTGGTCACCAAGTCAGCCAAAAGTGAAATAATGGGTTCCAAGTTTGTGAGATCCTTTCCCCTCCAATTTCACAAGGGAGAAGAGGTGATAATACCAGGGCAGCACACTTTATAATTCTCTTTGCACAAATTCCTATAAGAGAGAAAATGTCCCTCTAGAAATAAAATTAGCTTTTTCTAACATCCAAACACATCAGTGTCTTTCTCCTTTTCATCTTATCCTCTTTAAATAAGGCATTTTTGTTGGTTTGTTTTTTTGGTTTGTTTTTTTTGGTGAGGCAATTGGGGTTAGGTGACTTGCCCAAGGTCACACAGCTAGTAAGTGTCAAGTGTTTGAGTCTGGATTTGAACTCAGGTACTCCTAACTCCAGGGCCGGTGCTTAATCTACTGCACCACCTAGCTGTGCCTAAATAAGGAATTATGATCTCTCCAAAATCATCATCCTTCTCAAAAACATTCTGGTGTTCCTAGTTTCTAGCCCTCTATCTTTTACCACTGTTGAAACTCCATCTCCATTCTCAAGTTTCTACCCTTGCAGTCAGACCTATGCAGATTTCCTGTATGCATCTCTGAATATTCATACATTTGTACATCTTTATGAATTTCATTTTTCCCTTTGAAGATCATAAATATTCAGAGGGAGTAGCATGGGAGTGAAGGGAAGGAAGGGAGTATATGTAGTTTAAGACATTTTACAGAGATAGGACTTTATCAGATTATATATTGAGATTGGATTGGCAGGAAATTAAGCTTCAATTGGCTTTGACCCTGGATTAGATCTTTAGAGAATTTCACCATGAATCTTGAAAACTTCTCTAATGAGGGAACATGAAGATAATTTAAGAAACAATCCATGTCTTTTCTATTCTTAGCATAAAGGTTGGAATTTAGGAAATATTCAATAAAAACTATTGGTTAGGGGGCAGCTATGTGGCAAAGTGGATAAAGCACTGGCCCTGGATTCAGGAGAACCTGAGTTCTAATCCAGCTTCAGACACTTGACACTTACTAGCTGTGTCATCTTGGGCAAGTCACTTAATCCTCATTGCCCCAGAAAAAAAAAATCACATCTGTTTCTTATGTTGAATCATTTGTTGGTGTCAAGGACTTTGATGGGGGAAAAAAAAAAAACAACTATTGGTTAATTAACTTTGAAAGTCTGGAACCAAAATCAGTTTACAAAGACAATGGAATAATGATTGTTATGCTGAAGGCAAAGTGATTGCCCAGGTTTTGATGATTATTTTGGATTCTGCCCTGCTTTCAAAGCTATGTGTAATTTTGTCTGCCCCTTCGCATAAACTCAACTTACCTTGCAGTCATATTAGGTTATGTGAGCAATGTTTGATCAAAACAAATGAAAAGTTGGGACTTTTTTTCCAGTTCTATTAAACCAGGATGATAGAAAGGCACATTTTCTTAACTAGTCCTGTAATTCACACTGTATGTATTAGCCCTGATTGACTGTAACAAGTATATTATCCAATGCTAATTACAAATAATCATTAATACAGGACACAAGGGTATTTTTTCCTCCATTGGAAATTGCTATCTCAAATTTTTAGAATAGAAGTTGTCTAAATTAAAAAGTAGTTACATTTTTATATCAAGGAAGCTATAATTATTTCAGTAATTATGGTTCATTTGTAGGTATAATTATATAATTTATGTACTTTTATTTTTAATTCACTTATTCATTTCTCTTGTGATTCACCATCATTCAGGTAATAATATTAGTTCTTGATATAAGCTCCAGGAAAAAAAATAATGAATCCTAAGAGAGTGGAAACCAACTTAGAACTCAGAAAAATATATTCATTTTGAAAATATATAATGCCAGAACTAGAAAGAATGCTAGAGATTATATAGTCAAAGAAGAAAGAACTTACTCAAAAATACCTATCAAGTTAGTGATAACCTCAAAACTAGAACCTGAGTTTCTTAAATCTTTTACCAGACCTTTTTTTTAACCCGAAATACATCACTCTGCAACTATAAAGAATACATTAAGTACAATTCATTTCATCAAATTTAACAATAACAGTAATAATTATAACTGGCAACTAAGTAGCACATTATGGGATATTTATATGATCTTTATATAATCATTCTGCAAAAGTAGGTGTTATCATCATTTTTGTTTTTCATATTCAGAAACTGCAGGTCAGAGAGATTAAGTGATCTGATCATTCACCTCAGCATAGTTATCCTTCTGGTACTAAAAATATCAGTACTTAGGCTATAGACACATAGTATTTCACTAGCAAGTATTCAAAATTTTTCTGGCTTAGTAGGAGTTGTTAGAGCCTCAGCTCTACTATAGTCAATAAACATTTATTAAGCATCTACTATGTAGAATACACTGTGCTAAGCAGTGAGGATGCAAAAAAGTCAAACAACAGACTGCTTTCAAGGAGTTCATACTCTGAGGGATAAATAAAAAGAGACAACATTTCAGGCAGAGGATAATCAGTGAAAATGCCCAGTTTGTAGAGACTGTCTTGTACAAGGAGCAGCAAGGAGGCCAGCATCCCTTAATTGCAGAATATATAGGAGGTGAACTATAAGAAGACTGATATTTGGAGGGGGAAGTTTATGAATGGTTTTAAAAGTCAAGTAGAGGATTGTATATTTGATCCCTTAGATAATAGGGAGCCAGTGGATTTTTTTAAGTTGAAGGGAGAGGTAACATGTTTAGGCTTCCAGTTTAGGAAACTCACTTTAACATTTGATTAGAAAATGGGCTGGAGTATGTAGAGAAAAGTTGTAGGCAGATGAACCATCAGGCTATTGCAATTGTTTGGATATGAGGTCTGAACCAGGAAGATGGCATTGTCAGAGGATAGATGGGGGTACATTCAAGAGACGTTATAAAGGTAAAATTCATAGGCCTTTGTAACTTTTTGGATATGGGGTAGTGGGAGAAAATGAAGAATCAAGGCTAATGCCTAAGCTGCAAGTCTGGAGCTGGGAAAATTGTGGTACCTTCAACAGTAAGAGTGAATTCAGGAAGAGGAGTTTGGGGGAAAAGATAAAGAGTTCAGGTTTGGACATGTTGGGTTTAAGATACCTATGGGACATTGAGTTTGAGATATCTAATAGAAATTTGGGGATATAATATTAGAGATTAATTGAGAGGATAGGGCTGGATAAGTAGATATAAAATCACAAGTACAGAGATAATTGAATCGATGCGAGCCAATGAGATCACCAAGTGAAATTAGATAGATGGAAAATAAAAGAAAACACAGGACAGAGTCCTTTGTGACATCCACGTTTGGCAGACGTGACCTTGATGACAGATCCAGCAAAGGAAACTGAAAAAGAGTGGTCTAAGAGGTAGAAAGCTATTCAGAAGAGAGCAGTGTCATAAAAACCTATGGAGAAAGTATTTAAGGAGAGGGGGTGATCAACAGTGTCAAAAGCTTCAGAGAGGTCAATAAACATTGAAAACCCAAGTTCACCTACAGAACACCATGAGGCAAAAATGGACTATTTCAATGGAGGAAATTCAATAATAAAATTATATTGATTTAAAGTTAGGTTGTTGATATTCTTTTCCCCCCTCCCTCTTGTATTTAAGATACTAGGCAGATAGATGTTAGAGGTCTTTTTTTTTAACTCCAGATTACCAATTAACCTTCTGTCTCTGGGTTATTAAGCTCCAGTGCCATTTTTCCTACTTCATGCTACATGTGGATTTTTTCTTTTTCTATTTTCTTTTCTTTCTGTTCCGAACTGTGCATTCAATGACGTAGGAAATGCTCAATAAGGATTCTCTCTGTCAAAATAAATCAGCAATTGTTCTGCAACTTATAGCCTTAAAGATTTGTTTGGGGTACTAAGAGTTTAAATAACTTGCCCAGGTTCACAGAGCCAGGATGTGCCAGAGGTAAAACTTGGATCCAGTTCTTCTAGCCTATAGGTTAGTTCTACCTCATGCTATTTTACTTGAAATTTTGAATTAAAAATTTTCATCAATGTAATATCTAAAAAGAATATTCTTAACTAGCTTCTCATTTAATATAGTTTTAGTATATCATGGAAACATTATTTGCCTACATCTATGGTCACTTCTGAAAATTATCAATGTATATAAGAGAGTTTTATTGGATAGAAAGATCAGGAAGAATGCTGATCACTGAGCCCATTATATTTATCAATTAAATTTATAAACACAAATATATGTAAAAAAAAATAAAGACAGATCTACCAAAGGGTAGTGGAGGGATACATGTTTAGTGTGAGTAGAGTGTAATGCATAACAAATGAGGAATTACAGACATAAGAGAAATGGTATAAAGGATACCATCAGTGGAATGTATGACCAGAAAAAAAAGGAGCCCCGAAATAGCAAGAGTGAGGGACAATTGAATGGAAATTCATTGGTATTCCAGCAAAGGCAGGAGATCAAAAGGAAGACATTCCAGATGAACCCCCTGTGAAGAATTTTGGAAGAACATGGACAAGAGTTGCAAAGCATAGTCAATCATGGATAGACTGAAATCTGTATTATTGGAAAGAACACCCAATTGGATAAAATCAGAAATCTCTTGGAGTATTGTAGTACTGGCGGCTAAAAAGAAAGTATGTTTGACTAAATTATTTTTGTTTTAAAATTATTTATGATGGTATTTATGTAAGGGTTATGTCTAATGATCAGATACTTTATCAGTTCTTTAATTTGGCCTGGTTTTGGTTGGTTGAGAAAATGATTCATTCAGATGCAAAGATACAGGATGAGGCTAGTTAACTTTTTTATCTACAGTGCTTTCTTCCCATTATGTCTGTTATTTTGTCTCTCTAGCCACAAGATTGTCATTGCTTTTACTTCAGTGTTATTGTACTATGATAAAAACATATTTTATGTAGTCTTTAAAGAAATATAATTGTCTACTATAACAATTCTGCCACTCTAGCATGGAAATTTGACATAGTGATAGAGAATTATTATAACAAAGTTTACCTTTAAATGAACATGTTTGTCATCTTCCATGGCAAAATACATAGAATTCAATAACATTCACTTACTTTTTAATTTGTGGATATTTTCTATTTCATATTCATTTTAAAATGTAAACATGACATTCATGTAAGGCTTTAAGGTTTGTAAGATGCTATATACGTATTATCTCATTTGAGCTTATTACATTCATTGTTATTCTGTAAAAATAATCTTTTAAGTATTCTTCTTGTTTGGCCTACAGAAGAAATTGTCAAAAGGTATAGTTTACAAATGTGTATCTTCTCCATCTCCAAGGAGAAAACCTGTTCTTAAATTGATAATTTCCACTCTCTTCTATGACAAATCCTACCTGTGTCCCATATAGCCACTCAACGTGATATTTCAGAGGCTTATGGAGAGAAGAAATTGTAAATTATTATTTAATTTATAAAAGTTCTGATTTTCATTCTTGCACACTTTCTGTGAGGCAGTTAAATTGTTTCTGTTTTTACAACATCATGGCTAGCAAGATTTTGAGGGAAAAGGGAGAAGGGAAATGAGAAATGGAAAGGATGATTTGCAAGGACATTTTATTATAGGTTATTAACATCATCAAAAAGTACAAAAGAATCTTTTGCATCTTCAGTTTTCAAATATAGAGAGTTAAATCCAGATGTTAAATACTCTACAAATATTTTCGTGAACCTTTCACCAAAGCAGTTCTTTCTAATGACCACAGAACAAACTAAGCATACTGAGCAACATCTGATTGTAACATATGCTATCAAATCATCTACTAAGTGGTTGATCATTTATAGGTTTTTCATCATAATTGTTTAATCCCCCAAGGTATACACTAGACCAGAATACATTATCTTTTATTCCTCCTCACAGGGAAAGGATGATTATTACACTTTAGAATACATAGTGACTCCTCATATATTAGATTGTATTATTTTCTTCTTTTATATGTGACTTGTTGATCAGCCATTTCAGAGGATAAGTATCTTCACATAGAAAAGCATACACACTGGAATGACCTCTGTATTTCAATCCAATTTAAATAAGGTTTACTAAAATCTCCCTATGGACAAAATATGATTTTAAGTAATGATGAGGCTTAAAATTAAATAAATAAGACATATGACCCCTGGCCTTAAGAAAATTATAGTGTAGTAGTTAAGATGACATACATGTATGCAAAAATCTTATTCCGCCCTGACTGTCCACCTGAGAAAGGATTCCACAGATGGTGATATAATAGGTTTAGGATTTCACCAACTGAATTTGGATAAGGCTGGAGGGTAGACTTTGGTCCTCGGTTATCAAATTTAACTCTCACAGGGATGCCTATGAGACTGAGAAGTATCACAAATTCAGACAATTATTTTATCTCACTCAAACCTTTCATAACATCTAGCTTAAATGCTTTCCCAGCTTGTCTGCCAAATTCTTGACCTTGCCTGATTTATACTTTCTTCTTGATATTTGAGCAGGAGCTTCTTAATTGCCCTTTCTCCCACTCTTTACAGTAAACGTCAAAGTCTTTCTCAAGTCTAGCCCTTTCTAGGTCTGACACAGTCCCACCCCAGCACGTCATGGCATACTAGAGATTACAATACTATAATCCAGTTCATCAGAAAGACAGACGCAAAGAACTCAAAAGTTTAAAGAAAGGAGAGATCACTTCTTTCATAGGAATGGATAAGATTATGTGCATGGGGAAAGTGGTAGTTGAGGTGGTTTTTAAGCATGAATAGTCAAATTCATAAGAAAGGTATAAGCAAAGAATTCAGAGTTTAAAGAGAGGAGAAATTCATTCTCACTTGTGAGAGAGACCATAAGATCATATTCATTGGAAAGGTAGTATGTGAGATAGACTTTTAAGTATATTTTAATTACAAACATTAAGTAAGCAAATATTCAAAATATTTATCATCAGAAGAAGGGAAGGGAGCATTAATTTATTAAGTGCCTACTATGTGCCAGGAAGTATGCTAAGTACTTTTCTAATTATGTCTCATTTGACATTCACAATAACCCTGTGCAGTAGAGTCATCACATTTATAGTTGAGGAAATTGGGACAGACAGAGGTTAAGAGACTTTCCCAGGGTCAAGCACCTTGAATTCAGATCTTCCTGACTCTATGCCCAGGATGTTATCTATTTTGTCACGCAATTACCTTTAGTTTCTATGTATCTTTTGGAATGTCTTACCATAGATGGGCATATACAATTCTGAACTTCTCTTTCATTCTATTTATCTTCCATTTAAATGAGTACCCAGGCCATCTTTTTCTCTGATTTGTCGTGTAACTTTAAAATACATTGGCCAATGAGTTTTAAAGTCATGTCTCCAATATCTTTTCAACTTTCAACACTCTCTGTTAGGAATTCTTCAAGTATGTATATCTATATGTGTATGTGCATGTGTATATATGTATATGTATGTCTATGTGTATATATATAATATTAATATTAATATTTCTTCTGGATGTGTACTCTCTCTACTGACACAGATAATAATTCCTTCATGATCTAAGAGATAGTTTCATGACTTGCTATGAAAATTTTTGGAAGCCAACTGTCTCTTCATAAAATGCTTCTGGAAATTTAGCAAGGCTACCCTTTGAGTAAGTCTAGATTTGCATTTACACTAAATGTTTTATCATCTTTAAGAGCTTGTTCTTTACCAACATAACCTTTAAAAACCCAGAGTCACTTCCATACTCCCATAATTTATCAAAGTAGAACTTTGATAGAGATTACACTTTCATTAACACTTCAACCTCCTTTAATTAATAAATTACATTCATATATGTATGGTTAGTGAAAACAAGAATGTAGACACATCGGTAATGTATTCCTTATTGTATTCTCTTTCCATTCTACCCCATTAGGTTTCCCTTCTCTTTGATCATCTTATGTTATCCTATATGTCTCAGTATATAATGCAGACAATCCATTTATTGCCAACCATGTTTGTTATATGACCTTCCCAGAAATTCTTTGTGGAATAAGTTTCCTCCTGCACATCTGTTACCTCTGTCCTTCAGTGGAATTAATTTGTTATTATGACATAATACTACACTCATCCTAATTTTTACCATGGGTTAGGTTACTACAAGCTTTGGCCCTTTCTTTTTCTGTCATGGACCATCCTCCAGGACTCAATATAAGACTGAAAATTTCTCATGACACATATGGATTAAATTAAAAATATATTTCAATGCTGTGATCCTACTATATATCACTAATACCAATAAGGAGGTTACATCACAGAGCAGTATAAATAATTGTCAGTCATAATAAGGTGATTATATTATAAAATATATTAATATATTTCATTAAAATTTATAATTTTTAAAAATGATAAATATAAATTTTTAATTTAAGAGAATTTGCCAGAAAAGGCAAATAACTATAAATTAAACTCTTTGGTTAGAACATGGAGCAAGGGAAGTTACAAACTCACTATGATCTCTAGAGCCTTATCTTGTTCCATGTGCATAGGCCCAAATACTAACCTCAGCTAATTGCCATGTAAATATATAATTAATCAGAAATGATATCAAACTAGAGTCTATATTTTTTGGGAAAACTATTACTGAGGAAAAATCAAAGAAATGGCTTAACAGCATCTTTGCCTATGTGGGATATTACATTAATTCTCTGGCAAGTATGTTGTTTATATATTATATATCTATTCATTAGATTTTTTTCTATAAATAGTATCATGTCATGAAAGACTCATGACCCTTTTTCTTTTACTAAATGGAATGGTTAGATCCTATAGTGGTTTGAAAAAATCTCTTAAGCTTCCATTGAAAACTCCATAGGGAAAAAAATTTTGAGAAAAAATTTCATCCATAAAAAGGAATTTATATTAAGAATAATCAACATCAGTCTCAGAGGTTTGCTTATTTCTTTGAATGAACTATAATAAGAAACACAAGCAACTTGTGAATGTTAAATATAAAACCGCTTCTTCCCTTGTCTTCATTGAATGAACTCCCACCCATTCTTGAAGTTCAGCTCTAATGTTCCCTTTCCTAGGATGCTTTCCTTCCTCTCCTGTTGTTAATAATGACCTTTACCAGTAGACTTCACGTAACATTTTGTTTTATACCCTTCTAATGCTTTATCATAAATTACTCTGCAATGTAGTTGTTGTTGTTGTGTGTTTTATTCTCCTACTAAACTACAAACTAAAGTAAGGCAGAAATTATCTTATCTATACTTTCTACATCCTAACACCATACTGTGTGCCAACTAGATGATTGAAAGGAAACTAGGTTTAGAGACACCAGAGATTTGGCTTCAAACCCAGGGGTTACTTGTCACCTTGGGAACCTCAATTAACTTCACAGAGCTTCATTTCCTCATCTGTAAAATTGGGTTCATAATAATTTCAATAAATACCTGATGGAATTGTTATGGAGAAAGCACTTAAGTGTGTGCATTAAAGCACACTATATAAATGTGAGCTGTTATTTGACATCCATGGATCATTAGATCATGTCTTTGTTGATATATTCTAACAGTGTAATGAACACAGACTCTGAAGTCAGAAGATGGTGATTCAAATATTGCCCCTAATATTTGCTATTTGTATGTTGTTGTTATTCAAGCATTCCAGTTGGGACCAACTCTTCATGACATCAACTGTGATTTTCTTGGCAAAGATATTGGAGTGATTTGCCATTTCCTTCTGCAGGGGATCCAGGGAATCCATTTTGTCATGCAATCAGAGGTTAAGTGACTTGCCTCAAGTCACGCAGCTAGCAAATGTTTGAGGCTAGATCTAAACTCAGGTCTTCCTGACTCTAGGGTCAGTGATCTATCCAACGAGCCACTGTCTGCTTCACTATTTATATGACCCTTGGATAAATCACTTAAATTCTTGTGTCAGCTTTTTCATTTGTAAATAAGGATGCTAAAACAGGTACCTCTGAAGTCCTTTCCAGGTATAGATTTATGACATAATGAACAATGTTTTAAGGGAATAACATCTAAATGAACTGATGATATCAGAGGCTGAACATCGTTGGGTGAGGGGGAAAGGGAAAGTTTTCTGTCATTTTAGAAGTTATTAAATTCTTGAATCATTTAGAGTTGGGGAATCTAGCTGACTTCAATACGTCAATGGGTAGATGAAAATAACTGTAGAATGACATCTATGACCTTATTGGAGAACCAGCTATATTTTATAGAGAACAGTATAAGATATTAAAAATTATTTATCAGTGAACATCAACACAAGCCTGGTAATGGTAAACTTTTGATACCTTTAGCCATATATTTATTTTCATTCTCACTTTCTGAGGTTTTAAAGATGCCAGTTTCAATTCTGACTGAAATGGTTTAAAAAGTTAACACTGGCTCATATGCCTGGGACTGTTTCATTTCATCCATGACAGCTTACAGCTGTCACAAAGAAATATGATCTGAACTTGGATCATCGATGTGAAAAGTCAATGTCACCTCATGGAGGGATATGGTAAATAACATCTAGTTAGGCAGTGATTGTTGTAATCCTAGCTTATTGCTGTTATATAATCTGGTTTTATTCTGAAATAGTATGGGGGCCCCAGTCTTCACATACAGAAACATCATTCTCAGTATAATTTGAGTGTCAAACATCTGTTTCAATGAACTACATGCTATACCACAAATGAATTAAAACACTGATTAAATACACAGATTCATCAACTGATTAATTCAACAAATATTTATCTAGTACTAAAATGTTCAGTGGATGTTGCTGGGTTCTAGAGAAGATATAAATTTCAGATAAGATCTCTTACCCCATGGATTTTATAGTCTATCTGGGAGATATCACACACACATACATATATACACATACACACACACACACACACACACACACACACACATATATATATATATATACAAATATACACATATATTTATATACATGTGTATATATATATATACACATATATATATATTCAAGCCAAATGGCTTAGCATAGTAGGCATTTTGTTTTGTAGTGCTCTAATATACATGGGATATAATACTATAAACCATGATTCTTTATATATGCTTGCATATAAATATCTATGATATGGTATCATATATCTATCAAGATATTATATATATATATATATATATATATATATAAACACACACATATATGTCAGCCCTCCATCACTTAAATCCAATTCAGTGCAGTCATGACATCATCCTGATGTCATGGTCCTCTTCCAGAATGGAGAATGAAGGACAAACAAAAATAACATACATACACACACATACACACACAAAGGAAAGTGAGGGAGTTAAGCACAAAGGAGAGGTGAAGGCAAAGTAATATGAGTAATTTGAGGAGAAAATAATTTCACAGAGTGTTGAGGAGAGAATTCAAGGGTATAAGAAAGCAAGTAAGAGGTTGCAACTGAGTTCACTGCTAAAGAAAACAAACCCAACAATTGAAAAATAGCTGAATAAAATATGACATAGTTAATGCTATGATGGTGCCAACTTATGCTGGCTTGAGAGAACATATTGTTAAATTTTCTGTGTGAGCATTTATAGCTCAGAAATTAAAAAGGCTACAAATAAGGGCATGATTTATTATTATTTTTGTATCTAGTATTAAGAAAGTGAGGGAGAAAATAAAAATAATACAAAGTAAATTAAACTTAAAAGTATCACACATATTTTTGAGCGTCAAATGTTAAACATTTATAGCATTTAGCTATCCTGCTCTAACATCTCTTCTCACCTTCAATCTCAGTAGACATCTTAACTCAATATGGCTGAAACCAAATTTATTATCTTTCCCCAAAACCCTTCCCATCTCCTTCCTTCCCTGTTATTGAAGAGGGTAATACAATTTTCCAAGGCCTTCAGGCCAGTAATCTATGAGTCATACTTTGCTACTCATAATCTCTCATCAAAATGTGTATGTGTTCTTTTTCCAATGATTATAACATCTTTGAGAGAAGGCCTTTTGTTGCTTTTTAATTATTTTTGTACCAAAATCAAGACAAGTGCCTTGTATATAGTAGAAATTTTGTTTTCTGCTGCTCTGATATGCTTGTGCTATAATACTATGTATGCATATATATCATATGCAGATATAGATATAGATGATACCTGATATCTAGATATCTAGATGGATATATGATATATGATAGATATTTATAGCATATGTACCTATCTTCCTTATTAAAGACTTGGGGTAGGAAAAGATATTACCCCTCTTTTTATTGTATATATCTATGATTGGTTTTTATTGACTATCTTCCCTATACCAGTAAAATAGTAAGATAGACCTCAACTGAAATACTCTCTCCCTTCCTCTTCTCTTTTACATATGTGTTTATCTATATCTATATGGGTCTATCACTATACATATACGCAAACATATACATATATGTCATATATACATATATTCAAACAGTTGAAGACATTAGATTTTATCCCCAGTGTTCTAGCATAATGTCTGACACATAATAGGTTATTGACTCAAAGGCTGTCCTATGGAATCAAGATTACATTTCCATTTCCTGGTGCCATAAGGAAGAAAATCAATCAATTTGTTTTAGTTTCAGAGAGTCAAACTCCAACTACAGAGTGTTTTTAATAATTAGAGCTACTGCAAAATTAGATGGACTGCCTCAGGAGGCAGTGAGTGGGTCCCTACTACTCTCAATAGAAATCTTCATTAAAGTCTGACTAACTCCTTGTTGGGTATGTTTTTAGAATGGGTTTGTTAGGTTGCATTAAATGGCATCCACATTTCTTCTAATTCATATCATATAACTTAGAGACCTAAAAGACAAAAAAAAAAACTAGGTAGAAAAATATATGATGTCAAAGATTTGGGCCTAGAAGCAAGTAAAGAGCTCATTATTTATGAGGAAATTAACCCAAGTTCACACAGGTACTAATGTAATTGACAGAGAAAGCCTTCGATCTTAGATCCTCTATAAAACAAAAGTTATAAAAAAGTAGTAGTAATACTCATAAATTGGGGATGGGGAGGGTAGTTACTATGTACTTTGGGTCTAGCTGTTCATGGGAGAGAAATTTTCATATTTAGCAACTTGAAAGTCTAATCAAAAAGGACCAACCCCACATTCTCAGAAAAGCACTCCTTGGGGGCATCTAGGTGGTTCATTGGATAGAGCACCAGTCCTGAATTCAGGAGGACCTGAGTTCAAGTTTGACCTCAGACACTTACTAGCTGTGTGACCCTGGGCAAGTCACTTAACCCTCATTGCCCCACCAAAAACAAAAACAAACAAAAAACACTCCCAATTTCTCCTGCAATTGTAGTTTTCAACTCCATCCTTCCTACAGTTAATAACATCTATTTCTTTAAAAGTTATATATGAAGATTCCTGTTGAGGGTCACAGTTAACTAATTCCTTTTGCTGTGGGGACCAAGAAAAGCTTAGATGCAGTATAAGACATCACTGTGATAATTCAATTATAGTTCTTAATAGTGAAGACAGAGAAAAGGGAATAGGCTGATTTGGTACATATTAGCAGCAGCAGCAAATATTTTCAGGTAAACTAGCATTTTTTTAGTATTTTTATTGCATATGTGGTTTTATCAACATAGGGAGGTATTATCAATAAAGAGAAGCTTCTGTGTGACTTTTGGCCAAGTAAATATCTACTCTGCAATTTGTAATCTTCAAGATTTCCCACCGAGAGACAAAATGCCTTGTTAGGGTCGAACAACTTAATTACTGCAGAAATAGGGCTTAAGACCATGTCTTCCTTACTTAAAGGTGAGCTCAATATGCATCACACCAGGCTTATACATTTTTCATGATATAGTCCCATAAGTTTTTTTAAAATATTCATAGGAATAGAGATGTATTTCTAATCATTTTGCTCAAAATGCCAATATTTTGTAAAATAAAACTTTTATAACATTGTATTACTATTGAGTTATTAAAAAGAAGGTCACTTTTTAAAATGTCTAGAAAATTTTCTCTTATTTTATAGCAGTTTAAGCAGCTGTCTTGGTTTATCTGTCATGTTGCTATCATTGGACTTGGCCAGAAGTCCAAGAACTTTGTGGTCTCAAAACCCCTTAAAATTATTGAGGATTCTGGGGGCAGCTAGGTGGCGCAGTGGATAAATCACCAGCCCTGGATTCACGAGAACCTGAGTTCAAATCCAGCCTCAGACCCTTGACACTTACTAGCTGTGTGACCCTGGGCAAGTCACTTAAACCCAACTGCCTCACTAAAAAAAAAAAAAAATTATTGAGGATTCTTCCAAAGAAGTTCTGTTTATGTGCACTAAATCTATCAATCCTTAACACATTAGAAATTAAAATATCTTAGTATTATTATGAAAATAGATTTAACCTCCCAGTTACCCTAAGAACTTCCCTGGACCACATTATGAGAATCACTAATACAGATATTCCATTATGTTCTTTTTATTCCTATAATTTAATGATCCTATTCAATTCAATTCAATAAATATTCATTAATCACAAATTATGTGCACAAAATTGTACTAGGCACAGAGAATAATATGTATGTATGTATGTATGTATGTATGTATGTATGTGTATGTATGTATCCCTATTCCTAAAGAGTTTACATTTTGCTAGAAGGTTGCAATGTGGACAAATTAAATGCAAGGGATAGAGGTTATACCAAGTAATTTCAGTAAATGTAGGGAAAATGAATGAAGATAGAATAGCATGTAGAGAGAATGTTTACCCAACTAGCTTAACAGCAAGGTGATGGGAAATGAGTGATACAAAACAAAAATGGAAACATAGGTGGAAGACAGATTGTAGGGGACTTTAAACGCCAGGATGAAAGCTCTATATCTTATCCTGGAAGCAAGAGAGAACCATTGAAAACTTTTGAGTGTGTGCATGCATGTGTGCATATGTGTATGTCTGTATGTGTGTGTGCATGTGTGAGAATTGGTGGAGAGGGCATGGTGAAATAGTCAGAACTTTGTTTTAAGAAGGAATATCAGTATGAACACAGCAGCTATATACAGGAGACCAAAGCAGTAAAACCAGTTGCTGTGGTCCAGGCAAACAAGGATGAGAGGATGAAATAGGGTAGATTTGTGTGAGTAGAGAAATAGGGACATATGAAAGAAATGCTATGGAGCTAGGATCTACAAATCTTGCCAGTTTAGATTGATTTACATTCTATTATTCCTGCATTCAGTTTTTTAAAATCACAAGTTTGAGCTGAGTCAATCAGTAATCAAGTTCTGAATTATTAATGGTGACCCTGAAAATATCTATTAATCTACTAATGCCTCCCAAGCAACTATAAGGTAAGACTTCATAAGAAGTCATGAAAACATAGTTGTAGTAAATAAGTCCTTCTCCATACCACAGGCTAAAGGAAAACAATGAGCTACTTGGAGTATTGATGAAAGGATTTTTGCCTTCAAGTTCTTATAAAAACTAGAAGATATAACTTCATGCAAAAAGACCCTGCTTGCCCTAAAATCTGGTAGCTAAAAAGGAAATGTGATTCGTCCCAGTAGAACTGGCTTTAGACCTATCAATAGCATTCACAACGTGTGATATATATTTATTAAAAATGGAAAATCAACAAATTTAAATAGGTCAAGTAATTATAGCAACACAATTTCTGCTGCTCCACAGTTGTTGTTTGTCTCAGCTTTCCTCTTATAAATTAATCTTTTGAAGGTGGCTATTTAAAAAGTGCTAGTATCTAAACATTCACACCTTGATATACATTAATTCTTCTCAAGATAACTTGGGTATGAGAGAAAAGACCATATCTGGACTCTTCTCAGAACCCTAAAAACAGAGTGAGTCTGGTTTCAGGCCCTACAACTTTGTTGCCTGAACCATCCAGCAGGGGCCTGCCTGGCACACAAGGCTCTGAGGAGCTGAGGCTCCTGGGTTTTAGGCCTGAGCAGGGCCTAAAAGGGGGCCTGTACTTTGTGGGAGCTGAGCTAAACTGGGAGTTTACCTCGAGGTGCCTGAGATGATTCCCACGGGAACCTGATGTTCAAACACCCACTAGTTTTGTTTCTTGACAAGCTATGTATGGTTATGTGTGTTAACACAGCATTGTTCTAGTGAGGAATGGGGACAGCCTTGCCCAGAATAAGGTTAAGGCCTGGTGCCACAATCCAATTGGTCGACCGGTGCAATTTGATTGGCTGTTGATGGGACAGTCTGATTGGTCAACTGATACAATTTGATTGGTCCTTACAGTTACCATATGGGAGGTTGGTACTATCAGCTGTGATTGGTTATTTTTGTAATGCTGTATGTAAATGGAAACTGTAATGTGTTTGGTCGAGAGAGACCCTTGGTGGGTATAACTAGAGGTGAGGAACCTCACTTCAGTACTCTCCAGCACATTCTTAAGAGTGCCCATCCTTTTGAAGATGAATAAAGAAGCCTTCACCCACTGACTGCAGCCTGCTTGGATTCTGTGAGCAGCAACCTGCTAGCAACACTAAAGCTGCTAACAGTAGAGCTGTTCAACACTATTTGAGTTGCTAGCTGTGTTTCTAATAGGTATTAGCCATTATTTAAAATCATTCAGTTATTTGTAGTACAAAATATTCTTTTTCTGACATGCTTTTTTAATTTATATTTTTTCTATATTCTTTGTTCATGTTGTAATCACATTTTAATATTAATAGAACATTATCTTGTTACTATAAATTGTGTGGTATTGGAGTGAGACACCTATACTTGGATTCAGAACCTTAATCCTGATCCTAGTTCTGCTGCTTACTAACTGGATCACATGAGATAAATTACTTCTTTGAATTTAACAAAATTTCTAAGTTGGGAGAAATTTCTAAGGCTCTCCAGTGCAATCTAAAACTGAGCAAGACTCCTTTCACAATATTGCTGACAGTTAAATGATCAATCCCACCATTCTTTTTTTTTTTTTTTTTTAATGAGGCAGTTGGGGTTAAGTGACTTGCCCAGGGTCACACAGCTAGTAAGTGCTAAGTGTCTGAGGCTGGATTTGAACTCAGGTACTCCTGACTCCAGGGCCGGTGCTCTATCCACTGTGCCACCTAGCTGCCCCTAATCCCACCATTCTTGAAGCCTTCTGTATTTTCCACCCATCTTTCCTAGCTCTACCTTCTAAGGTCAAATAGGACAAATGTAATCGTTCTTCCACACCACCACTCTTCACATACTTGCAGACAGTTATAATAGAAACTAGGTTGTTTCCTTTTCAGGCTAAAATTCACTAGCTGCTTCAAGTAATATTTCCGTGGCATAAAATCAAGTTAACTTAGGCTTAGCTAATCTCTAAAGAGGATATAATAACACCTATCCTACTTGCCTTGGAAAGTTATTTTATCAGATAAATTAATGCATGTGAAGCAATAGAACCCCATAAAATTGAGTGATATTTATTCTCATATAGATTACACCATAGTAACTCAACAGTTACATCCAAAGGTGCAGCATAACTAGAGATATATGTTTAATAGCTTAAATATTCTGCTTTTTATTGTGAATATTTGATAATAATATATCAATGATGAGATACCTCTATATGATGTTCCTTACCCCTTGAACTAAATTACTACTTTTGTGTACTAAGGAGGACCTATTGTCCCCAATCTGTTAATATAGAGCATTAAAAAAGATAGAATAGTGTATACTTATGTTTAGATAATGGAAAGAAAATATAGGAGCTATATCAATCATGGTATTTATGGGTCAGTATAAGTACTTACCTGGTAGGCTAAGAGTTTACTAGACAGTGAAAGATTATGAAATGGCATAAAGATTTTCTGGAAGGAAAACGGTAGAGGATTTAAGTGACAATGACAATAATTACATACTAATGTAGAACTTTATGGTTCCAAAGTTCTTGACCTATATTATTTCATTTAATACCCATAGTAGCTCTGTGCTATATAAGAATTTTAATCTCCATTTTACAGGGAAAAGAATTGACTCTCTGAGACATTAAGTGATTTGACTAAGATCCTACAGGTAACTAGTAACAAACACAGCTAGGGCTTGTTCCATGTTCTTCAAGACTGAAGCTTCTGTGAGGTTTCCGCTGTACCATATTGCCTCGAACTCCACTCTTGTTTTAGTTTTTATGAGGGCCAGCACTACAGACATGCAAAGAAAGAAAGTTCTCTGTGGGCAGAAGAAAGGAAAAGATTTGACTGCCTAGAGATCATCATGGCTTTCTTCTTTGCAGCTTTTTATTAAATTTCAAGAAATTTTTCAATGGTGAAAAAGTTTTTTATATAAGTAATATCTCTTCATTATAATGAAATTCCTGTCAAAAAATGAAAGAATGCTAAGCAAGAAAAACATTTGTGTGTGTATATTTGAGTGGTATTCCCTTATAATGGTTCTCACAATGTCACTTGAAGATCCCTGGGGTCTTTAAAATCCTTTCAGTGAATCTGTGAAGTCACAACTATTTTCAAAATAATATTGAGATATTTTAATTTCTAATATATTAAACAGAAATAAATTAAATTTACATAAACAAAAGTTCTTTGGAAGGGATCATTAATACTATTAAGAGTAGAACAAGACCAAAAACATTGAAAACCTCTGTTGTATAGCCTATATTTTATAATTTACATTAAGATTCAGTCATCAATATGTACATACAAGAGGCATTTGAACTTTAGGAGGCTTCCTGAAGTCATGTATGAGACATTTGGTATAATAATGGCAATCCTTGGATGAAATAGAACTTATACTCTAAATATTTATTTAAACTCCTTTTTCACTAGGTACAACCCAGAGATGTGAACATTTTTTCTGAGTCAAAAATGAGCATGCAAGGAGCTCTTTAAAATACTATCTATTAAATTATCATGAATAGAAAAATCCAAGTTGAATGCTAATTAATTTTTTAAAAAACATTAAAATGTAATAGATATTGGGAAGGTTTGTTTCAATCATCATGTCATATTTAAATTAATTCTACTAAGTAAAATAAATGAATGTATATATGTATATATACCTAGTCTCTTGTTTTCATTCACTAAATTTAAAAAAAATGAATTGCCAGTTCATTTAAAATAAAACTATGTTATATTATAAGGCCTCTGAATATTAGCCAAAATTGCACGATGCAGTTTGAAGTGCTCTGTTACTCAATAAAGTGGGGGAAAAACAAGAATCTTAACATGTGCTGATGAGTAATCATCAAAATAAACAGATGGATCTGAATGGTTAACAGGAGGAAATACACATTAACAAAATTTTGGAGGATATTAATACAAAAGTTTCTAAACTATTTTGGAACTGGACCAATGAACTTTAGTGGGACAGGAGTTCATGTAGCCTTTAATAATGTAATTACACACAGAATCATTTAATTGGTGCCTAGGAAGAAAACACTGAAATTTACTAAGCCAATTACACAAATATAGCTGTGAAATATTTCAGTCCTTCAACAAAATTTTACTCTCATGCTTTGTCTTAGAGTGGAATTAACCCTGGAATCTCATAAACCAGTACAGAAGAGTATTTTAGTGGGATTTTAACCAAATTAGGAAGGTTTTGAGAACAGTGCTGACAGCATAATGTCTTTAAATTCCAAGGACAGACCTAAATAATGTGAGGAGAGACACATTATTGGTAAATATGTGATTAATTTCTAGTTCAGGGCAACTAATGAAATAAAAATTACATTATTAAAATGGAGTGATAGCTCTATTTGTATATCACAAGGTATTTTAATAGTAAATTAATATATTTAAAAGTAAGATATAAAGGAATTTATAATATATAATCCATTGTCCATTATATTTATACATTTATATGTGTGTATGTTTGCTGTACGATAAACTTTGTTGGGATGTCTATACACTATCCTTATAAATGTCTTCTATAAAGTTACCTCCTTTGAAATGGATTTTTTTCCTAAAAATTTTGGTGAAAAAGTCATTCATTATAAGTCTTAACTTAAAGACATATCATAATTTAACTTAAAATGTTTTGTCTTTGTGAATCCCTTCTGAAAATTTAGAATTCAGCAATTTCCAGAATTGAAATATTTCCTCTCTCAAATATGTCCTCGCTCAAATACTTTGAATCCATTTACTCTTTGTTTCACCTGTTAAACATGATATAATGTATAATGCATGCATTATTTATCTAATTTAAGGGATGAGGTAAGCTTAGAGGCCATTCACCTTAAAAAAATATATCTAACTTTCTAGAACACATTCTATGGATGTTATGGGTATTGTATGAAAATACTTGAAATTAGCTCTAATTTTCTAATGCTGCTCTGGTGATTTTAATACAATTTACATAACTAGCACAATAAATCCTTAAAATAAAATGTAATTTGTTGTAGATCCAGGAAATTAGTGCTAAGGAGCAAAATCATATATTGTGGCACAGCAGGGAGATTTAGTAGAATACAATTATGCATATTTCTTCATAAAGTTTAAGAAATTGATAATAAAAATTACTAAATTAGAGTGATGATCACATTACTTGTCAATAAATTATGCACCATAGTTAGGAAAGGATGCTTCTTTGCTCTCCACTCTAGTTAGCCTCCCACAGTCCTGAGAAAATTATGATATTGAGGACACAGGTAATTTGATTCACTCTGTTGTTCTATGTTTTACTTAGTTTGGAACTCTCCTCATCCCCCCCCCACACACACACACTTTTTAAAAGGTTTTTTAAAAAGTGTTTCGATTACCCCAGACCAAGTATGAATTTTCTTAACCAATCACCCCATGGGGAAAAGGAAATTATTTTGCCTTTCTGGCAAATAAGATCAAAATATGAACTGAAACATCTGGGAGTTCCTGCTGTGGAAGCTACATCAGTGTTGATTGGGTAAAGTAGATAAGGAGGGAATAACACTACTTTATATTAACATTACAGGTTCATTAGACAAGCTCAAAACAATTTAAAACTCTATTTCATTAATTCCCATAACATTCCAATGAAGGCTATAGGTAAACATCTTCAATTCCCATTCTGTTGCTGAACTAGGAAGCCAAACCAGTCAGCATAAAAAGAACATCGTCCCCAAACAAAGCTTGTGATTACTTAGAGAAAGTTTGTCACATAAATCTAAAGTACAAAGGAATGGTATCTACAAGGAAGACTATATTTTAATGATATCTCCTGAAATGATCATTTTTTTTCTATATGAAATTATAAGTGATTCAAAATACCCATAGATAAAGTTAGATCATACAATGTTTTGGAGAAGGAAATGGCAAACCACTCTAGTGCCTTTGCTAAGAAAACCTGAAATGAGCCATGAAGAAATGGACACAACTGAAAAGACTGTTCTGGAATCATCAGGTACTTCATGAACAATCAGAAAGAACTTAGCTATTGTGGATACAGAAAAAATCAACTCAAGTCAATGTTTGTTGAGTACCTATTTCATTGCTTGTCTGATACAATGTTCAGCACGGAGGGGAGAATCATAGACAAAAAAGAATAAAGCTTCTACCATCAAGAAGTTTGGGGATGATGTATTATATAAACAGGTAAGTAAATGAAAGATAATTTGAGATAGGAGAATGTACTAACAACTTAGGGGTTCACGGAAAAATATAACTTCTTAACAGATGTGGACCCTGAGCTATGATTTTAAAAAAAGTTAAGTGTCCTAAGACATGGGATTCTAAACCTATATTTTAAGCATGAGCGACATCTTGGGCAAAGATACAGAGGAAGTACATGGACTGATAGACATCAAAAAGCAATTAAGCCATTTTGGTTAGAATTTAGTGTACATAAAAGGTATCTTAGATGCCTAAGAGGCCTGTGTAGAGTTATTTGGCACTTAAGTGCCAAATAAAGAGTTAACCCTAGTATTGGGTATGTTATTCTGAGATATTAGGGAGGTAATTTGGGGGGTTTTGTGGGTTTTTTAATGTTGGGGTAGTAGCATAGTCAGATCTGTGCTTTAGGGAGAATATTTTGCTAACTATGCTGAGCGAGAATTCATTGCGAAAGGAACAGACTAAAAGCTAGAAAGACAATTAGGAGATCATTATAATAATTCAAATGAGAAGTGATAAGGGCCTACTGACATAGTATCTGATGGTCCTTGATTCTTACCCTCTCAGTGATAGGGTGCTACTCTATCAGATTTGAAAAGTTCTGTACTGGACAAATTTGCCACCACCCTAGTACTATATCTATAAAGAAAAAGGGACACATGAGTGGGTCCTAAAGATCAACAGGGGGATGCAGAAAAAGAATTTATGGGAGATATTGTGGAAATCAAATCAGCAAAACTTGGCATGCATCAGATATATGATGCAAACATTTTTATATGAGTAACAATTTATTTGATCAGACAAGACTAATATACCTAAAACAACACAGAATAAGACAAGGCTATTTCCAGTCACTCTCAATTGTGTCTAACTCTCTGTGACCCCGTTTGAAATCACTAAATGATGTATCAAGTAAAGGTATATCAGAAGCCGAGATGCAAGGGAGACTGTGAAGATTCAATGTTAAAAAAAGGAGTGGATGCATTCAATTCAACAAACATTTACTAAGCACTTCTTAGGTAAATGTAATGATTGGAATGATGCCACCTCCTGGAGACTTACTATAGGAAAGCTCCACCATGAGGAGAATGCCTCTGAGGGCAAGGCCATGTGGCTTTTCCTTGGCGTCAGGAAGTGATGTTTGCTCACGGGTACTGTTTATCAAGGCTACCAGCCAATCAACTTGAGGAACCTCCCATTTCTGGGAGGGGCACACAAAGTAGGAAGTGGATGCTAGGGGAGGAGTTCTCTTTCTTTTTGGTTCCTGACCTCACTGTGGTGGCAGGGAGAGACTCCAGAGGACTTCTCAGGAGAATTGAGGAAAGATAGGATTGCCAGGTTGTAGGAATTCTCAATCTTCCTCTTTCTTTTACTATCTTTCAAAAAACCCTTAAAAACATAAACTAGTTTTATCAGTGATTTTAGTCAGTTTCCCCAAAAATTGGGGGAACAGATTAGAACCTACATTTAGAAATTTAAAATACAAATAAACTATACTGAGTCTAGAAATTTACTTTCTAAAAGGATAATACAAAGCATCTCAAAAGTCTGTGTAAATTTGTTTTTTTTTGTTTGTTTGTTTTGGGGGGCGGGGTTTGGTTTGTTTTTGCAGGGTAATGAGGGTTAAGTGACTTGCCCAGGGTCACACAGCTAGTAAGTGTCAAGTGTCTGAGGCCAAATTTGAACTCTGGTCCTCCTGAATCCTGGGCTGGTGCTTTATTCATTGTGCCACCTAGCTGCCCTTGTGTAAGGTTTTAAAATCTAATTGTTTCAAGACTCTGTTGATACCTTGTAAATTTAAAACAAAATAATACGATGCAAAACAATTAGCAAATCTTTCAATGCTATATGTTTTTGTTTGTTTGTTTGTTTTTGTTTTTGTTTTTGGTGAGGCAATTGGGGTTAAGTGACTTGCCCAAGGTCACACAGCTAGTAAGTGTCAAGTGTCTGAGGCCGGATTTGAACTCAGGTCCTTCTGACTCCAGGGCCGGTGCTCTATCCACTGCGCCACCTAGCTGCGCCAATGCTATATGAATGTATATTGTCATCATGACATGTTAAAAGGATAATTGTGGTTGTGATAGTGATCATTATAATTATAATAACAGCTGGTATTTAGTTCTATTAAGGTTTACAATCACTTTTCATATGCTATCAAATTTGATTCTCACAACAACCTTATGAGGTAGGTGATATTGCCCATTAGAGAGGAGGAAACTAATATACAAGAAGGTTCACATAAGAAGTAAAAGTCTGAGGCAGGATTCAAATTTAGTTTTTCCTGACTCCAAGTCCAAATTGGGGGAGGGGGGTTCACTTCATGAATGCATGGAGATATCTTTATTTTAGATTAATGCATTTATAAATGGCATGATTCCCATTTGTTATTCCTCTGTAGAAAATACTGTAAGCCTCAATTTTCAGGAACTCCCAAAGATCATTTTTCTAGAAATTAATGAGATAATATGTCTCTGAATATTGGTATTTAACTAAGAGAATTAAGGCACTATTTGAATAGAGGCACTATTTGAAGATCACTCTTCCTTCAATATATACAAGATGGATTAGATGTGAAAGAAAACAGTCTAGGAAGCCAGTTGGTGGCTATTTCAGTAATCCACGATTAAGCAAGTGAGGGTCTAGACCTCTGCTGGTCTTTGTGTCTTCTTTGTGAGTACTAATTTTTCTTTCCTTTAATTCCTTTATTGATTTTTGAAACCACACTGGAATATACTGTGTTTAATTATTATTTCTGAGAGTCTTTTACTGGAGTTTCAGTAATTTCTTTTTCTTTTGATGTTTCCCTGTCACTTTTACTCTATTGTATTTATTCATTTTATCTGGGCTTCTGTTAGGCTAACAATGAAGATTAAATAACCTATCTGCTGTGTTTTGTTTTTCCTCTGTGATATTTTCCTTCTAATAGATTCTTTTCTATCCTTTCTTTGTTGACTATTGTTATTTTTTTTTACTTCGACACAGCACTTGCTATTTTGAGGTGATGGAAGGAAACATGGCTTTCATAAGACCTCTCACTTAGCTATTTTGCAAGAATACCATCCCCTGCTCTTTCCACTTTCCATTTCAAATTCTACCTTTAATAAGTTCTCTGAGTTGTAGTTTTCATGATAAAGGGCTTCCTTAATTGAGAAAGTAAGGAAGGCTAAAGCCATATCTAACCATATTACAATGGAGAAAGAAGGTCTGAGGGAGCAGCTTGAATTCCAAGAGGGAATTTTCTAGGGTGTAGTTTGGATAGAATTTTGAAAGAGGGAAGTGCCTAGACAATAGAGTATATTGACCAATAGTAGCCTCCTATCATGTAGTTAAGCTATAAAGATTTAAGCATAATGAAAGGCTTTGCTATGGTACCTTGCAGTCCTTTGCCCTTACTCTCTCAGAAAAATAAAATCACTCAGTGTAGAGAACTTGGTATCATATCAGACTTGACAGATTCTATACTGGCCAAATTTGCCATCATGAAAGCATCATATCTAAAGAGAAAAAAGGAAGACAAAGGAGGGTCCTGGAGCTCAACTGACCAAGAACTAGCATAAGCTTCAGGAATATCCACATATATCATTTCTCTGTATTCAACAATTTTAGTCTTATATTATTATTACTTTATGTCCCTCTGTCTGCTGGTTCAAGCATTTGTGCTTTCTGAACCTCCTACCAGAAAAGACCTATAAAATCATGAATCCTAATTATCAACTTGGAAGTAATAGCTCAGTCTTCTCTCAAGGACTTTACAATTTTTTTGGAAGATAGTTTGCAAAGGCTGGTTATATAAGTCTAAGATGACATGTAGTCTCTTCCAAAGGGATAGGAATTTTTGAATAGCAAAAATGTTTGTATTCCATTTCCAAATGCAGACTTCTTAATCCTATCCTGTTCTTTGGAAAACCCAATACTTTGATCCTAAAGAGGACTTGTCCAGGAAGTCAGACCAATGATTATTGGAAACATAAATAAAACAATTAAAAAGATATTTTCTATTAGTAGGAAATTATCAAGTAGCCTCATAACTGTTAGTAGGATCATCCTATCAGAAGTATGGCAAAAGTGAACCATTCACTATAATTATCCTTTAATCTCCTTACTAATTTGACTCCTATGGCTCTAATGAAATCAGAGATTTACACCTAAAGGAACCTTCAAGGTCCAACTGCCTGGTTTCATAGATGGGGAAATCAAATACTAGAAAGGTTTTAGGGACTTAACCAAAGTTATACTGGTAAGCAGTTTCAGAGTTAAGATATCCAGTATTCCTTCAAAGCAGCATTTTTTCAATATGAAAGCTCCTCAAATGTGTCAGCAGTGAGATGCTTGGTATTGGCACTATTTTCTTCTTCCTGTTTCCATGGGTTGCATCATGTCTTTTTTTTCCCTTCTGTCTGCTTGTCTCTTCTACTGTTTTCACCTACCTTTTAGAATAAACGCCTTTTCATTAATCCTCCATCCGTGAAGGCCAGAGGGTGTCAGAAATAGTACCATGAATTGATGTTGTCAGAATGTTATGTATATAGTCTTCATTAAGATGTTGAAGTTAACATTCTAGAATGCTAGACCATACCTTCAAATTCCTGCCTGGCCTATAAAAAGCTTATCACCAAAGCCAGTAATAAAACAGTTAAGAGTTTATCATTAAGGATACATATTCTGAGTTACTCAGGCAGAATTTACATGAAAAAAGTCTACTGAAAAAAAAAATGGCATTTCCCCCAGGTTGTTCTTTTGCTTCAGTGTCCCTCAGGGAAGTCAACAAATTTTGAAAGGATTTCTTTTCTATAAATATATATTTACTTCTAAGCCTTATTTACCTTGAAGAACTCCTTTTTGACTGAATGTTATATGACATTTGAGGGAGGCACATTACCCAAGGCATAAACAATCCTCATAACACAGTTTCTATTTGATTAGGAATTTTGTTTTCTTAATATTGATCGATGTAAATAAAATTATCTATTCCTATTAGATTTGCTTAGTCTATTCTTTTTGTATTGTCTTAACAAAATAAAAGATAATTGGGGGATCAATTTTGTGACCCTCCATTTGGTCAACAGAGGAGTAATGAAGTCAGTAAGTCAAAAGTTTCCTAAAAGCCTGTGGGATGGCCATTAAAGTGATAGGTATATTAAGGTGCCAGAGAATGAAAATAAAAAATACAGGGCTCATGTAAAATGCTTTAAAATAGTCAATCGCATCCAATGAGTTATTTACCAAATGTATCAAATCTACATGAGAGATATTTTTCAGAGTTTCACCAGAAATATTTTTGACAAATGGAACTACTCTTTGACTCTTTGATCACTTACAATTTGTTTATAAAAAACTCCATATGAGATTTTTCGTCTTTTGGTTCTTTCTGTCCACCACATTAGAAAGGTTTTTATTTTTTTTCTTCCTTAAGCTTCTGCTCATAGCATGTGTGTGTGTGCATATACATACATACACACACACACACACACACACACACACACACATATATATATATATATATATATATATATATATATATATATATATATATATATATATATATACTTCATCTCTAGTTCAGCTGAAGAATGTGAACACAGAGCCTAACCAAGACCCTGAGGATTTACCTTTATTTCAAGCATCAAAAATAAGCGTGAGAGAATTGTCCATATAAATAAGTTTTTAATTATTTAATAATCAGATTAGAAAAATATCACCTATATTCCTTGTTTGCATGCTATTATTCACTATATCTGATATATAGCAAATATGCTGTGTATATTCATACAATTTTCCTTTGGAAGACAGAAATGAGAAATAATAGACAGAAAAGATCTTTTAGTGATACTGCTCAAACAGCCATGAACCACAACTTCCCCCTGGCAGGCTGTTAAAGTTCAAAGTATTAGTAGCTTCCTTCCAGAGCCTTTGAAAGATTACTAAGAGTAGTCAATGAAGTATGAATAACAGGTTACTTTCGGCAAACTTTCAACAAATAGGTTTTATTTCAACACAGTAATCAGCTTTTCAAATCACTTTATCCAACTTTCAACTGACCGTATTAAGCTTTTCCTGTTATTGTAGAAGTCAATACTACCTTCCCAGGCCCAATATATTGTTAAGGCCTGTCCATTTCACCTTTGCACCATCTCTTGAATATGTGCCCTTCTCTCTTTTGACACTGCCATCACCCTGGATTGACTCTCATCATCTTACACCTGGATTATTGCAATAGTCTCCTGGTGGGTCTGCCTGCGATTCCAGATCATAATACCCACCTGCTCAATAAACACCAATGGCTCCTTATCACCTCTTGGATAAAACACAAAATTTCCTATTTGGAATCCAAAGCCCTTCAAAAGCTAGCCCCTCCTAACCACCCAGTCTTCTTACATTTTACACCCTGCCTTATACTCACTGATCTAATTACATTGGCTTCCTTGTCATTCCAGAAATAAGACATACTATCTCTCCATTCCAGGGAATTTCCTGATTGTCCTTCATGCCTGGAATGTTTTCCCCCTTAATCTCTTCTCAATGGCTTTCCTGGTTTGCTTGAAGTCCCAAATGAAATCTCATCTTCTACAGGAATCCTGTCCCAACTCCTCTTAGTTTTAATGCATTCCCTCATTTATTTCCTATTTATACTGTTTACAGTTTAACATAGCTGTTTGTCTGTTGTATCCTCCTTTAGATTGAGCTTCTTAAGGGCAGGAACTGTCTTTTGTCCCTTTTTTATATTCCCAGAACTTTGCAAAGTACCTGGCACATAGTAGGTACTTAACTATTATTTGTTGACTGGCTTCCCAGGATTATGTCTTATGGCAAGCTGCTAGACAAGTTAGTGGAGAAAAAAAAAACATTTATTAATTTATACACACATACATATATATATATATATATGTATATATATGTATATACCTATGTGCATACATACATATACTTGAAGCACCAACACCTAGGTTCAAGTCATTTTATTTCTCTGAGCCTCACTTTCCTTCTCAAAATAAGAATGTTGAACTAGCTGACCTCTAAGATCCTACCCAAGTCTAGATCCAACAATTCCACATAATCATGGAATTTCAGACACTGTAAAAGGCAGAAAGGGGTATGTGTGTGTGTGTGTGTGTGTGTGTGTGTGTGTGTGTGTGTGAGAGAGAGAGAGAGACAGAGAGAGAGACAGAGAGAGAGACAGAGAGAGAGAGACAGAGAGAGAGAGAGAGAGAGAGAGAGAGAGAGAGAGAGAGAGAGAGAGAGAGAGTGTGTATGTGTGTGTGTGGAGGGGGAAGGACCTTCCTGGTATTCCAGAAATCATATCATTTTGGTGGCTACCCATTCTACTTAAAGTAGTACTTTCAGTTAGTCCTATACTTATTTATCCTATTGACAAAAAAAAGTCTCTGCCCTATTCTTGATAATCTCCAAATACAAAGGCACATTCTTTCTTGGTAATCTAAATTACAACAGCCTAGTATTTTAAGTTATAAGGGAACTTAGACACCATCCAGTCCAACTTCTTCATTTTACAGATGGGAACAGTGAGTCCTAGAAATGTTAAGCAACGTTCCAAAGAAACACAAGTAAGTAAGCAACATAACTAAGATTCCAACCAAGGTGATAGAATAATGTATTTGGAGCTAGAATGGATCATAGCATCAAATCAAAACCTCTTATTTTCTAGAGGAAGAAATAATCACAGATTAAACAATTAGGGAATTGCCCTAGACAGTAATAAGTGTCTGAAGTAGGATTTGAAATAAATTCTTCCTGAGTGTAAGTCCTGAGGTCTATCCCTTATGCCACACTGAGGTAGGATAAATGAGATCCTCTAACTTTGTATCCAGTACATCCACTATTTCACACTAATTCCCTGTCATAATAAATCCTTTGTTTTCCCTAGTAGAAATAAAACATACACTTATTACCATCTGAAGAATACATAATTTTACATGCTTCATGTACTTTATCTCCATCAAAATAAATGACCCCAATTCCTTTAACCTTTGAATTTTAGGGAGACAATGTGTTATAATGAAAACAGTACCAAAGTAGGAATTAGTATACATATACTTAGATCCTTAATTACAACACTGCCAAAAAATAGATGCATGATATTGGGCAAATCGATTCACATCTCTTGGTCCTAAATTTCTCTGGGCATCTGTAAAATTATGGAGTTGAATTATAATTCTTAAGATTCCTTCCTGCTCTAAGAATCTACTACATTTAAATTATTTTTGATGTCCCTTTCCAAGAGATTTTCAAATTCTTTATAGATCATTTAGTTTGGAGATAGGACAAGACCTAATATTTTCCCATTGATATATTTGAATAAAGTTCTTATCATTGGTACATATAAAGGGAACAATTCCATGAGGGAAACAGTCCATGGGGTCCAGGCATGGGAAAAACCATGTAGAAGAAAAATTAGGAGAATGGGAAGAGCCCTGACTTAGATCAAGAAAGTCTTGGGATCAAATCCTGGTTCTTTATATTTGCTACCTAGAAAAGCTTCAAGTCTGAACCTAGTAATGAACTACACATCTATTGGATGAAAAACAGACTTCCTAGATTTGTAAACGTATTTACTCTGGCAGCCATAGAAAGATGAATTTTGTGACTACAAAGCTCTCACACAGCATCTACTAAAGTATAGGGAGGTTGGGATATTTATTCTTCAAGGAAAATCAAAACTTATAAAAGGAGAGATCTTTGAAGTACTATACTATCAAGGTATTAATAGGTAATTGCATAGACAAATGAATAAGTAGAATTACAGACAGATCTCTTTTAAAGGGAGATCTCAGGTAGAACATAATTTTTAAACCAAAAGAATTAGCAGAATTTCAGGCACTATAGAATGCTAATAGGGGAACATTAGGATTCAAGACATAAGACCTTCCTAGTGTTCTTTAATTTTTTTTTTTGTGGGGCATTGGGGTTTAAGTGACTTGCCCAAGGTCACACAGCTAGTAAGTGTCAAGTGTCTGAGGCTGGGTTTGAACTCAGGTACTCCTGAATCCAGGGCCAGTGCTTTATCCACTGCACCACCTAGCCGCCCCCTCTTCCTAGTGTTCTTAAGATCAGGCTTTGTGTCTGTCAACTTTAATTACTCATAAATATGATACTGCATCTTCTTTTGTTTACATTTAACAGATTTATTCATGTTTTTATTTTTATTGTAAAGCTATTGACCTGCTATGATACTGTTAATATATTAAGAGACACCCTGTTTTCCACAGCTAAGGCCCAACAAACAAGCTGTTCCCTGAGCTTGGAATAACAATCTTTTGAACTCATCCTCTGGATAATCTCACTTGCCAGCAAAAAAATCATATAATTATTGTATTGCTTTGACCAGCATCAGGTATTCTCTGAGCTCAGATAAGCACTGGACAAGTTTGGACAAGTAGCCATGTCATGAAGGCCTGCTATGAATCAAACTTGTCTCATTGTTGTCTCCCTGTCTTACCACAGTGCCTTGGGTCCACTCTCTAGGGGCAGGGCCCCAACATATGTGTTTAGATCCCTCCTTGTTTGCAAGCCATTTTCCTCACTTTGAAATTAAACTTCTGTTTCATTCCTGACTCTCCTGTCTCTAGCCTGGTCTGTTTGGCTCTAGCCAACCACAGGTTAGAAATCAATTCAGTCTGGTTGACAATACTAAGTCCATTAAAGAGTATAAAATATTCCTAACTCTTTCTGTATTTCTAGAGTTTATTTCTTGTTTAAAAGTTTGCATTTGCCATCATTAAATATAAATCTGTTTATGCCTACAACTTATCCAATATATTAGCATGATTTATTGATCTAAACCTTTTCTCTGAGGTACTGATAGACTGACAAATTTGTCATTGAGCAAGGTGAGGAAAACACTGATTTTTAAAAGTTGAATTTCAATGAATTTCTTTCCAGAAAAAAATCCCCTCTCAACAAAGCAGAATAAATTATCTGTTCACCAGTCCCAATTATATTATCTCTTTTTTCAGTTATTTTCTAGTTGTTTTATATGGGGATATATTATCTTAACTGACCTGTAAAACTGCAAGGATAGGAAATGCATTTGCCATTCATGATCTCATGTAAATGGTCAGAAAAATGCCAGACTACTTTTATGAAAGGTGAAACATGTTGAGAATAAAATTCTTAATTGATTCTATAAAGTGAAAGGCTCTAATACAGAATCCAGGACATAAATTTGAGTCCCCTCAAAGATTGCTTCCTGAAGCCATTGAGTAGGTTACTTACCTTCTCTAGTATTTGGTTTTCCCATTTTCAAAATGAAAGAACTGAGCTGCAAATGATCTCTAAGGATTTTAAAGTTCTGAATCATAAGATCCGATGATAGCCCAAAGTGCTGCTTTAGGCAAAACAGTTAACATGATCCAAGTGTATAAAATAAATAAAATCACAAGTAGTTTGGGTAAGGTAACTAATTTACCAAATCTAAAATGATTGGGTGGAGGCAGAGCCTTAGAGACATGAACAAGTGAAGTTCAGGGCAAATTAAAAGAATGATTAATTAACTTAGGTTTCAGTGTATGTTTGGAGGCTATCTCTCAATAAGAATTAGAGAGAGAAAATAGAAATGGGTTACCAAAGGACTTTAAGAAACTAATGAATGGCATAGCTATAAATGGCTAGTGAGATAAGCT
This sequence comes from Dromiciops gliroides, assembly GCF_019393635.1. Lineage (NCBI taxonomy): Eukaryota > Metazoa > Chordata > Mammalia > Microbiotheria > Microbiotheriidae > Dromiciops > Dromiciops gliroides. The sequence continues at coordinate 512,924,742 of NC_057862.1, forward strand.
TAGTTATACCTACTAAATATTGATTCATTCAACAAACATTCATTAAGAATGTACTATATGCAGACCAATGCATCAAAGCAGGCACAAAATTTGAATAAGAAATGATATCTGGCCTCATGGAACATAAAATTTATTGGAACATAGGAAATAAACAAACAAAAAATGATAAAAGGTAACTCATTCATGATAAGTGTATTGAATCAATAAAAAATAAGTCCTCTTTGAAATCTAATGGGAAAGGTCATGATTAAGCGATGGGTCACAGAGGGCCCATCGTGGAGAATAAAACCTCTGAAATTTCTTTAAAGAAATAAGCTATGGGGCAGCTAGGTGGTACAGTGGATAGAACACTGGCCCTGGATTCAGGAAGAGCTGAGTTCAAATTTGGCCTTAGACACCTAACAATTACTAGCTGTGTGACCCTGGGCAAGTCACTTAACCCCAATTGCCTCATCAAAAAAAAAAAAAAGAAAGAAAGAAAGAAAAGAAAAGAAATAAGCTATGACCTTCAAAATGTATGTCTTCTTTTAACAACAGAATATTATACTGACTGGAGTGTGGAGTAGTCATATTTATACATGTGATAATTCTTATATTCCTTTGTATAACCTTATCTCTACTCTATGACAGCTATTACCAAGCATGACAAGTACTTACCATATTTTTAAGGAGGCAAGAATAAAAGATTTGCCCAGTAGGATGGATGTGTGTGTGTGTGTGTGTGTGTGTGTGTGTGTATGTATGTATTTCCCTTCTTTTGTAAAAGCCAGTCACTTTGGCGAAAGCAAAGGAATAAGATTGAAGAAAGGCCATTGAATGAAATCCTTTCCCTCTAACACAATAATAAAAAAGACTTATTTTAACAAGTCTGCCATTAGCCATTTTCATAAAGAATTCACAGAAAATTTAAAAAATATATTTCACAAAGGATCTGTGCTCTATGTATGTACATAATCAATACAGAGCTAATTTCAAGTAAGAGAATTTATGTGAGTTAGAGGGCACTGGAAACTTCTTTATAAAAGTTTATGAAGTGAGATATTTTAACCTGTACATAATCAGCCCATAAATTTGACATTGGATATTTATATTGAATTTTTGTCTGCACAGGTATTCTTTTTAAAGTTCTTCTCAGGGAATAAAATTGGCCCTGTAAGTACTTAGATTTTAGGTGTTTTATTGACTCTGTCTTTATATCTAGTGTTGAGTGAGAATTAATGTTCATTATAAGATCTATGAGGTATTACAAGATCCTGAAGAGCCTTCTGAATCATCATAGAAAGGCTAAAAATACTTATTATAGTGTTGGTATTGAATGTATTTTCTCATATGCTAATACTATGCAAACTGAAAATTTGCTTATATCATTAATAATTAGAATATTTTATCAACATTCAATAATCAGTTACTGTTTTTTCCAATATATGTTTCATAATCATTCCTTACTAAGGACTAGCAAATATATTTACTCAAAATCTTTCCAAGATTATCAATAATATTTTAAACTGAAAAGAGAAGAAACTATTCAGACAGATATACCATTCTAGACACCATAGAGAGTGACAGCCAATATATGGGAAGACTATCAGTAGAGAAAACCCATATATTATAGAAGAAAAAAATTCAAAAAAGGAGCCAGATATAAGAGGAGACATTTTGACAGCACTTAGAAGTTGGCAAAATATTTCACAATGATGATATCATTTTAACCTCACAACAAATCTTTGAAGAAATTACAATAAATACTACCTCAGCTTTATAGATGAGAAAACTGAGGTTCAGAGAGGTTCATTGAATTGTCAAATTTCAGAGTTGGACAGGAGTTCAGAATATATCTAGTCTAACCCACTCATGTAAAAGAATATTTTTTTACAGTCTGTTCCCACGTGGTTTTCTAACCTTTACTTAAAAATCTCTAATAAAGAAGAACCCATTATCTCCCAAGTCAAGATGTTCAACTTCTAGATAGTTCAAACTGTTATGAACTTTTTCCCTTACAAGCCTAAGTTTGTCTCTTTTCTTCTTTAACCTCTAGAAATCCTTTGGAGATAGGTGATGGAAGAGCCCTTTCCCCCAAGCTCGGACCCTCCCCACTTGAGAGCAGGATCAGATATTCTTAGGCTGCTTTCTATTTCGATTGGCACCTTGACTGAGACTCCATGGATATACTTAAAGAGGTAATCCATGTCCCTCAGTCCTCTCCTTCCTACCAAGGAGGGAATACCCAAAGAGTTGTAATCTTAGATCTTTATAGAATTGAAGTGAGATATGATTACATTGCACAGCTCCATTTTGGCAAAGAAAAAAAAAAACAGCAAAAACAGAGTCCCTGCTGCTTCATGGGAGAGAAGAGCGTGACCTTTTACTGGAGAACTAGAATTTAATCAGCTTATACTCCTGTACACACATTGAAATCATTAAGGTTAAGAGCAAATCAATAAAGTTGGTGCTCTTGTACCTTGTGGACAACAAACAATTTCTGTTTAAAATCCTCAGAATGTGAGCAGGTTTGTGGCTACCTAATTCCTATTTGGATTTTGAGTTTTACTTTTCCCACCTTGTATGATGAGATTATTGGCATATGATTTGTTTTTGACTCTACATAGACAAATAAAATACATTCAAGTGTCACTATATTGCTCTCAAAGAATGATAGGACTAGAGGTAACAGGGAACTTAGAGATGATTTCATCCAACTTCTTCATTTTAACTATGAGAAAACAGAGGCCTAGAGAAGTTAAATTACTTGCCTAAGGTCACACAGGAAGTGTCCTTGGAATCCATGTTGCACAACTATGCTAGAAGAAAACAAGGGTATAATGTCTTTGGGGCTCTGGAATAATGATTAAACACTCATTCTGTGTGGAACATTATGCAAGATGGTAAGAATACAGAGATGGAAGCAGCTCTTGAGATACTTAGGAGTACAATTATCACTCCCACATTGAGGGGGTTAGGAGCTTGGCATCCCTGCCATCTGAAAAATCATGTGAAAATTTTGGTCTTTTCTTCATACTAGAAGGTCTCCTTCTTTTTCTTTTTCTTTTTCTTTTATGAGGTGTTTACAGTACCTTATGGGAAGGTAGGTTGCTCGGTGAATACAGCACTGGCCCTGAAGTTGGGAGGAACTGAGTTTAAATCTGACCTTAGGCACTTACTAGCTGTGTGACCCTGGACAAGTCATTTAACCCCAATTGCCTTAAACATCCAGAACCATTTCCAGTTGTCCTGACATATATCTTGCCACTGGACCCAGATAGCTCTGGAGGAGTAAGGCCGGTGACTTTGCACAGCCCCGCCTCACTTAAATCCAATTCACTGTAAGTCATAACATCACCCGAATATCATGGTTCTCTTCAAGAATGAAGGACAAATAACAACAACAAAAAATCCCAACACAACAGTACAACATTGTAAAATTTGGGTTAAGTATTTGGTCATAGGCTATATATATATACACACAGACACACATATATATATATATATGTATATATACATATATATATACGTGTATGTGTGTGTCAATGTTAAGTGAAAATATTACACATATATTTTATGCATTTCTGAGTTTCTAAAGTTTTTCTGTTCCATTTGCTGGCCTTTATGGGTTGTCTGTGGCTTTCACAAAACTCTTGCAACATTTCCATTTAATTTTTTATTCTGACCCATGACATATCAAAACCATGATTGTAAAAGTCATGATTTGTAAGGAAAAACTATAACTAATAATTATAATATAAGTTAGAAAGCATCAAGTACACCAGAAAGGTCAGAGGGGGAAACATGAGCAATTCAGGGAGCTCCCTAGCTGTTGAGAACAGAGAAGGCTTCATGGAAGAGATGGAATATGATCTAGGATTTGAAAGAAGGAAAAGAGATACTGAAGGAGTTGATTTCAAACATGAAAGGAGGTGTCCTACAAGTACAAAGAGGCAGAATAATGCTGGACAAGATCATAAAAAAGCTAGTAGTTCAGTTTTATCTCAATGTGGAATATGTAGAATATTAAATAAGTCTAGAAAGGTAGTCTGGAGCTAGATTGCAGAGAACTCCTTTTTCCCCCAGTAAATAAAGATTTTGTATTTTATCCATTATGTACAGCAGAGCCACAGAAAGTTTCAGTATTTTGGAGTAACATAAGATCTGCTCATTAGATCTTCCAACAATAAACTGTACAGTACACAACCATGCATCGAGAAGAATAAGAAGGCCGTAGAATTGTCAAGAACTAGAAAGGAACTTAGAAGTCATTTCTTCTGACTTCCACATTTTATAAGTTAAAAAAAAAAACCCTCAATCACAGGAAGGTGAACTGATTTGCTGAAGGTCACAGTGAGTCAGTGGAAAATATCCTATTTTTCTTTCTACTACCCTACCTTGACTAATGAGGATGAATCATATTATAGAAAATCTCTATGCTAGCAAATTTCTATTAGGACATTATTAAATTGACATTTTCTGCCCATTTATTTTTCAGTACGTATTTGTAAGAAAAATATCTATGTTCATTCTATGTAGATAAAGTAGAACTCCATTAACTTAGTGCCATACATTTAGATATGGAGGGGGTCTTCAACATCATCTTGCCTTATCCCCTTATTTTTTCAAATGAGGAAATTGAGGCCCAGAGGTGAAGTGTTTTGTTCAGCTTCCCATTTATATATTTCTAATAAGTTGCATTTCATATTAGTAAGACTTTACCACTTGAAATTGATCAATATGTCTTTGGTAACCAAAGTTATAGTATAAGTAAAACTTTGCTCATACTAATTCACTGGCCTAGAATCAACCAATTAATCAATCATCAATCTCTCTGTCTTTCTCTCTCTCTCTTCTCTCTTCCCTCTCTCTTCTTTTTGCCCTCTCTCTTTTCTCTTTCTTTTTACCTCATCTCTTTCTTCTCTCTCTCTTCTCTCCCTTCTCTTTTCTCTTCTTTCTTTTTTTTTTCTCTCATTTGTCAGTGTGAGATTCCTCATCTTAGAAATAAGCAAATACTGCTGATCAGGGTTTGATTCATTGTTTTGTTAATTGTCAAATTATGAGCAAACTTTCAAAAAGTAGATTAAATTTAAAAGTGGTTAAGGAATAGAACTTTTTTCTGGAAAAGCAGTTGTGAAAAATTGCTCAACATATCACTGTGTGGGACTCTCAACATGTAATGGGATTATTAAATTAGAATTAAAAGATAGTTTAGAAATGAAATCGTCTGAATGCTTCTTCTTACAGATAAAGTACCTGGATTTCAGAAAGAATATGTCATGCAGGTTGTAAGTAGAGCCAGGTTTCAAACCCAGGTGTTCTAACTTGAATGGCAATGTGCTTTCTCCCACCCAAAATGCTGCCTCTCCCAACTTGTCTGTGTCCTAATTTTCTCATCTGTAAAATGAGGATAAGAACAACTGGTCCAAGTTACTAAACAGGTTTGTTGTGAGGCTCTAATTAAGTCACATACGTGAAAGGACTTTTTAAAATGTAACATATTAGACAAAGTTAAATTAATTGATGTGGAAAGCAATGAGAAATGGGTGGTGATGATTTGAGAGGAAGGTTTTTAAAAAAAAATAACTGGCAAATCTAGTTTGGTCACTTAGTATTTTATGTGAACTTGAAAGAGTTACTTAACCTTTATGGTTCTCATTTTCATAACCTGTAAAATGAGAGGGTGGGACTAGATGGCTATTGAGGTCCATTCCAGAATTAGATTTCTGTTCCTATGAATTTGAAATGAATACCAATTTAGACTAAAAATAAGAGTATACCTATCACTATAGCCTAAAAATGTATTCCAAGTGCTTACTTTATTAGGGTTAAATTTAGGTTGCAGATGCAAGGACTGGAAAGCATTTTATGTTTGTAAGAATATCAGGAGCTGGTATTTTATTGCCACTTGCTCAAAATCATTTAAGTTAATAAAAGCTGTTTGACCTTCTGGCTTTAGAAATTGCTGTAATTTTTGCTTCATTGTCAAAAGAATGACCTAAAAAAGAAGCTGCCTGAGGAATAACTGCCCTTAGTATGTTGATGTTAATAATATTGCAATTTAAGGAACTATTTTATTATAGAAATCCTTAGGATGGTTATCATACATAAGAAAATAAGCAAGCAAGTAAACATTAAGTATTTTCTATTTACTAAGTAGGGCAGCTAGCTGGTGTGGTAGATAGAGTATCAGGTCTGGAATCAGGAAGATTCATCTCCCTGAGTTCACATCCGGCCTCAGACACTTACTAGCTGTGTGACCCAGGGCAAATCACTTAACCCTGCTTGCCTCAGCTTCCTCATCTATAAAATGAGCTGGAGAAGGAAATGGCAAACTACTCCAATATCTTTGCCAAGAAAACTTCAAGAGGGATTACATAATTGTAATAACCAAACAACAAAATCAGCTAGTATTGTGCTAAGAGCTGGGTGGTACAAAGAAAGGTAAAAAATGGTTCCTTCACTCAAGGAGATGTTGTTGTTTGTCCTTCATTCATGAAGAGTATCAGGTGATGCCATGACTTGCACTGAATTGGATTTAAGTGAGGGAGGGCTGTGCAAGGTCACCAACTTCACTCTCTCCTCAATAACAACCTGGGTCCAGTGGCAGGATATATACCAGGATGACTGGAGATAGCCCTGGATGTTTAAGGCAATTGGTGTTAAGTGATTTGCACAGGGTCACACAGATAGTGAGAGTCTGAGGTGAGATTTAAACTCAAATCCTCCCAAATTCAGGGCCAGTGATCTATCTACTATGCCGCCTAGCTGCTCCCAAAGAGATTATAGTAAGAGAAAAAGACAGAGATGACCGGTTGGTATGATTTACATGTCCTAGTAAGATTTCTTTTTCATTTCTTTCTTCATTTGTTGCCTTCAAGTTAACTGAACTTTAGAACAGTTCAAAGATTAGAGAAAAGAGATGGCTCGATCAACAAACAATTATTAAGGCATTACTAAGTGTGAGGTACTTTGCTAAACTCTAAAAATGCAAAACAAATTTTTTTAAAAAGTTCCTTACCTGATCGATGACCTGAGCATTTCATTGGCATCAAGAAATCATGTTTTCCCTCTGCTTCCTGGCTTCCCTGACTTCCTTCAAGATTAATCTCAAATTCTACCTCCTAAAAGAGGCCTTTGCCAGTCCCTACACAGTTAGTGCCTTCCTAATGACATGACCACATGTGTATGTTCAATCTATCTTGTATGCTTGTAGTTTGTTTTTTTTGTTTTTTGTTTTTTTTTGCATATTGTCTCCTCCATTAGAAAGTGAGCTCCTTGAAAGCAGGGACTTTATTTTTGCCTTTCTGTTTATTCCCAGGACTGAAGTCTACTTCGGGACACATAGTAAATTGTATTAAATTGTTTAACAAATTCGTGTTGACTAGCTGGCTTAGAGTTGTGTTATAGATTACAAATTGGCCCTATTTTAAGTAAATTCAGTCTACAAATAGATTTATATTCCACATCAGAAATATATATGGTTTTATAAATGACATTACCATTACATTAAAATAACATTACCATCGACCTTGCCACTGTACCTTAAGTTCAATGGAGCCTTTGCATCTGTCATGTAGATGTAATTTCCTATATGTGTTGTCTTTTGTCTTATATAACACTCTCTGGACTGTGAGCTCCTTGAGAGCAAGAACTATCTTGCTTTGCTATTTACAGGCCCAATGTTTAATAAATACTCTTTTCATTCATTTATAACAAATTAGGGGTGATAACTTTTGGGGGGGGCAATGAGGGTTAAGTGACTTGCCCAGGGTAACACAGCTAGTAAGCGTCAAGTGTCTGAGGCCAGATTTGAACTCAGGTCCACCCGAATCCAGGGCCAGTGTTTTATCCACTTTGCCATCTAACTGCTCTGTGTGATTACTCACTTTCAACAGAATTCTTCACTTTACAATGAAAGTTCTAGGAGACCTTTAAAGAGAAAGTTCTCTGAAGGATCTCAAATCACAAAATCTAAAGGTAGCATTTCAAGAAAATGTCTATTACGGAAGTCAATATTTTTTAAAAATCTCTATAAAAGTGAAATTTTATTTTTCTTTACTATTGTAACATTGTTGATTCTGGCCTCACTCTCAGACCAAAGCTTGTTACATCTATACTATGGGTATCTTTGCTATGAACTTGGGCCTCCACTGCCCCCTTTCCCTCTATTTTAGGGTACCATGACTAGCATCCCCCCAGCTCCATTTAACCATTTAAAATTGAATCTCTTTTTTTTTTGGTGGGGCAATTGGGGTTAAGTGACTTGCCCAGGGTTACACAGTTAGTAAGTGTCAAGTGTCTGAGGTCAGATTTGAATTCAGATCCTCCTGAATCCAGGACCAGTGTTTTATCCACTGCACCACCTGGCTGTCCCTAAAATCACATCTCTTTTACAAAGGAATATTTACTTCAAAGATATAGCTAAAAAATAATATCAACATTTCCTTCAACATCTCAGGGATATAATCCTCCCATGTAGGTTTGGGAAGTGGGAGGAATTAGATTCACCTACTTTCTATGTCTATATAGAATTGTTCCTATGAAGTTTATATACATAAGTGGCAGAACTACTGCCTGAATCCCTCTGCTGGGCTGCAGTCCTAAAAATCACTCCTAGAAAAGTTCTGTATGGCCCAGGGCATCAGGACTGTGCTGGATGAAAAACCCAGGCCAAGTTCTGACTCCCAACTTCCTGTGGTTTGTTCAGAACTTTGTTCGAAATCTTGCTCAAAACCTTTCAGAACTCCTAAGGTAAGAGAATACACTCCTTTCACTTAAAGCCTTGAGTGAAGGCATTAGCAAGATCCCAAAACTACCATAGCTGAAGCTGAAGAGACTTTTTGAAGTCAGGAAGAAAGCTTCCTCTTCAACACAAGGGTTAGCCAAGTTATGAAGCATGTAGGTCTACCCTAGTCTCTCTAAAGCACTCCCCTTACAGACATCAGGATTCTCCCAGAAGCAATTCCCTAATATTATCCATGTTATGATGTCATCTTAGTAAGCTGATGGGGTCTGTACATAAACCAAGCCCTCATTACACCAGTAAAGCAAAAACTAGTGATTTGTGAAATAATCACCACCAGTATCTGATCAGGGGAGCCACAGGACATTTTTCCCTACATCTTATTCAGCTTGAGTTTATATGTAAATCCATGATTTTCTTAAATAATGAAATAATCTTGTACTGTTTATATGTTTCATGTTTTATACTTTCCAATATGCTTTCCAAATTGTGTTCAAATTATGAAATAGGTAGTTTTAAAATAAGTAAATTAGAGCTCCCTTTAAATCTTCCAGTAATACTTATAATGCTTTATATTTCTAAAATGGAATACTTTGCACTTCCAAAGCACTTTACCAATTATTCAATTTGTTCATCGTAATCTCCCTGGTTTGCCATATATTTTCATACACATACAAACAGAGGTTTTTTTCTCAACCATATATCCCTTTATGTTTCTTTCTATCTCCTATATCCTTTCTTTTTATTAAAATGTTACAAATAGATAGACCTCATGCGATATGACAGGTTAAGTAGTATATCAAATAAATATAATCACTTGGTATAATTAAGTTATCACATTTAATCCAATTAGCATGCTAATTAATTTAAAATGATTAGTGAAATTAGTGGGTATTTTTGATGATTAAATTAAGTAAACATTATAACTCCCTTCTGAATTAAATTAACTTAATCCCATTGTACAGATAAGAAAACTAAGTTTATATCTTAAGGTTAAAATTGTCCCAGATCTGAAAGCATGCAGCTTCACTAGAAGTCAAACTCAAGAACTGTAAAGATCAAATAGATATAAAGTTAAACTCCCATCTGCAATGCTATATACTATATAATACTATATTCCTGGATGCCATACTGAAGGGAGGACATTGATAAGAAACCAACAGTGCGTAACCAGTTTAGTAAAGGATCTTATGATCCTGCCATATAAACTCCAATATATATTTACTAAGAACCTATGAGATATAGATATACGCACATTTGGCATATTAAGTTTGGGAAATATGAAGGTGAAATATGAGGACTGGTTGAAGGAATTGGAAATGGTTAGATTGTTTATACAAGATAGAAATAGAATTCAGATTGCCTGACTCTCAATATAATGCTTATAGTATGCACTCATCCCCACCCCTCTATAAACAAAGACTCCTAACAAGTCATGTTTTAAAGTATAATATTTGTTTTCAGGTATTCAAAGAAATGTTATGTTGAGGAGGGATTACAGATTTTCTGCTTGGTACAAAAGGAATAATTAGGAGTAATAGGTGGAAGTTACAAAAATACAAATTTAGTGTTATTATAAGAAGAAAAAAAGAGAAAAAAACTTTCTAATAATTATAATTGTTCAAAAGTTGAATGGGCTGCCTAGACAGGTAGTGGATTCACTCCTACTGGCAATCTTAAAGCAAAGACTGGGTAACTACTTAATTGTTAAGTTGTAGAGGGAATTCTTGTTCAGGTATGGTTTGAACCAGATGGATTCTGGGGCTCCTTGTATTTCTGAGAGTCTTTGTTTCTATAATGTATTACTTGCAAGAAAACAAAAATAGATACTTTGGTTTCTGTGATTTCTTCTAGATGAGTGTTCCCTCCAGTGATATACAATTCATGGATGCTTTGTTATCTTTATATTTTGCCTTCATCACAGAGGAATTACATAACTCAACCATATTCACATGCCTCTTAAGTATCAGGTATATGATTTTGATCATAGGATCTTATGTCTGGAGATGGAATGAACATTGGAGGCCACCTTGACCAATGTACTCACTTTGAAAATGAAGAAAATGAAGCCCAGGAATCAGCATCAGGGAATCATAGGAGTATACATTCAGAGTTTAAAGAGACCTTACCTCAGAGGCCATCTAAACCAACTTCCTCACTTTATGGATCAATGAGGCTTAGTGATCATCAGAGACAGAATTTGAATCCAAGTCCTCTGACTAAAGAGTCAGAGCTTGTTTCACTAATTCCAAGCCCAGAATTCTATATACTATATTATTTTACTTAAGGTGGAATTTAAATGATTTTAAAATGGTCACTGGGAATAATTACTGATTTACAGATTAGTATCATTCATTTAAACACCCATGAAGAAATAAAACTATATAATTTCAGCCTGCATATTGTCTTTGTTGTTGTTGTTGTTGTTTGTTTGTTTGTTTTCTTTCTTTTCATTTTTTGGCGAGGCAATGAGGGTTAAGTGACTTACCCAGGGTCACACAGCTAGTAAGTATCAAGTGTCTGACATTGGATTTGAACTCAGGTCCTCCGGAATCCAGGGACAGTGCTTTATCCACTGCACCACCTAGCTGCCCCCCTCTAAGATACATTTTAAAAGTTTGATCTTAATTAGATTCAGTTTAATTTTATTTTACAAACCAGCAAATCATATAATTATCTTATGTATTGTCTTTTTAATAAGTCACTTCACAAGATGCAGCCTAATGATAGATCTTAAGTATATCTTAAATTTTGAAGAATCCCAAACCCTCTCGTTATAAAGGGCTTAGAATTTCCTAGCAACATTTCATTTCCCACCAGCTGCTCTGCCTAGTTTCAACTCTATGAATATCATGGCCCTGCCCTAGATATCTCTGCTGCCCCCACTACATTATAATTTCCTTGAGGAAATGGATCATCTTTTGTTGTTGTTGTTTATATCCTCAGTGCTTAGCATAGTGCCTATCACATAGTAGACATTTTAAAAATTACTTTAAAATTTAAAATTTTATATTGTAAAACTTAATAAAAATGTTTATCAATTATTGATTGCTGACAATTTAAACTGGTGTTTATATATTCTGCTTTATAAAGAAATTATAGGGCCCAATCTATAAAATAATGATCTTTTGAAAATAATAGTAGGAGCCTTTATATTTCAGAAATGCATTTTGCCTAATTCCAAGTCCCTACGTTCAATTATCTACCATAAAGCTTCCTTCAATAAAGAGAAATGGTGAGAAATTGTGACTTTCTCTAGTCTCTAACTAGATTAAACATTCAATTCCTCTCTTCTATTCTCCATCACACAATGTCCCAATTCCTTCATTAATATGCAATGTAGATAATATACTTAAAAGTTATTTCCACAGCCTTTGTATTTTCTGTCCATATCATAATTATTTGCCTCATTTTTTTTTTTTGGCTTGACATGATTTCATCCATGTAAGATTGCCAAGAAACTCCTACCAAAGATCAACACCTGCTGCTCTTCAGTCTATATCCTTAGACACTTCCTGGGGTGCTGAGAAGTTAAATATCTTGGCACTGTCAACATCAGTATGTAGAAGAGGTAGGACTTTTAAAACCAAGGTCTTCAGAATCTAAGGCTTTCTATTTATGTATCACAAGGTGCTACCCCTCTTGCCATACATTATAAATACTTAAATAAGACCAAAATTCCCAATGATTGTGGCAAAGACCTCCTTAGCATATCTGTCCCAGTTAGTATTATATCTATTATATTATATGTATATGTATTATGGGATTATATGTAGTAGTTATCTCTTCCTTGGAGAACATGTTCTAAAATCATCTTACTTGTTAATTGGATTATATGAGACAGTTTCATTACATTAAATACTATTCATTATTTGGCATAGCTATTAATACCTTCCATGGATTGTCAGTAGTGGGTAAGTGTACTTTTCTACATTCTAGTCAATGTACAGATCTTTCTCCATTTACATATCAGAATTCAATTCTGGTCCTCCTTGTTCAGTCCATTCACAATAAAAGCACCCATTTTCCTATTTGAACTTTTCTTTGGAACTATGTCTTAGGAGGCCTTCTACTGATTTGGGAATTGCATGCCTGCCTACAAAAGCATTCTCTGAAACTCTCAGAAGTATTCCCAAAGAATCTGCAATATACTCTGAAAGCTGTTTTATTATAACTATATTACCTTGTGTTATTTCGTGGGCAGCTTTGCATGTTGCTTCATATATCTGTAATGAGGTGTCTGGTGCCTCTGCAGAATGACTCATGTGGCCTCATTCTACCTTGAGGAGGCTAGGGAGCTTGCATCTGGGAGAGTCAAAATGATGTGGAATGGAAGTATTCTGAAGAGACTGTGGAGTATTCTATAACTTGTTCCAGTTAATTAAACAAGTGTGGAAGAGGAAGCTCTAATTGGCTGTGGGGATGTTTTAAAAGACCTATTGACTTCAGTCACTTTCTTTGTCTCATTAGGTACTTCCTTTGCTCACTGATTCTGGTGAGAATGCTATACGGCTAAAAGTCATGGGGGCTTCTTCCCTTGGACACCAAATGGTCGTGTAAAAGGGTCTCACAGTCTTTGGACTCTGCTTTTGTTCTTTTTTTCTTTCAGGTGATGGACATGAAAACCTCTGACTTTGTGACTTCAAAAGGTCAGAAGGGCATTCTGGGTATTCCAAGTCCAGAGTCTAGGTTGCTAAGTCAATGGAGAACTAATGCCTTAAGGAGCAAGGAGTAACCTTTTATACTTCAGCCAAATAGCTGAGACAGGTACTTACCCATTAGACATGTCACTGTCAACCATAAATTTGGTGGGTCCAAGTGCTATCTGTGTAAGGACTAAGCTAAATTCTGAGCCTACGCTTCCCAGAGACTCAGGTGATATAAAGAAAAGTATAACCTCAAGATGTTTGAATAAACTGTTTTTAAATTTATTCTTACTTTATCTTTGAAGTGAATATGCCTTAGTGAAAGATAATTGATGTTTGGAGTTTAAATGGAACTGAGATTTAGTTACTGGCACCTAACAATGTGTATGTATGTGTTGGGGGTGGGTCTGGGGAGGGAACACAACAATTAGGAGCTCAAACTGATAGAGGTAAAGGAGATATTCAATAATCCTGTGGTGGTGGGGGAGGGGACACAGGCTATGTTGCCCTGGAAAAAAGAACCAAAGCAACTTTCTACATTCCTGTATTTAAGATTAAAAATTCTCTACTTTTTATTTTCTTGCACATTTAATTTGCCAACTCAATTCAAATTAATTTTTTTCTTGAAGCTTAAACCTTTCCTCCTTTACCCACATGTTTCTTGGTAATAAGTCTGTGAAATTACCATAAATAAAAGATTGATAATTGTACAGGTTTCTGAGCCTAACAATTCTCAGTTTTATCAATTTAGTATGGATTTGGGTGGGATGAGGAATGGTCTCACCTAACAGAAACTTTTTTAAGTGTATTGTTAAGTGGTGTAATTAAAGTAACTTGTAAAATAATGAATAAACTTTAATTTTCTATTGACTTCTATGATTCCTTCTCACTCTAAAAAAGCATGCTTTTATTATTTTTCAAATATTCTTACCACTTAAATGCAGTTTCTTTACAATGAAATATGTACACATGTGTTATATATGTATGGTATGTGTTATACTTTTTAGCTCTCTGCTAGACATAATTTGAGAAATACTCAAACTATAGCCTGAGAATTTAAAAACTCAGCATTGTAAATAAAGTTTTATGAAGCCATTGAAAGCTGAAGAATGATTCTATAGGTTGCTGAGCACTGCTTTTGGATTGAACACGATTCATTTTCCATTTAGTTTACAATCTGAGATGTTCACTTTTGAGAATCAATTCTGCTGTCTAATCATATACCAAAACTATCTAAACAGTAATTCCACTTCCTAGCTGGGTTACAATTCAATCTAACCATCTATAATTCAATTAGATTACACCTTGTCTTACATTTTTCATAGACCCTTTCTTCTCATTATTTTAGAAATTATATATGCAAATTCTGTTTTAAAAAAGTGATAAACCACCTCATTTTACTCCTCATTACAAGTGATGCTTTTCTTCCCAAATATATTTAGACAGTCACTCTCTTCACAGCAAGCTTTTTGCAAAGCATTTTACAAGATATTTTAGCTCCTGCAGTGACAAAGGCCTATTTAGAAACTGCAAGCATAATTTACTAACCTGATTTATGAAGCAATTTATACAATCTAGCATATTTCTACTGTACAGGGGTGGATCTGTTTTGAGAAAGCAAGGATCTGTAACAATTGTACAACTTCACATTATTCCATTTTATGATGGGGGGGGAAGTAGAATGGATAATTATCCTGCATGTTTTATTAAAGCTTTACACAACTGTTAGAATTTAATGGGGCTGTTATTTTTCCCTGCTGCCAAATTTGCTCTATTGTAAGCTCTAGAGAACTTGATTCTAGAAATCCAGCACAAAGAGAAACAGAAATATCTATCCTATAATATTACCAATAGCCCTCTATTACTACAGTATGAGCACATCATATATTAAAAATATAAGCAACAAATATCCTTTATACCCTTTGTTTGCTGTGAAGGAATAAATATCTCTCATAATTGGTTTACCAAGATATTAAAGGAATTTATATTAATATGTGATACAATATGGTACAGTAGAAATACCAAGGATTCTAGAGTCTGAGGACTTGAGTTTGAGTTGTACTTCTTAGACTTTCTGCCTGGGGAAGCTTGGGTAAATCTTAGGTAAAGCCCTCAGAGCAGTAGGTGGCATAGTAGATAAAAGTACAGGGCCTGAAGTCAGCAAGACTCATCTTTCTTAGTTCAATCTGGCCTGCGACACTAACTAGCAATGTGACCCTGGGCAAGTAATTTAACCTTCTTTGCTTCAGTTTCCTCATCCATAAAATGAGCTGGAAGGAAATGGCAAACCACTCCAGTATCTTTGCCAAGAACATTCCAAATGGGGTCACGAAGTGTTGGACATGACTGAAATGACTAAACAAATCCCTAGGCCTCAGTTTCTTTGTATATAAAATGAGAGAATTCAACTAGATGGACTGGAAAGTCTTTCTGCTCTAAGTCTCAAATCTTAATGATATACAACCCAAGACAGTTTTCAAAAGGCTATTAAAAAAGACTGACCAAATGTTGCAAATCACTAATATTTATAGAACTGCCCAATAAAAAGATCCTTAATATTCACTTAACACCTTGATAGATTTTTATTTCTTTAAACAGGAAAAAGAAGCATCTAGTATTGTAATTTTTTCTCTGTATGGAAAATCCCTCAACTGATAAAGATCAACAACCCAACCATAACATTTCTTCAGAGAGCTACCTGGAGCACTGAGAATTTAAGGGACTTACTCATATTCACAAAGCCAGTATGCATCAGAGGCAAGATCTGAACCCTGGCCTTCTTCATTCCAGGACTATTACTGTATCCACTATTGATGAATGAATGTTAAAGCATTGATTATGCACTTCCTATATTCAAGGCCCTATCTTAAGTGCTGGGGATACTACTACAAAAAACAAGATAATATATCCCCTCAAAAACTATATGGGAGAAGATAATACATAAAGAGGAGCTAAAAGGGGGTGGAGGAAAATGGGGGGATATGAAAATACTGTGGCATGATTTGGAAATGGTAGGTAAAAAGTGAGGTGATGGCCAGAATCCAGGCAAGATAAGGCAAAATTTCTCTATTATACCTTAGGTTCAGGGAGAAGGGAATGAGAATAAGAGAAAGAGTGCTGACATGCAATCAATCTTACAGCAAATCTGAAAACAAAAATGAAACTAAAAACAGTTGGTGCTGAAGACTTTATGGAAGACATAGAGACAGATATGATGTTGATGGAGCTGTGGATTAGTTTAACCATTCTAGAAAATCGTTTTGAATTATGTAAAAATGGCCACCCAAGTATAGAGCAATTCCACTCCTAATCCCCAAGGAGATCCAAGACAGAAAGAAAGGCTCCATCTACACACCCAAATAATCACAATAAAGTTTTTGTTTTGGGGGGTTTTTTTTTTGTTTGTTTTTTTATGGTAGGAAAAACAAAAACAAAAACCTGGAAACAAATTGGGTGCCCATAAAATAGAGAGGACTGCTGAACATTTGTTCAGCATGTTCATCATTTGATGGTACATGAACATAATGGATTATTGTAGCACCATAAGAAATGATGATTATGAAGAATTGAGAGAGATTTTAAAAGTCCAGCCTAGATTGAAGCAGAGGAAAGAAAGTTGATCCAGGAAAATAATTTACATACTGAGTTCAATGAAAACACTAAAAGGTAACAGCTCCAATTAAGGGTAATAATGAATTCTGGTCCCAGACACTGGGACCACCTTTTTCTTGGTCTTAAGTTTGATCTTTTTCAAAGAACTGTAGGACTATTTGTATCCAAAATATTGTTTGCATTGATTTACTTTGTCAATTAATTTTGCTTAACTGTTTTTCTTTGTTGAGAGTTTATACACATTCTAAGTTTATGTGTATGTATGTGTGTGTGTGGGGGTGTCACTAAAAATAATTAACTATATTTCAATTAACCTTTATAAAATAAAGATTTATTTATCAGATTTTTAAAGCAACTGAATACAATGATTTTAGGAGTCCTGGCTCAGCATATAATTAACTAACATTTGGATTTTATTTACCTGGCAATAACAAATATTTAAATAATATTGGTTTAATAGATTACATCCCACAGAGCTACAAATAATCACTTAAGAGGCTCAAGACTCAGTAAGAAAAGCTACTGGTCCAGTTACTTAGGCAGATGTTAATGGCAAACATCAGATCCTGATTGTGTGTGTGTGTGTGTGTGTGTGTGTGTGTGTGTGTGTGTGTGTGTGTTTAGTGGATCTGTATTGCTAGGGAACAGCAACAGATCCAAAAATAGATAAAGAATTAACATGTCCATAATGCTTTAGGTGTTTGGGTCAACAGTAGCCTGAGTAAAAAGGTCGATTGGAAATTGTTTTTCTAGTGTTAATAATAAAAAGTGGTATTTATATAGCATTTTAAATTTGGCAAAGCATTTTAATGCATTCACACTCCATGCTCACAGCAATCCTATGAAGTAAGTGCTATTGATAACAGCATCATAGATCTAGAGCTAGAAGGAACTACAGAGGTCATCTAGTCAAACCTATTCATTTTCTGGAAGAGTAAGTATCCCCTCTTCTCCCCTCCCCACCTCCCACCCTGAATCAGGAACCATTACAGATTCCTGAACTCTTATTTGCCAGTTTTATAAATTCTTAAAGCACATAGTGCTGGCTACTATGGGACAAAATATAAAAAAAAAAAATATACAATCCCAGGCTTCCATTCTACTGTGGGCTTGAGTTGTTGGATCCAGATAAGTAAATAGAAAGTAATTTGCTAAGGAACAACTAGGGAAAACAGGAAAGGATTCATAAGGAGGACACATCTTAGCTCGGCCTTGAGGGAGATAAGGAATAAATAAATGAGGATATAGTTCATCCCATCCAAGGAGACAGAGCATTTCTATGAACATGCAGGGGCTAGAGATGTAATAATTAATGTGGACAACAAGTAGTGAAATTTGGCTGGAATTTAGAGTATATGAAGTTACATAACATGAAGGCTATAAATATAGGTTGATTTTAGACTCTTAAAGACCTAAAGCCAAAACTTAAATATCTTAATACTATACCTTAAATATCTGGAATTGCAAATGCTTTTCAAGTAGAAAAGTTACATGCCAACAGGATGTTTAAGTAAATTATTTTGGAAATTTTATGGGAGGAAGACTGGAGGGGTTGGGAGAAGAGAGATATTGGAAGTAAAGAAATTAATCAGGAGGCTATTAAAAAATCCAGCTCAGTAATAATGGGCCTCTGAATTAGTGTGGGATCCATGTGATTATAAAGAGGAAGATGAATGTGGTAAAAAGAGAAGAGGACCTATAACACAGCCTTCGAGATTATAGCCATGCTTAGGAGGTGGAAGATGGATGATGATCCAATAAAATGATAAATTTGGAGTGGTGAGATTGGAAGAAAGGTATCAGGTCAAGTGATATAGAAGCCACAAGAGAAAGTAACAGGAAGGGTCATGGTCTACAATATCAAATGCTATGAAGAACTTGAGGAAATAAGGATCTCACAATTAAGAAACCGTTAGCTACCACTTTGAAAGCAGCTTAAATAGACCAGTGAGTTCAGAAGGTAGACTATAAAAAGTAAAGAACATAGTTTGGGGTAGATGATAACAAATGACCATGAGAAAGCTGAACTACTCAATTTTTATTTTAATTTTGTTTTCTCCTCCAAGGAAAATTATTCTTTGAATTGGGAACGGTTGAATAAAAAGAAATAGCATAAAGTAGACACATAATATAAAGAAGGTGATAGTCAAGTGACATAGTTATCAGGCCCAAACACACTGATCCTTAATGAACTGAAAGAACTAGCAGATGTGATTATTGAGTCTCTGACAGTGATCTGTGGAAGATCTTGGAAAATCTTGGATAATAAGAATGGTATTACAGAACTAATAAAGACTGAATCACTAATCTGGAAAAAAGTAAAAGAGGGTTGTATCTGCATTCTTTAGACCAACATGTGAACAAAAAGGATGGTATGTGAGTATACAGAAAGAGAGGCAGTGACTTCATCAGGAAGAAGTTATGCAAGACAAATTTCTTCTTTTTGGATAGCTTATTAGGCCACTGCACTATGAAATTGCTGTCAATGTGATATACTTGGGCTTCAACAAATGAATTTGATAAAATCTCTCCTGCTACGCATATGGACAAAGTTGAGAAATATGGACAAAACAAAATACAGTTAGTTTTGGAACTGGTTGAATGATGGGGACCCAAGAGAAGTTGTTAATGACTTGATGTCAACTTGAAAAGAAAATCCTTTCATGAATTGTATCAAGTATCTTTCTTACTTCCTCTACTGCTTAGCATTTTTATTACTTACTTGAATGAAGGCAAAGTTAAAATATTACTAATTTTTTGGAAACTATAAAATTTGGTAAGATGGTAAACTTCACATAAACTGTGGTGACATAACATTCAAGTGTAATATGATGATAAAATATTATATATACTATTTATATAATATATACTATATGCCCTATAATATTATATAATGATATATTATATATACTATAATACTATATTATGGTTAGGCCAAAGTCTGTGCAAGCTTGGGAAAAGCAATCCATCAAGGTCTGCAATTCATGCTCTGAGTGACAGGCAAGTGCAGCATCATTGGCTAAAAGCAGGTCTCTAATGGTGCTACCTCTCACTCTGGTATTGGATCTCAGACGTGAAACTCTGGCCTCCAGCCAACCGTGAATGCAGATAGATGCCATCAGTTGACGAACCAAGAGCATGACCCAACAGCATGGAGAAGAAAATTCCAAACAGCATGGGCGCAAGCACACATCCTTGCTTGACTCTGCTGTTTATGCTGAATGCTTCAGAGGAGAGAATGAGGCTATGGAGTTTATGAGGGCAACCAATTCTCGAGAGAATTTCGAAAAGACCTTCTCTGTTAACCATATCAAATGCTTTGGTCAGGTCTATGAAGGCAATGAAGAGGGGTTTTCTTTGTTCTCTGCACTTTTTTTGAAGTTGGCGAAGCGAAAAAATCATATCAATAGTTGCCCTCCCTACTCGAAAGCCACATTGCATCTTGGGGTAAATACAGTCAGCAAGTTTACACAGTCTTAGCAAGATGACCTTGGCAAACATTTTCCCAATGACACTGAGAAGTGAAATTCCTCTGTAGTTCTTACAGTCACTCCTGTCTCCACTGTTCTTATAAAAAGTAACTATATGGGCATCACGCATATCCTGTGGCACTTCACCTTCTTTCCAACACAGGCACAACAATTCATGCAGGGACTTTAATAGGATGTTTTAGAGCATTTGATCAATTTAGCTGTGATGTCATCTACACCAAGAGCTTTTCCACATCTTAGGGAGCTAATTGCATTCTCAAATTCCTCAAGTGTGGGTACATTGTCCAACTCCTGTAGTACAGGGAAGGACTTGAGGACTCTGGGAATAGACATCGGCATATGGGAGGAGATGGCCAAGGACTGCGCCTGATGGAGTTCAGTACTCAGGAGCAGCTTGCACACAGCTGAGATGGGCCTTCAAGCTCGGGAGGAAGAAAAAAGAATGAGATGCAGGAACCAACGGGCAACAGAGAGCGCAGTTTTCCGATGTTCTCCTTGCGGCAAGAGCTGCGGCTCCTATATCAGACTGCACAGCCACACTGTGGCCTGTGGCTCTTCAAGGCGCTGATCCATGGTCATCCACCCACGACTGGTGGAAGCCTACTACTACTACTACTATATTATATATGTGTGTGTGTGTGTGTGTTTGTGTGTGTGTGTGTATACATATATATTTTCAAATTATAGTTTGGAACATAGATCCAAAAGAGACCTATAAGTCTAGAATAGACTGAATTGGTAGGGAAAAAAGAAATATATTGTGGGATGGCAGTATGAAGCAATGAAAGAAAAAATAATTTGAAATTAGAGCTGCTGGATTCAGATTTTGCCTCTCTTACTTCATACTGATATGGTGTTGGATAAGTTATTTCACTTATCTGAACCTCATTTTCTTTGTTTATAAAAATGAGAAGAATTTAATTTTCAAAAACTTAAGAATTCTGTTTTAAGTTATGACCAAGTGATTCTAGAAGGTTCATGACAAAACATGTTAGCTGAGGTTAGTCAACAAACATTGATTAAGTGCTTATTATGTGCCAGGCTCTGCTAAGTTACCAACCCAAGACCAACAGAGGTGATGTACTCAAGAGTGCAGATTGAAACACATTTTTTTTTCACATGGACCATGTGGTAGTTTGTTTGCCTTGACTATACATAATTTTATAAGGGTTTTGGTTTCCCCTTCTTTTTTAGTGGGTGATGGGGAGGTGGGAGGGTGTTAAAATCAATTTGCGTTTGGGGCAGCTAGGTGGCGCAATGGATAAAGCACTGACCTTGGTTTCAAGAGGACCTGAGTTCAAGTCTAGCCTCAGACACTTGACACTTACTAGTTGTGTGACCCTGAGCAAGTCACTTAACCCTCATTACCCTGCAAAAAAACCCCAAAACAAAAAAAACAATTAATAGAAAATAAATTAAACAATAAAAAGAGATGTTGGACCAGATTACTGAAGTCTATTTATGATACTATTGTTAGGCTTGTACTTAGATTCCAGTAGTCAATATCACAAGCATAAGTAGGGGAAGCAAAAGTAGATAATTTATCCTATAAGACTTTAATTGACTGCAAACTCCATATAAGTCAACAATGTGTCAAGATATCTAAAAAGGTAAAGCATCATGCTATATTACTATGTATGAATAGATGTAGTTTATACAGAAAGAGGGAAGAAATCATTGTCTATACTCTTCACAGCTTCAATATATACCTGAAAGAGGCTTCATAATACAAACTTTTTTATCTGTATGTATGTCATATGTCCTTCTTCATATATAAACTTCATTACTGTATACTGCATACTGATACATAGCAGGAATGCTCTATGAAGGGGGTACGACATTTTAAGAAAGACAGAGAAAAGTTGGAATGTGTCCAGGAGAGAATGAGATAATGAAAAGTCTTATCATGCCATATGAGAAGATATTGAAGGAATTAAAAATGTTTAATTTAGAAATATAAGTTGTGAGAGGGGAAAAAAATCACCTTCCAATATCCAAAGAGACAAAGTGATTAGACTTGACACATTTGGCCCCAGAATGCAGAAGTACATGCAATATGTGAAGGTTGAAGAGATCTCTAGCTTTCTTCTCAATGCATGTATAAATTTCCTGACAATTAGAACAAAACAATTTGAAACGGGTTGCCTCAAAAAGTAGTGGGTTCTTCTTTAGTAGAAGTATTCAAGCAAAAGTGTAATGACTTAGTTGGGAATGTTGTTAAAAGGATTCATGATAAAGTAGGGCTGGAATTAATGATCTCAGGTATTTTTAAGCCTAAAATTATCTTATTCTGGTTTTGGTTTAAAAAGTTATTGGGCGTGATATAAATGATACTTTCAGGGACATTGTCAGTGAAAGAGAAAAGAGATATAGGCAGATAGAATGATGACATTGAGGCTGTCAATAAATCTTCATTCAGGTTCACCTATCTGCCCTGAGAGGTCCCAGGATTGTTCTTTCTTTCCTTTACATACTTAAAACTGAACATTTTGTCAATATCCCTATTTTGGGTGCTTTTGTTTTTTTTAATCTAAAGTTATTAGTTTTTTTTAAAGTGTTATTAAAATTTTAACATATACTGATTGATCTGAAAAAAATAAGTACAATGCCTGATTGAAAAAAGATCTTATAGTTCCATTCTGCCATCTAATTTTTCTCCCAGAAGCCATCTATTTGGCATTCTACCTATTCCTTTTAGATTAATACAAAAGGGGAATCTGATTTCCTAATTTGCATGGTGTAAGTGTGTGGGAGGGTTGTATTTAATCAAAAAATGATAGATTTGGTGATGAAAGAGACTTTAGAAGCTCTCTAGAATAGTCATGTCATTTTAAAGCCAAGGCAAATGGGCTCCAAGGTTAAAGGACCTGCAAAAGTCATATACTTTGTAAATTTCAGAGGTGGGATTTGAATCTAAGTCCTCGAACACCAAATCTATTATTTTTCCACAAATACCACACTGATATTCCCTCCCCCACACCCCATTCACCTACCCTGCCATTTCACTATCCAAAATATTAAGGAAAAGTATGTGGAGTTGGATGATACCAGACTCAAGATTCTGGGATCCAAAGAAGTTATGAGAGAATGAGAAGAAAAAAATGGCCCAAAAATATGGGCCTCAAGGGAGTTCACTGATAAAAATGTAGTACTTATGATTGCTAAGTATAGATGGAGAAGTAAAAGATATGAAGAATTTAGTTCATGGAGAAGAAACAGAGGAAGATTCTTTTGTGCAATGCATCAGATTTGAATACAGGGGTTTAGAGAAGAAAGTATCTGAGTCTCACTCAAAGAAGCTTCAGTATCAGTCCTGTCCTTGCCTATGACTGAAGGTTTTTGTCCTAGATTATGGATTTAGATAAGAGCAAAAAAGAAGCATTGGTAAAGAAATACAGGGGTTCTATTAAGAGAAGCTTGAGGGGCAGCTAGGTGACACAGTGCATAAAGCACTGGCCCTGGATTCAGGAGGACCCAAGTTCAAATATAGCCTCAGACACTTAACACTTATTAGCTGTGTGACCCTGGGCAAATCACTCAACTCTCATTGCCTCACCAAAAAGAGAGAGAGACAGAGACAGACAGACAGATAGACAGACATCACACTAGCACTAGGCAAAAAAAAATATGAAAGGGTGTTGTTAGCATCCTTTTTTGAGGAACTGAAGGGAGAACTACAGGCTGAGTAATGTGATGGCCGCCATCTAGTATCTCCCCAAAAAAATACATCTATTATGTCTATATATTGTGAAATGTAAATGATTGAGACTATACTAGATGATAGAGAGATCGCTTCTCCCTTTCCCTGATAGGACTTATTTTTAGGGGTTCTGATACAAATATCATTGCTTTTGATGATATAATAAACAATTCATTCTTTCAGCCTTGTGAACCTATATAGTTAGTTATAGGTTGTGCTAGGCACTACAGTCTAGCATGTAGTTTAAATCCGTATTTCTCAGATAATCTGAGTATGACTGTATGTGAGGCAAAGAAGCAGAAGTTCTCCAAAATTGACCCAGATCATCTGTGTCAAAGAAGACTGTGACACTTGGATTACCCTTAATTTAGAGAAATAATAAAAGGAACAACAGATCCAGCAGGGTGAAAGAACATTTTTGTTTTGTCTGCTGTGTAAACCTAGTCCTCTTTTCCTAGAAAATATATTCTGTAACGATTGGAGTAACGCCACCTGCTGGAGAGTTACTGTAGGAAAACACCACCATGAGGAGAAGGCATCTAAGGGCAAGCCATGTGGTCAGGTCCTTGGCATCAGGAAGTGATGTTTGCTCCTGGGTACTGTCAATCAAAGCTATCAACCAATTAGCTTGGAGCTGTGTGTGTGTGGGGACAGGACATTTCCAGTTTTCACGTGGGCTTGTGGGATGAAGAAGGGGCGGTTCTCTCTCTTTTGTGAGGATTCTTGTGGAGAGTGGAGCAGGAGACACTAGCTCCCCGAGATAGGCAGCTGAATCTAGGCCTTTCTCTCTCTTCACCAAATTCTTATTCTCCTTAATAAATGCTTAAAAGTCTAAACTCTTGCTAAAGCTTCTAATTTAATGGCAACCACTCATTAGATATTTTAGACTGTATAGCTAGAATTTTAGCCCCTTACAATTCATAAGCGGAAAATTTAAGAAAAGACAAGATGGGAAAGATTACATGTAGTCCTTTTCCTCCTTAGTGGTTGCATTCTTTTTATCCACTCTCTTTTAACAAACATACATTCTCGTAAAGAAAAAAAAAATAGTACTTACAGACAGAATTTTTATGATTATTGTCCTTGTTGGGCAGCATCTTGACTCCTCTTGACTTCAGTTCAATTGCCTTTTTCACTGAAAGACACAAAATAAGATTGTCAATAGTGGCAGCCTAAGACCTGGAAATAAATATAAATACATACTCACACTCACAGATACAAATACTGCATAAAATAACACTCAATATTCATTTTAGTACAGTTCAAGGATAGTAACCACTGGAAAATGAAATCAATCCCAAAAGACTAATGATGCAAATGCAATTAAACTTAAAGTCTTCCAAACAATGAACATAAGTCCATCAAGCTGAAAGTTTTAATTTTAGAGCCATAATATGACAATAATATCAGGAGTAGCTCATCATAAACATTTGGGATAGCCCATTACACAAATTTTAATTTCACCAAAATAATTATAGAATTATCCTGTGAGCATGTGTCTACTGTCTAAAAATCTATCTTTGATGGTCACCATAATTATTACAAGAATGCTATCATCACGAAAATCTTCCAAAGAATAATATGAGCCATACCAAAGATGCCAGAATAGTCAATTTCTGACCTGTCTGTTTGGCTTACATACAAATAGATGATATACCCAAGTGGTCACTGTCCTTTTACTACAAGGGATTTTATCGCCCTTCTTTTCTCTTCTCCCCACTGGAATCAGTAAATGTTCTCTTCCTTTGTCCCTAGCCTCCACTTAACTTCGCATGTCAGAGTCCAGCAGCAATAGTGAGAAGAGATAACAGAGTCTATATGGTGAGTGCCTCTGTGGTTAACTAGAAGGAAAGATAGAAAAGGAGGGGAAAATCCTACCTACAACCAATTCTTCCACTGATCATCAAAGACTTCACTTTTTTTTTAATAAAATACTCTAGTTCCCCTGCATTATCAATGACAAAGGGGGATGAGAGTGATGAGGAAAAAGGAGAGAAAGGAGGAAGAGAAGACATAGTAGTAATAGTTGTAATGATGCTAATGGTGGTTATGATAAAAGTACTGGTAGTAATGATAATCATGGTGGTTGTAGTGGGAGTGGTGGTCATAGTATTAGTACTTATATTTAATAATATTTACTATTAATAAATAATAATTAGTAAATAGTAGTAAATTTAATAAATAATAGTAATATATAGTGATAATATGTGGGCTAGAATGAGATGCAAAGATCTTTTTTTTCTGGCCTTTCAAATTAGAAATCTGAATGTCTCTTCTGAAATAAATGATGTTATATACAATGGCTAATTTCCACAGCATTATTAGACTGCTTTAGATATATAATGAATTGAATAGGGTTTGTTCTTCAGACTGACTTGAGATCCTAACTACATGTAATAACTGTTTCTATGACAAAGTGCATATCAAATTTCCAATGACCAATTTGCAAGTAAAGGTTTAGAATACAATAGACTATAAGAGGGCTTAGCAAACCATAGGCCACAGACCAGATCTGGCTACTTCCTTTTTCTATACACCTTAAAAACAAAAAGCTCATGGGACATACAAAAACAAGCTACCAGATGGATTTTGCCTGCAGGCTATGGTTTAACACTGCCCACACTTGAAAGTCTGAGTAAGAATAGTCCTTTAATTAACTTCCATAATGCCATAAGGAAACAGAGGTTCAGAGAAGAGAAGGAACTTGCCCAAGGTGCCATAAATAGTATATAGCAGAGCAGTATTTGATTTCAAGTCCTGATCTTGGCTGCACTGGTATTTTTGTTCAAACTTTTTAATTTATTGCAATTAAAATTATCCATTTTACTCCTTGTTTTGCTTTCTATCTCTTGTGTGGTCATCAATTCTTCCCTTATCCATAGATCTGAATTAGAGGTAGAATTTTCTATGCTCCCCAAATTTGCTTATGATATCACCCTTTATGTCTAAATCATGTACCTATTTTGACCTTATCTTAGTATACAGGGTGAGATGTTGTTCTATAACTAATTTATGACCAACTGCTTTCCAGTTTTCTAGCAATTTTTGTCAACATACACACTCAATTGGGTAGAGTAATCTATCTAACCCTGCAGGAAAATAGGAGGGGAAGGGCATAAAGAAAGAGGGGCAAAAGAAGGAAGGGCAGATTGGGGGAAGGGACAGACAGAAGAAAATCCCTTTTGAAGAGGGATAGGGTGAAAGAAGATAAATAATAGAGTAAATATCATGTGGAAGGGACTAGGATGGAGGGAAACAGTTAACAATGGTAATCGTGAAAAAGAAAAAAGGGAGGAAAATTGTACAAAAAAAATTTATAGCAACTCTTTGTGGTACCTAAGAATTGGGAATCAAGGGAATGTCCATCAATTGAGGAATGACTGAAGAAGCTGTGATATATGATTACAGTGGAATGGTATTGTGCTATAGGAAATGACGAACAGGATGATCCCAGAAAAACCTGGAAAGACTCATATGAACTGATGTATAGTGAAGTGAGCAGAACTGGGAGGACATTGTGCATAGTGACAGCAGTATTGTTTGTTGAGCAATAGTGAATGACTTAACTACTCTCAGCAATACAATGATACAAGGCAATCCCAAGGGACTAATAATGAAGCATACTATCCTCTCCCATAGAAAGAACTGATAAAGAGAGCACTTATGGATTTTACATATATAACTTATATCAGATTGGTTGCTGTCTTGTGGAGGGGGGAGGAAAGGGAGGGAGGGAGAAAAATTTGGAACTCTAAATCTTATGAAACTGAATGTTCAAAAACTACCCTGGGGCAGCTAGATGGCGCAGTGGATAGAGCACTGGCCCTGGAATCAGGAACACCTGAGTTCAAATCCAGCCTCAGATACTTAACACTTACTGGCTGTGTGACCCTGGGCAAGTCACTTAACCCCAATTGCCTCACCAAAAAAAAAAAAAAAGAAAGAAAGAAAGAAAAAGAAAAAGAAAAAAAAACTACCCTTACACGTAACGGGAAAAAAATAAAATCAATGTTAGTTGCAGAAAAAAAAGGCCACACAGTGGACAAATCATACAGAATATACCTGTCTCCCTTGAGATAGTATTAAGAGTATCTAAATATATAGGATTCATTTATGAGAGTCTAAGGAGGAAATAGATTGTGTAATTTCCCAAATAGGTATCTACTTCTGTGAAGCTAAACATATTCAGCACTGATTTTTCTCAAGTGGAGTTTTCGCTTTTTGTTATGAGGAGGAGTAAGTTCTATTAGATTCCACTCTGATCTATAATCTTAGATAACATCTGCTTCAGCCACACTTATATTGTTGACTTTGGGCTTGTTTTCTATGCCCTTCCATCCTCCATTTATTCTCTATCGCTCCACTAAAATATGCCTCTAAAGGTCCCGTCATGACCATGAAGTCTAGACTGGGTGAGAGAAAAGCTTTCACTACAGGCCCTGAGAGTATTATCCAAGGATAAGCCTAGCTAAGTGTGAAGAGGCTCATTGCCAAAAGGCTGGCTGCCAACTCATAGCTTGGTTCAGTTACAAAGACTCATAAAACTGTCTGTTAAGGAGAGGAAGAAGTGTACTCTATAGTGAAGGGAGAACCCTGCCAGTGAAACAATATATTTTTGAAAATATAGAAGTATTTTTTTCTCTCTCCATCCACCTGTCATATATACTCTCATATCCTTACTTTAACTCAGTGGTTAATAAAACTTTCTCCCTTCCAAAACTTGGTTTCCAGATAAGATCATGCAAGGAAGTGACACAGTGGATAGAGCACTGGACTTGGAATCAGAAAGATTTGTGTTCAGATCTGGCCTCAGACAATTTAGATGTGTGTCCTGTGGCAAGACACTTAACCTCTGTCAGTTTCAATTTCCTCAATTGTAAAATGGAGGTAACAGTATCTACCACTTAGGGTTACAAACATAAAATCACCTAATGTTTATAAAGTGCCTTTTAAAATTTAGAGCTATAAATGCTATTAATGCTAGCTGAGATCAAGATGATGAGGATGATGATTGATGGACATGATGATGATGGTGGTAGTGGTGGTGGTGGTAGAACTCATTTACATTAAAGTTGGTAGGGTAGCCTTATGACAGTGAGTGTTGGGTATATTGAAGGAGATTGCCTGAGACTCTTCTCTGAGCTGTAATACTGTGTAAGGTATAAACATTTAGAAAGGGGGGTTCAAGTGAAGTTCATCAATGGAGGCAACAGTCGTAGGAGTATGAATTTCTCTGACTACATGTGCTCCCTCTCTCACTCATATTTCTTCTTACATTTTTTCTCCCACATTGCATCACCCTGGCCATACATGCTCCCTTTACACTACCCTCTCTACATGTGTTTCCTGGTTATTAAGGTTGACTGTATGCATTCTTTCTCCCACCAGTAGTATGAAAGCTTTTGAGAGATTGTATGCCTGTGTATATGAAATGGATTTCTCCTGTCACTTATTTTGTTATGCTGTTTAATTAAACATTAGTTATTTTGAACTAATGTGTCCTTTGGCCTCTGTTGTTGAGACAAAAGAACCTTGAATCTGGGATAGCTTTGGGGAAGATAGATTCCATCCTCAGCAAATATGATTTACTTCACTTTCAATATTTTCCTTTACTAATCTTTTTTTGGAAAACATTTTCAGTTTTGTATATTATTCTTTAATTGATAACATCTTCCTCATTGTTTTATTATTTTCATTAACAATTAATAGTCATAATCTGTATTATTTATATGAATTTGCTAATCTACATTACAAATATTCCCATAATAGACCAAAAAATATGAAAAGGGTGTATTTCATGGCCTCAGTACCTTTTATTTTCGTATTACTAGGAACCACACATGCTATTATTGGGGTTTTTGTTGCTGCTTTAACAGTGCTTCAACTAAGTAACATAACTATTTTTTAAAGTATCCAATTAATTCATTAATAGGGTCAATTATTTCGTTTTTCCTCCTCAGAAAATTTTAAATCTTTTTTAGTGCTAATCTTGTTTTTTGCATTAATGTCCTCAAAAATCCAGATCTCTTTATATTTCAAGTAAACTATGCTTTTCAGTTTTAATGATTTACTCATTGCATGGACACAGCTCTCACTAATTAAGTGAATCATACTTTCTTTATAACCAACATATAATCTTTACTTTCTTAGTGTCCTATAATATCACTATTAAGTTATAAAGCTTATTTATTTTACCTGTCATTTCATATTATTACACGAATGTTCTTTTCCACTTTTCCTCAGTGCCTTATACTGCTTCTAATACCTTGGTCAATATTCATGTTGATTGGACTCTATGTTTCCTTACTAGGTTGTAGGCTAATTACAACACTGTAAATTCGAGCAGAAAACAATTGATTTAGGTTGGTGGAGGCTAACTTTTAAAAATCCATGCTGAATATTAGATAACAAGTTCTGCTTGTTTGAAGTTGTAATGGACAAGATTTTTTGTAATTTAGCTGTAGACAGTTTAGGATTAGTGCTTTTAAATTTGATTTAGTAATGATCCACTATTTCATTTTCTGAAAGTTATTCCATGTTTGTTTTCTTCTTTCCCCTTCATAGGTGACTAGAGCCCAAAAGTATACAGGAGTGGGGGAGAAAATGGGGAATTTGAGGGCAACAGATCACTGATCAACTGGGGCAGTGTGTGAAATAGAATGATGAAAGGCCATTAAAGCCCCTCTTTACATTCATGCCTAGTGTCAACCTTTGTTTTTCCTTCTACTGTAAAATTATTTTCAAGTAGTTGAGGAGTCAGGTTAGCAGACTGGAAAACATGGACCCATCTGAAAATGCTTTTTACTTCCCTCATCCTATTTCCTAGAAAATTATTTCTTTACCTTGTAGATTTTACTGCTGGGGAACATTTTACCTTCTTCTCCATATTTGTTTCCCTCAGGTCATGAGAGGAAACCTTCTTATCTTGTCTTCTACTCATTTGAAAAGAATAAAATTGAGTAGAAAAAAAGAAATACTATTTCGGGAGTAAATAATATTGGGTTCTAATATGAGCTCTGTTTAAACTTGATCCAATGACAAAATCACAGAGTTTGGAATTGGAAGGGACTTCAGTGGCTATCAATTCAAACCTCAAACTGAAAAATATTTCTACTATAATGTAATTGACAAATGGTGGCCATTGGAGGTGGTCCATAACACTTTTAGACTGCTCTAATTAAGTCCAGAAGTTTGTTGTGTGTTTTTTTCTTTCATCAAACTTAAACTTGCTACTTTTCAAGTGTCATGCCATGAGTTTTAGTCC
Organism: Dromiciops gliroides; assembly: GCF_019393635.1. NCBI lineage: Eukaryota > Metazoa > Chordata > Mammalia > Microbiotheria > Microbiotheriidae > Dromiciops > Dromiciops gliroides. The sequence goes on from NC_057862.1 coordinate 512,956,180, forward strand.
ATTTCCTTGGGACCAAACAGAACAAGTCTACAATCTCATGATAGCCCTTCAATACTTGAAGACAAGTATTATGCTTCAACCCTACTCCCTAATTTTCTCTTAGTTAAACATACCCAGTTCCTTCAACCAATCCTCATGTAGTTTGTTTGGTTTTTTGTTGTTGTTTTGTTTTTAGTGAGGCAATTGGGGTTAAGTGACTTGCCCAGGGTCACACAGCTAGTAAGTGTTAAGTGTCTGAGGCCAGATTTGAACTCAGGTACTCCTGACTCCAGGGCCGGCACTCTATCCATTGCGCCATCTAGCTGCCCCCCAATCCTCATGTAGTTTGAATCAAATCACTTAAATTCTCTTAATTTATTTATGTCTTAATTTTTTTCTTTTTTTTTGTGAGGTAGTTGGGGTTAAGTGACTTGCCCAAGGTCACACAGCTAGTAAGTGTTAAGTGTCTGAGGCCAAATTTGAACTCAGGTCCTCCTGAATCCAGGGCTGGTGCTTTATCCACTGCACCACCTAGCTGCCCCTGTGAATTTATTTAGCAGGAAAACTTTTGTCTTTTCTCCTCTTAGAGTCTTCCCTCTCCTTCCCCTTTCACAACTATCCATTTTCAGATACAATGTATTCCATCTCCACACAATCTCTTAGTTGATACTGCTACAACCCTCACTGTCACCTGCCTGTTTTACAATAGCCTTTTTTTAGGGCAGTAAGGGTTAAGTGACTTGCCCAGGGTCACACAGCTAGTAAGTGTCAAGTGTCTGAGATTGTATGTGAACTCAGGTCCTCCTGAATCCAGGGATGGTGCTTTATCTACTGCAACACCTAGCTGCCCCTACAATAGCCTTTAAACACAATTTCCACCCTCCATTCTTTCTCCTCTCCTTTCTTTTCTTAATATCACTATGCAAATAATTTTTATTTCACATATAGTAGATCTACTTATTTGAATCTTCTACTCAAAAATATTAAGTCATTAATTATTATCTCTTCAGTAAAGGTCAATTCCTTGACATTCAGGGCCATTTGAAAAATAGTACTAATGATATGAATTATAGCTAGGTTGTCATTTTATCCCTATATTAGACTTAAGTTTCATGAGAGGAAGGACTCTGCCTTATCTAACCTTTGTATGCTTCTAATGGTTGGTAAAGGAAGCCACTTTACCTTCTAGGTACTTAATGTTTAATTTCCTCATCTATAAAATTAGACATTTGGAGTCTCATTTTAGGGACCTTTTAGGTCTGAAAATCTGAACCTCCATTTGTTCTTTATGAAGGATGCAATCAATTTCAATTTGTGTTTCCTAAAGTTGTTTTGATAAGTTTAAAAATAAAGGGTAAACTCAGTCATGCACACAGTCACTTGCATAAAGCAGTAATTACTCTGTGCCCTTGTGTTGGCTTTCCCTAACTTCCTCCAGTAATTGTGCACCAACAGGAAACTGGGGAAGGAAGCTGAGGCCCTATTAGAACAGATAAGCAAATCTTTACATATCTTCCTACCTATTTATCCATTTCCCCCCTTCAACCCCAAGAAACATTTTACTCCAAGAAACTAACTTTTTCTTTAAGTTTTTCCCCAGATAAAAGTGTTCCTTTTCTGCTTTCAGACTGGGTGAAGAAATAACAATGAGGCCAACAATAAGCATCTCTAGTATGTCTCCAGAAACAAACTTCTTTGATGCCTGCTCCAGCAAGACCCTATTCACTGGAGAGTGGTACTCTCTAGAGGAACACAGTGGTATACCATAGGATAGAAATCAGTCTTAGTGATAGAAGTCTTCATTCTTTCATCTTATGAAGAATAAAACCACATTTCCCTTCCCTCAACCGTCAGGAAACTCAACTAGTTGATTTGTGGTGCCAGGTATATAAACTAAGCCATGAGAGAATTCATGAGGGAAAGTTGTTTGAAAAATATAGAAAATAGCAAGTAGCCATACGAATTCCTTCTAGTTCAATTTCTGTTTGTTCTAAATAACTGAAACATTGGGATAATCATTGTTAGCACAGTTATTATGGGGGGCGTAGCTAGGATACATACACATACACACACACATATATAGATATATAGAGAGATCACATGATTTAGAATTAAGGTTATTAAATTATTCATTACTAACTTGTAAATAATTTTTTCAAACTTTCTTTCCTTAAAATAATGATAATATTATTAAGCCACCATTCATGAGCATTAGCTTTGACCTGCTTTCTTTGAGTAATGGGGAATAAATTTGGATTGAAAGATTGACATCTTCTGTTCAGCCTTCTGAACCAATGGCACTAATTTATAAAACATTTTGATTGGGCTTAGGAGTAAAGAACAGAAAAAAGACAATGGGCACATGAAGAAAGAGAACCTATGACCTCAGCCTCATTAACTTGCTGCTCCAGGCAGCTAAGTTAAATGGTGATGGAGAATAGAACATCACTTTACGGTTTGTTTTTTTAAAGTGAGAGAATAAGAGTGAAGTCCATACTTAGGAATTTGGATGTCTAGAAATGATTTTTTCTTTTCATTTTATTCTTCCCCTTTTACCTTAGAGACTATAGAGTGGTTTCATAGAAAAAACAAACAAACACTAAATTAGGAGTCTGTGTATCTGGATGCAGATACTACCTCTTACTTGTTACTACAATCTTAATGACTTTTATATTATATATTGTATCATTTTATACTTTCCTTTAATATTTTGTTTTAGGTGGGTGTATATGAACATAGACATTTCACATTGGTAGATAGATAAAAAGACAGATGACAGATTTCTCCCTGTCCTACCCCTACTTTCTAATCTTGTATGATTCCTGTTCATATCCTTTAAAAAATCTTGCATAGATTATCTAAGCAATGTGTTAGTTCCCTCTCTCTGTATCTCTCTCTACCTCTTTGTCTCTGTCTCTGTACCTCTTTGTCTCTGTCTCTCACATTTCATACTTTTTCTTATTATAGGACTCGAATGGCCAATTTTTCATTCCTGACTTTTGTCAGGTGACCAGTCCACATTTTTTTTATTAATTATGCACCCCCCTCAAACTTCTGGAAGGCAAGTTATTATTGGTAATATGCAGTAGCCTTCTCATGCTTACACTTGTACAGTAACATAATACTGTGAATAGGGTTGTTGGTCTTGGAGTAAGGCAGAAGTGGGTTTACATTCTGCCTCAGATATGCATCAACTATGTGAGCCTCCTCCCCAAGAAGCAGACAAAATAATAGCTCATGCAAAAAAAAAAATCTTTAAGATTTATAAACCCCTTCCATACCATAGTCCTCTAAGATGGGATGTTTTAGTATTTTCCTGATTTATAGAGGAGGGAACTAAGTCTCAGAGAGATTATGTAATTTGCCCTAAATCACAGATAGCAGGTGTTAAGAGCTAGGATTCAAAATCTAGGGTCTACTGTTACCACACCAAGCCATGGCTATTAGGACCTGTCTTTGCTTGAATTATATAGAAGATGTGACTTGCAATATAATTTGAACTCCTAGTAAACCCCCTTTTTACTCTCTCCCACCCCCTATTTCACCATCCAGTGTAACTGAGCCTTTCATCTATTTGTCAACTATAATATCTCCAGGGAGACATAAAACTGATAATTATTTAAGGTACTATAGTCCTCAGGGTTGGGTTCTTTTTAACAGTATACTCTAAAATACCAAAGTGCTTCAGAACCCAAAGGATGTAAAATATCAAGCCTGGTGCCAGCTAGTGGGAGGAAGCCTGCCTGCTTCCTTATAATCTCACCAGAAGGTATTATCTACATACTCACAAGGTTGGTCCTGGCTACAACAGGGCAATTTACAGCTCAATGTATATTGCAAGTCACATCTTAGTCTGGTTACTGCCAAGCAATAGTACCTCTTTGGGCAGTAGCTGCTCAGAGTTAATGAATTTTATCAACAATCCCTCCTCATCCTGCTCCCTGATTCAGGAGAAAGAACGCTGGACATGACATCAGAGGACTCGGGTTTGAATCCTACCTCTGTCATTTAGGGGCTATGTAGGCCTGTCCAAGTCTTGTCATCTATCTAGGCTACAGTTTACTCACTTTTTTTTTTTTTAAGTGAGGCAATTGGGGTTAGGTGACTTGTCCAGGGTCACATAGCTAGTAAGTGTCTGACGCCAGATTTGAACTCAGGTACTCCTGACTCCAGAGCCCGGTGCTCTATCCACTATACCACCTAGCTGCCCCAGTTTACTCACTTTTGAAGTGCCAAGGTCAGAATAAATGAACCCTCTGTTCCCTTCCTCCTTTAAATCTATGATCTGAGTCCTAAGGGTAGCAATAAACACTCCTCATGTGATATATCATGATAAGGATTTTCAAAGAACATTACCTGTCAGGACTGAAAATAAGGACTCACATTTTTTACTAGCTCACGTGTGTGTGTGTGTGTGTGTGTGTGTGTGTGTGTTTATGTATGTGTGGATACATAATATGTCCTTAGAAATGTGGACCAAGCCCCAAGATCATAGATTGGAGTTGGAAGAGAACACAGAAGTCATCTAGTCCAACCACATTATTTTTTTTTTAGTGAGGCAATTGGGGTTAAGTGACTTGCCCAGGGTCACACAGCTAGTAAGTGTTAAGTGTCTGAGGCCGGAGTTGAACTCAGGTACTCCTGACTCCAGGGCCGGTGCTCTATCCACTGCGCCATCTAGCTGCCCCTAATCCCATTATTTTAAAAGTGAAGAAACTGAGGTACAGAGAGATTAAGTAAATTACCCTATGTTATACAGGAAAGAAGGGTCAGAGCTGAGACTTGAACTGAGACTCAATCCAACTCACTTCCCTCTTGCCATGCTACCTCCCTTGATTAACATGTTAAGTAAGAGGGACATTAGCTGAGGAATTGTCTGCCAAACCTAGAACAGTTAACCCAGAACTGAAATCACTGTAGAACTAGAAGGGGGACATTTGAGTTTGAAGGGAATAAAAACAACACATTTCATAGATTGTAGCCTCCCCATCATCTACTGTAATAGGTTTGTTCTGGGGAGTCAGGCATGTCCTAGCATGGCCAGATCAGGGCTTCTGTGTGTGTGTGTGTGTGTACCTGCATAACATTGTGTGGGCTGGATTAAGTCCTGGGAAGCTACAAAACCTCCTAAGCAAGATACATAATCACTCAAAAGAATTTGGTCTGACTGGCTACAAGGGAAAAACACAACAACTAACTGTGAATGAAGACTGCCTTTTATCTAGAATCTGATATGTAGTAGGATAGACAACCTTATAGAGCTCAACCCTCAGTTAATCATTTGGGAACTTAAATGGAAATGAATAAATGAATAATTGCATTCATTTAGTGTCTACTTTGTGCCAATTATCATAGTAAGCATGGGGGATATAAATACAAAAGTAACATACTCCCTGCCCTTGAAGAGCTTGTTTTTTTAATAAGGGAAACCACTCTATGGAATTGTGATATCTAGGTGGTACAGTGGATAGAGATCTGGGCCTGAAGTCAAGAAGACCTGAGTTCAAATCTGGCCTCAGGCAGTTACTAGTTGTGTGACAATGGGCAAGTCACTTAACTCTGTTTGCCTCAGTTGCCTTATCTCTAAATGAGCTAAAGAAGAAAATGGTAAACCACTCTAGTATCTCTAACCAAGAATCTCACCCCCCATGCACCCCAATAAAGGGTTCTCACTGTAAAGAATTAATTGTTATTTGAGGTTTTTATGCCTCAGCGCACACTGGCCTGGGGCTCCACAAAACCACACAGTGCTCCATCCACTGGTTGTAGCCATTGCCATGGCGCTGGTACCTCATGTCATCATCACTCACCAACGCCTACATGGGCCTGGCAAAATTATAATGATTGGAAGCCTAGTGAGGGCAGTCAGTGACTGTCAGAGCGGCCAAATAATTGGTTGGGGGCTGTGTGGGGTTTCTGGAAACGGAGAGAATTCACTATTCTAGCTGGAAGCTGGGAGGCAACAGGAGCTCTGCTGTGTATTCTCAGCTGATTCCTGGCTGGTGGTAATTTTCAGGTTGTATAATTTCCCTTTCCCCATTTTATTTACTTTCTCTTGATCCTACTGATCCTGTTTGTGTTTTTAAGTTCGTTCTTGTTAAAATAAATCCTGTTCTGTTTTGTGGGAGGCTGCCGGTCTTCTTCCTTGCCCCAATATTGCGACGAGCCGCTTAGCTAACACTCCCCAATTAAAAATTGGTCCCCACATCACCATAAGTTGGATACAACTGAATGAAGTAAATATACATACACTGTATAGGAAAGTAGTTGTCAGAGAAGGGAGTTATGGTCTGGTAACTTACAAAGATGGTAAGGAGAACAACAGCAGATCCCATTAATACACCCTATCCAAAGGCATTCATAGTACTACTTCTTAGAGAAAGGGGTAGAAAATAGAGAATGAATACATAGACTGGAACTCATGGTTTAGTTCCTCCTAGGCTCACATAACCTTAGTTGAGCTGATTTTGACAATGAGATGTGCTCACAAATAAAAGCTTGCAAGAGAATGGGTTTTCCTGTCTTTGGGAAATTATACAGTTCTTCTAATAACCCTAAAATTCCCCCTGAAACCAGGGTCCATCTTTTTAACACTAATGTTTTTTTTTTGTTCCCTTGGCCAAAGAGGGGAGATTCTTGGGGAATAGAGGGTGGTTTGAGTAATAACATCTTGAAATCCGTATACTGGAGTTGGGGAGCAATCCAACAATAATGGAGAAACATATAGTGGGCTTGAGGAAGTTGTTTCACATTAGAAACAAGGAATTAAACAGAAGTATCATAAAGAATGCTAAAAAATATGTGACTAGGGAAAAAGGAAGAGCCAACTTATCATTTGCCTGTGTGCTCTATTTTGGTATCCTTGAAATGTTAAAAGAAAATGAGTTTGTTAAGTAAAGCCCATGGATCCCAATCATGAATTTGTAGAAAAGCATTATGAGAGCCACTCAGGATTGGTTGGTAGGGACAGGATGAGATCTTTACTTACATCATTGGTGAGAATACCTGTACTGATGAGATTGTGAATTTCCTGTAGTATTAAAATACAGTTGAGGTAATGAAGTATATATAGTTGAATTATAGGTCACATTAAGAGTTATTTCTGTAATCTATGGATGATTACAAATTGCTATATTAATTAAAAAACCAAGATGGGAACCTTTCTTAGCAATCTCAAGAGAGATGATTAAAATCACATGGTTTTTGGAAAGGAAACTATCGTCTCACCTGTGTAGGTGAATAACTGAAGGCTGAATACAGCACATCAGTGAAAAAAAAATACACTCAGATGCATTCTAGTATTCGATTTCAAACAATCACGCAAACAAAAAAACAGAGAAAACTGTCTAAATGTTTTGATTTGTATTCAACCTACTTTAAACAGAAATAAAGATATTGCAGACATCAGCCATCCTGGAATATTTCTGAATATAGTTATCAGGAATTAAAACCCAGAAGGATTAGCTCTTGGTTGTACAAAGCTGAAACATGGCATTTCAAATGCCAAATAAATGGTACATTTGGTTCTGAACAATATCTGAAATCCAATAATTTTCCTCCACCTTCTATAACATCTTTATTATTTTATGTTCAAGCACAAACATGGAATAAAACAGTTTATAAGCCCAGGAATTCATTTTTTTTTCAAGCTATATTTTTTATTATTAATCTAAATCATGTTAATTGTTGTTAACAAATGAAAAAGGCAAATGATCTGGTAGATAAGGGAGTGGGTCTCAGGAGAGAAATCTCTAAGCAAGAGAATGAAACATTTTAGTCAATAATTAAAATAATATGTCAATGACTATTACTGAGACCTAATAGTGACTATGCTGTGTGACCGTGGGCAAGTCAAATATTCAATTTAGTTTTAGACCTTGTTCTCAAAGAATGCTGCCATTCTCTAACTTTCTGGCCACTTCTCCATAGTGATACAGTGTACTGTAATTCTTTAAAGCCTCATTTCCTAAAATATCTTATAGAATTCCATATCTTGTACAGTATTCTATATCTTTCCCTTTATAACCAGAAGAATTTACTTTACTGTTCATGTCATATACACAGACAGAATCCCAGAAAACCTAAGCATCTTAGAACATCACAGATCAAGAACCTACCCCAGTGGTAGGAAAACCTGACTTTAAATCCGTTTTGACATATATTGTGTAAACTTTGGAAATAATTTAATTTCTTAATCCTGCAGGAAGCTTTGTGAATTGCTCATCAAGTGAAGAAATATATTGGTAGAAGGAACTTCCTTATCAGGAGTTTCCTACTCAATGAAATCATAGGCTGGGTACAAACATATGCATGTATATGTGCATGGATGTACATATGCATAGACATATATATATATATATATATACACATATATATACACACACACACACACACACACACACACACACATATATATATATATATATATATATATATATATATATATATATATATATATATATATATATATATATATATATATATACACACGCATAGACAGTTATATTGGGTCATGATACATTGGCTGTCTGGTAAAGTGTATGGACCTCTTCTCAGGATATACACACATATGTATATGCATATTTATGTTTATGTGCACATGTAATATTTCTATAAAATACATGTATGCAATATATTCTATAATATGAAGGGTACATAGTCTATGGATCCTTTTGCTGAATACACACACACACACACACACACCATATATGAGTGTCCCAAAAAGGCCTAGAGTAGTTCTGAGCTTCAATAACTCCAGAAGTATACATGCTATAACCTTTAAATTACTTAAATTTATTTTCTTTTATACTTAGTTTTGTGGATGTTGAATAATACATTTTTAATTTTAATTTTAACAGGACTAAGAATCTTATCATTATGCATTACTTGTTGGGGGCATTGTCTCAGTCTGGTGGATCATTCTCTTGCTTGACAACCTTGATTACCTGATCTATTCCCATGATAATTTTTTGTTATGGAATCAGGGCAAAACTGTTATGTATGTTTCAAAGCCTTAATCTTTGAGTGATCTTGAGGCAAGGAGTACAAATGAAGTCCTTTCTGTCACTGAGCAGCAGGTTATGAAAGTTTTTACAAAGTTCAAAAATTGACTAGAACCATGTATAGTACAAGACAGGGGTTAAGTTAAATTTTTAAGTTGAATGAAAGATCAATATTTTAAATTTTTAAATAGTGTTTCAAATATTGCTTTTGTAAGTTTGCAGCATTTATATTTCTGAAGTTATTAAAAATTAAAACTTCACTAAATAAATACACATATACATAATTCCCCAAAATTTAGTGCAATTTTAAGTTTTTACTTCATAAGTATCGATATATAGATATAGACATGTATCTAGATAAATATAAAATCATATGTATAATATTTGTATTACATAATTAAAACAAACATGTCTATTCATACATTAGTCCTCCTGTCTTCCATAAGCATATCTCCCACACTTCCCACATGAGCAATATCATTTTAGGTGGTTTGTGCATGTACCAAACTACTATTACAGAGAACAATGGTAAATTTCTAGGATTTAGTGAAAATAAAGATTTTTTTTCCCTCACCAAGTTCACAGAACTCCTAAAAACCAGGGGATCCTTCAAAATTTCTGTGGACACCAGGAAATGAACCTCTCATTTAATCCAACCTTCTTTTACAGATGAATAAATGAAATAATATATGCATATATATAGCACATGTATATACACATACATTCATGCATGCATGTGTGTGTTTACCATGTGCTAATCATTGTGCTAGGAACAGTGATTTAAATACAAAAGTATAGACTTTCCTTTACTCCAGGAACTTAATGGGAGAACCAATCCATCCAGAAAATTAGCAACTGGGAGGACACTGGTTCAGAAAGTTGCCAAGATAGTACTGGGGCCATAGCATGGTAGATATATACCTTCCATTCAGCAACAATGGCATGGTTCATGGTGGGGTCGGGCCGGGGTGGGCTGAGAAGGCAGAAGAATGGAGGTTATTGTTCAGGAACAGAAGTTAGAGGAAGGAGTGAAGAGAAGCAAAGTTGAACATTTCTTATAAAATGGGTAGCAAATTCCCCCCATTTTCTATTGGATTTTTTTTTTATTCTAGGCAACCATTAATTTGCTATTCAATCAGGAATGCCTGAGACAAATAATTAGAATAAGAAGAAAGGAGATCAAATTAACGGGCTGCTGGCATTTGGAATTTTTATAGGCCTAATTTCATTGTAGCTCAATTTTAGTGAGTTTCACTGAGTGATCAATACAAGGACAGCTACTTACAAGAAAGGTGATGGGGGCTGCTATCTCACTTGGGTGGGGGTTGGGGGGTGCAGATGAGGAAATAGGAGCCCAAACAGATAAAGTGATTTACCCAAGGTTAAACATGGTAAGGTACAGAGCTGACAATTAAACCCTCTGACAATATCCAGTGTTCTTTATAGCATATAACTGTGGCTTAATGGTTATGGCAAGTGACATGGATGGAAGGAAAGGTATTAGAGGCAAGAATAAAATGCTAAACTGCTCACAACTTGCTTTTCTGAGTCTAAAGCACAATGTTCTCATCTTTGACCTGGTTCCATAGTTCTACCATCAGAAAAAAAAAAAAAGCAAAAAACAAAAACAAAACTACTTATGGATTAAATGATGAAGAGAATAGTATCATAGAAAGCTATAAGAATAAACAGCAGCTAGGTGGTCCAGGAAATAGATCTCTGGGCCTGGAGTCAGGAAGATTCATCTTTTTGCGATCAAATCCGGCCTCAGATACTCACTAGCTCTGGGACCCTCATCAACTTACTTAACCCTGTTTGTCTTAGTTCCTCATCATAAAAATGAGCTGGAGTAGGAAATGGCAAACCACTGTAGTATCTTTGCCAAGAAAACCCTAAATGGTGTCAGGAAGAGTCTGAAACAACTGAACATATAAGAATAAAGAATGGGGTATTTCTTCCCATATTATTTTTTTAAATTAGTCATTAGTCAGCAAACATTTATTAATTATTTGTTATATACCAGGTAACCCAGAAGTTACAAAGTAAAAAGAAAATGTAAAGTCCTTACCTTCAAGGACTATACATTTTAATGGAGGAGGCAATATTTAAATATCAAGATACATAAAAGATATTTATAAAGCATATGAGGATAACCTGAAGGGGAAAGATATTAACAACTAGGGGAATGAGGAAGTTTCCTGCAGCAGGTGGAATTTGAACAGAATCTTGAAAAAAGCCAGGGAAACATGCCAGGTCTGAGGAAAAGTGAGTACAAAGGCCTAGAGATGGGAGATGGGAGTGTCTCGTTTGAGGACCTGTGACATTATCATAATAAGATAGAGTTCTGAAGCTGATATCAGGGAAATGTTAACCAGAAACTGATATGAAAGCCCTAAAACTTGTTGGATAGTGGGATGAGGCTTTAAATAAGATCTGGGTTCTAATCTCGGATAATTCACAAATTAACCATGTGATCTTTGGCCTATCCTGTGACCATGAGCAAGCCATTTATCAGGCAGCATGTAAATTTTTATTAAGTGCCTACTATGTGCACTGTGTTAAGCACTGGTGACTCAAAAAGAGGAAAAAGATAATTTCTGCCCTCAAGAAGCTCACAGTCTATAGGGGAAGAAAATGAGCTAACTAATATGTACAAACAAGTCATATAGAGGAAACATAAGAAATAACTAAAAGTGGGGAGGCAGTACAATTAAAAAGGGTCTAGGAAAGTCTTCTCGCAGAAGATAGTATTTTATTTAGTACTTGAAGGAATGCAGGAAAGCCAAAGGGTCAAGATGAGGAGGGAGAACATCCCAGCCTCATTTTTCTTCTCCACAGGATCATATCATTTAATTTCTAGGATCTAAGATCTAAAACTTAAAGAAATCTTATAGACTTCTATATAATGCCATCCTGTCATTTTAAAGATGAGAAAAATAAGACCAAAGGAGGTTAAAATGACTTATCTAAAATCCCCTATGTAGTATAAATCAGAGGTAGGATATGAACCCAAGTTCTCTTGCTTCAGATCTAGGGGTTGAACCTACTGATATTTTAAGTCTCTTCTTGCTCTAACTTTTCATGAGTCTTTGGATGACTAGAACATATAGCAAAGAAAAGATTTTAGTAATCTGGGAAAACAGAGTACCAACCAGGAAGAACAAAACTGGTAATAGAGGATGTGAGTGAAGTCTTTGGTTTCTGACCAAGAATCAACTGAATTATAAGTGACCAGTGGTAGTGCAGAACCTCTTAAAATTCCTTTTTTAAAAATTGGAACACTGGGGGCAGCTAGGTGGAGCAGTGGATAAAGCACTGGCCTTGGATTCAGGAGGACCTGAGTTCAAATCCAGCCTCAGACACTTGACACTTACTAGTTGTGTGACCCTGGGCAAGTCACTTAACACTCATTGCCCTAAAAAAAAAAAAAAAAATTGAACACTAATGTATTTTTGGTGGAGCTTTGAACTGATTTAACTATTCTAGAGAGTAATTTGGAACTATGTCCAAAGCTCTTTAAGCTGTGTATACCCTTTGACCCAACAATATCACTACTAGCTCTTTATCCCAAAGAGATTATAAAAAGGGAAAAGAACCCACATGTACAAAAATATTTATAGCCGCTATTTTTGTGGTTTGCAAAGAGAAATTGAGGGGATACCCATCAATTGGGGAATGACTAAACAAGTTGTGGTATAGGAATGTAATAGAATACTATTGTGCTGTAAGAAGCAATGAGCAGGCAGATTTCAGAGATACCTGAAAGAGCTTACATGAACTGATTCTGAGTGAGATGAGCAGAACCAGGAGAACATTATACACAGTATCAACAAGAGTGTGTGGTGATCAACTGTGATAGACTTGACTCTTCTCAGCAATACAATGGTTCAAGATAGTTCCAAAGGACTCATGATGGAAAATGCTTTCCAAATCCAGAAAAACCACCACCAACAACAACTATGGAATCTAGAGGCAGATTGAACCATACTATCTCTATTTTTTTTTGTTTTTTGTTTTTTGAGGTTTTTCCTTTTTGTTCTTATTCTTTTTGCACAGCTTGACTAATACAAAAATATGTTTAATGTGATTATACATATATAACCTATATCAGATTGCTTGTTGTCTTAGGGAGGGGAGAGGGAGTGGAGGGAGGGAGAAAAAAATGGAACTATAAATCTTATAAAAACAAATGTTTAAATCTCTACATGTAAGTAGAAAATAATAAAATACTTTTATGATAAAAAATGCCTTTTTTCCCAAACTACCTAGAAAAACTCATGTCTGACCCACTCCTCAGCTGTTAGTATACTTCTCCCATAAATTTCCCTTTTACCTATTTTATGTATATATGTATATATACATATGTATATACGTTCATAATTATGAATGTTACATAATTATATATGTATCTGTGTATATGGGAGGCAGTCAAGTGGCTCAATGGAGAGTGCACCTAGCCTATAGTTTGGTCAGTCATTACTGAATAACTGAACAACATATGTGTTTATATATGTAATATTTTAAGTACATAGTGTCTCCTCCTGTAGAATTAGTTAACTCCTTGAAGACCTAGAGACCATTTTATTTAAATTTTTGTATACCCAGGGCCTGCCAAGTAGGTGGTCCAGTGGATAGAGAGCTGGGCTTGGAGTCAGATAGATCTGAATTCAAATCTGTCCTCAGACACTTACTAGCTGTATGAAAATAACACCCACCTCCTAGGGTTGTTGTGAGGATCAAATGAAATAGCAATTGTAAAATATTTAACACAATACCTGACATAATAATTATTATATAAATGTTAACTATTATCCTTTCTATTACCATAGTGCCTGGCAAATAGGAAATATTTGTTCATTTATTTATTTAGTGGAAGGTATTAAATACTTAGGTTATTAATAAATGTTGATCTCTTGCTTTATACTTTACAATCTTTCCTGAAGCTAATGACTACACCTACTCAACAACAACAAATCTGTAAAGGGTCAGGAGGGTAAAGTCTTGCTTTTTTTTCTCTCTAGGAAAAAATCAATCTAAGAAGCTTCAAGTGGACAAGGAATCATTCCAATTTGGTTAATTACTTTCATTAAGAGCCTAAAAATGTTCTGTTATTGATTCCTTCCTCATAGTGATGCTAAAAGATGCTATCTTTCAAATAGTCTATAGGATATTGGTCTTAAATGATTCCATGTTACTTTGCAAATTGTTCTGTTTCTGAGAGATCTATTAAAAAAAAAAACACCTTAGATTCACAAGTTGACAAAATCTTTAATTTGAGATTTATTTCATATCTGTCATGGATAGCACAGATAGCACAGTAGATGAAACAGGGGACTTAAGGTCAGGAAGATTTGAAATAAATATAGATCCTTATTAGCTGTTTGATCCTGGACAAGTCACTTAAACATGCTCAGCCTTGGTTTTCCCATGGAGAGATTAATATCTACCTCACAGGATTATTCTGAGGATTAAATGAAATAACATATATTAAGTGTTTTACAAACCTTAAAGTATTTATTCAAAAAGTTCAGTAAACATTTGTTAAGCACCTATGACATAATGAGCAACGTGCTAAGTACTAGGGATATGATTACCAAAAATAAAGACAGTGTTAGACCTCAGGGAACTTACAAGGATACAACAGAGTACCGGACTAAGTCAAAAGTACCTGGGAGGTGGTGAAGAGAGGGGGTACTTTGAACCATGGAGTTGAAAGCAGGTAAAGAAGCAAGTGCAAAGTGTAGTGAAAATAGTTTCTGCCCTATATAAAGGAAAGAATTGGGAGGAGTTTGGTATTCCACCCACTAGCCTCCAATCATAGAGGAGTAGAGGCTGAGGGAGGTAGAATCAATCAGGCATGAGGAGTCAGCATGATGATGAAATTAGAGATGATGAGGATAATCTGAGAGAGGCACCTTTGTTCTCTGGAGTTGAAAAGAGGCAGGGCAGCGGAAGCGAAGTGAAGTACTATTAAATTCCTTGGCTATTTACTATTATTGTTATTATTGTTGTTGTTATTGTTATTTTATCATTATTATCATTTTAATTCAATTAAAGCCACACCTGCCTGACTCTGAAGAGGGTATTGTTCTCAGCTCACCTCACCTCATCTTTCCTCCCTTCCAAAAACTTTTGCTCCATACAAAAGTATTTAATAATACTAGCTTGAATTTATAAAGTGTTTTAACAATTTTCAAAGCACTTTGTTATTTCAAACTCTGAGAGATAAGTATTATTGTTGTTGAGTTGTATCAGTCATGACCAACTCTTCATGACCTCATTTTGGGGTTTTCCTGGCAAAGATACTGGAGTGGCTTTTTGTTTGTTTGTTTTGTTTTTCAAATATATTGGGTATAGGCAGCTAGGTGGTGCAGTGGATAAAGCACTGGACCTGGATTTGTGAGTACTTGAGTTCATATTAGGCCTAAGACACTTGACATTTACTAGCTTTGTGATGCTAGGTAAGTCACTTAATCCTCATTGCCCTGCAAAAATTAAAAATAAAATAAAAATAAAAAATAAATTAAAATATATTGGGTGAGGTCTAGCCAGACCTTTGCCTTTTCATAACAATTATGAACAAGTGGCTAAAACTTTGGGGGCAGGAGGGGAGGGAGAATTGAGGAGATTTTTCACCCTTTCCTTCTATCCTTTTCATCCCTTTCCTGAAAGTTCTTGCCCCTTGTGCAGAGTTGACATCATCTCACAATCTTTTGACTAGAGCAAATGAGGTTGGGGCTAGTCTTCCAAGAATGGAATCTAGTGCTTTTCTGACAAAGGAGAGCAGGATGGGTACTGGAGGAGAGAGAGTGTGCTACCCATCTACCTACATCAATAGGGTTATTCATATCAAAAGTTGTCTTTCCCCAGAGTAAATTGCCATTAGTATTGCTATGTGTGAGAGGGCCACAGAGGGGGCCCACCAAACTCCATTGGAAGCACAAGATAGAAAGCTCTCAGAATCTTTTTTTTTTGAAGCTAGTATCTTGGAGTCTGAAGAAGACCACATAGGAAAATTTTAGTTCAGGGAGTGTTTTCCAGACAATTCCTGCTGTAGTTTAATTGTCCCTAGTTCTATCATGTCCACACCAATGGCCTGGGGCCAAGTGGTGAAGAAGTCTTCAAGTTCACAGGTCAATGTATCAACTAGTAGTGTGGACAGGCCCTGAACCACATGACCTTGACTTCAAGGTGTTCGTGGAGGTGGGGGATAAACACCTTCCCTCATTCATCCCAGGTCTGGCTGTCATCAATTTCATGCTGGCCCTTGTAAGAAAATAATGGGCTTTTGGGCAACACCTAAAAGCCCCAGATTGATTTGGACTGATGAAATTGATTGAAAGTGATTAACATGCCTGATTAACCCACTTAAAGTTAATTCAATTGAAGCCACACCTGCCTGACTCTGAAGAGGGTATTGTTCTCAGCTCACCTCACCTCAGGCTCACCCTCAAGTCCAGTGAACCAATAGATTTGGGTGATACTAGCCAATTAGCTTGAAGCAGTGTGTAAGGACTGCCTTTTCAGGTGATGCAGGAAGGGGCTTGGATACACACATTTCTGTGCTCCAACAGGCAAGTGATGGGTGAAGTTGAGGACACTAGGTTAGATAAGTCTTTTCTTGGCTTTCTGACCAGGTGTTCTCTTTTTCAATAAATGTTAAATGCTAAAACTTGGTGCTAAAGTTTCTAATTTATAAGTAAACCCTAGCTAGTCTTCCCTACATTTGGGACAGGAATAATGCGACTACACATTTAGTTTTACTTGTCACACCCTTAAGGTTTCACCTCTGTTAATCCAGGCAGATGAATACCTCATATTAGTCTCCTAGACAGAGCTGTGCATGCCTCACTAGCCCTTTCATCTTGTTGTGAAATTCCCCCAGTTGCACATTCAGGGTCCCTTCAATCAAGCACATATCTTCAGTGCACTCCTGGAGATTTCAGTACAGCTCCAACAGACTTTCCCTGGAAACCTTCAAAAAGGGAGACTGAGCAAAGGCTGCTGCATGTTGGAGACACCATCTTGAAGACAGCACTGAATACAGTACCCTTCAGAGAGCTCCTCAACCAATCTGGAGTTTCTTCTGTCTTTGTGATAACCATATAAAGTAGTCAAGCTCAGCCTGCTGGGCACAGGGATATTCCTTAAGGACTTTTTTTCATAGCTTCACATATCCTCTTCACTTGCTGAAGCTTGGGGTCCAGGTATGTGGTCCCCTTACACAATGTGTTATTAGTATCTCCATTTTAAAGATTTGGAAACTGAGACTGTGAGGCTAAATGACTTGCATGTGCCACACAACTAGTATATATTTAAGGCTGTATTTGAACCGAAATTTCTTGGCTCCAAGTTCACTTTCTATTTCCTATGCCATCTAGGCATAGTTCACTTTCTACTTCCTATGCCTATTTGCTATCCCCCAAGAATATAGCTTTCATTTTTCTCAGCTCTTACCTTGCCTGGAATCTTTTATCCCTCTCATTTCCTCATTTGTAAAATGAAAAGCCTGGACTAGATGACCTTTAAGGTCTCTTCCAGCTCTTGGAGTCTGTGACATCTGAGCTTGTGAAAATGCTGCTATCTGTCCTTCATATCTCAGTTCAGAACCTACCAATTTCATGAAGCATTTCCCAATCACCTCACTTTGTAGGGACCTCTGCCTCCTCTGAATTCACACAGAACTTTGTTTATACCATTCACTGCAAACACCTGAAGGGAAGGACCCTATCTTATTCATCCTTGTCTCTCCTCAGTTGTACTAAATAAATATTTGTTGGAAAATTGAAGATGAAATTCACTCTTTTAGGTACAGTAGGTTTCCCCTCTACCAAGGACATGCTCCAGGCAGATTCTTTTGCTAATATCTGCAAGATAAAGTCAAATTTACTGTCACTAGCATGGCCCTCTTGTTTGATAAGATACCAATTTCAGAAATCCTTTGTCAACTTCAAGAGTTTTGAGTCAATCCCTGGACGTTTAAAAGCTGAAAATAGATACTGTCATTATTTAATCAATCAATCAAGAAGGGAGAGAAGAGGGGAGGGGAGCAGAAGGGAGAGGAGGCGGGGGAAGAGAGCAGAAGGATGGGGAGGAAAGAGGAGAGGGAAAGGGAAGAAAGAGGAGAGGAGTGGAGAGGAAAGTAGGAGAAGAATTCAAATCTGATTTTCAGACACTAGGTTGTATTTCCCTAGGGAAGTCACTTAATCTCTGTCAATTTTCTCATCTGTAAAATGAGGATAATAATACCACCTACCTCAAAGTGTTACTTTAAGGATAAAGGGAGATAACATTTGTAAAATTGATAGTGTTATTTCTAGTAGTAGTAGTAGTAGTAGTAGTAGTAGTAGTAGTAGTGTTCTAGTACTAGTGGTATTTGGTAGAGGGTGGGGGTGGAAACTTAACAGTTGGTATACAAATTGTTATGAAAATGCCCTGAGTCTATGTCTATGTAGGTTCTTAAGTGGCTTCTAATGTTACTATTCATCAAGGTGATTCTTTTTTAAAAATTTCACTCATACCATATTCAAAATTTATTACTCATATGTATTTCAGATGTTTTGAAGGACTAATTAAAAATATCATGGTATGAAAAGAAAATTTAAAAGAGGTAGTCAGCTATCTCCAATACAGTTTTGTTGAGAAAGAGTAAGATAAATCTACTTTGTTCATCGTGTTCTTGCTTCTTTGGTATAGTGTAAGAGCATGTGTGTTGGGTAATTGAATTGACCACAAATATATACTTAGGATTAGTGTCTACTTGAAAACAAAGTTATATTAAGCTTCTAACTGAGAGATACTCTGGAATCAAGGAACCTCATTTTATATTGTAACCCTGTGAATTAGTACCCATGTAATCTTAAAAAAGTCACTTGAGATATCAATAATCTCAACTGCAAGATAAATGGATTGGACAAGGTAATCTCTGAGGTCCCTTCCAACTCTCAAATCATGATTCTATATGAGACAGTCTTCTACTATTAGTTTAGGAAGATGACAATGTGGCTTAGTGGATAGAACACAAGCCTTGGAATTAGGAAGACCTGCTTTCAAAGTCTTCCTTTTAAATAATCTAGTAGCATGGTTTTGGTTAAGTCACTTAATGCCTCAGTGTACCAGACAATTATTGAGAATTATAAATTGTAGATGAATTGTTGGAGAATATTTGGATAGTTTTGATACTAGAAATCATGGTCCCATAGCTCCAAAATAATAATACCTTTAGAGGATAAGGTGATTGAGAGAATGATTACAGGGATAATTTGTTTTTGATCTCCACTATTAAAAAGAAAACCAAAACACCTATACAGTCTCAGCAACTAGGGTTTGTTTGGAGCATTTATAATCAATAATAACTATTAATGATATATGTTAACCACTTTCATTTCTACCTCAACTGTTTTTATCAGATCAACTGCTTCTGACAACCCAATCAAGCATCCAGTGACATGAAGTAAAAAATTGCTTTGTGTCTCCCCTCAAAAGTCAGAGAAGGAAAGATTTCAGAGAGTGGGAATGGAGAGTTATAATAGGAAATATGGTGCAGGTAGTTACAAAATTTTTCACTCAATTGCAGCATTCCAACTCAAGGTCTTTAATAAGTAAATGCAAGTAGCTCAGAATACATTTAATATGCAGCATGCCTGTTATAGTGTCATTATTTGTGTGCCTGATGATATGTATCCTCCCTAAACAGATATAGATACTATTCATCTGTGAATTTGGACATATTGAATCTAGAATATTTTTCAGAAATTGTTCATTTGTATCAACATGTTCATATTCATACGTGTCATTATGACTGCATAGTTTTAAAAAATGAGAGTGACAATTAAATCCAACCAAAAGTAGTTTATCCTTCCTATTTTATTTTTTAATCACAAATATGCTGGTATTTTTATGCTTTATTTGTTGCATGTATGTGTATACATGTGGACGTTTATCTGTTTTTCTTCCATCCTTCCTTCCTTCCTTCCTTCCTTCCTTCCTTCCTTCCTTCCTTCCTTCCTTCCTTCCTTCCTTCCTTCCCTTTCCCTTTCCCTTTCCCTTTCCCTTCCTTTCCTTACCTTCTCCTCTTTTCTTCTTTATCCTCTCTTTTCCTTTATTTCCTTCTCTATTTTGTTTTAAACTGCATCTGTGATTTTAATAGTATAGAGAGTGCCTGTTAAGAAATTTTTTGCTATTAAAACTGATTGGCAAATGCTTTAAAAATTATAGTCTTAGAGAGTTGCTTGGGGAAGCAAGAGGTTAAGTGACTTCTCCAGTATGCTTTAATGGAGGGACTTGAACTCAGGTCTTCCAGACTCCAAGGTCATCCCTTGATCCACTTTGCCACATTTCATTTCTTATGAGCATATGTACACACATAGATTTGCTAGTGTGTAATTTAGAAAATATCAACATTAGGCAGCTACATTAGGTTTGATGATCTCAGTTGACTCCTGTAAAAATAATTACTTTGCAGCAGGAGAAGGGCAGGGTATTTTGACCTCATATTGAAAAGGAGTTGGGACTGTTGATTTAATTACAACCACCAACTCAATTATTTTACACTTTCATTACCCACATGTTCTTCTCTAGGGCAGGTATCCTGGTGACAGTCACCTAAAGTACCCAGATTAAGGAAATCATTGATTTTTTATTTCCCTAAAGAAGACTAGATTAGTAATGAGCTGGAGTCTGTCCTCTCTTTCCAAAGCAGACTGGTATAATTTTCCTTTCAGGAGAAAAGGAAATGTGTCAGACTCATTTTACCTCTCAGTCTGAGTCTCTTTCTTCACTGCCAGGGCTGCCTGTTTTTCTTCCTACAGTGTACTTCTATCCTGAAGTTTAATATTAAAGAGTTTTTAACATTTTCTTACAGTTATGCTAAAAAACATAGCCTAACACAAATTCTCAGAAAAAAAATGTCAACTTCATGGCCAAATCCTAATGCTTCTTTGTTTCTCTTTAGCCTTGACTTTCCAATCCATCCTTTAAATCTCTAAACTGGCTGTGTTTCCTTTTTACCACAATATCCTTGCACACAATACCTCACCTCCTTGCACACAATATATTAGCTCTCAAGGTAGTCCCAAATGTTGCCAAAAGAAATAATCCTCTCAGCCACAAAACTTTTCTTAACTATTTTGGATACCACAGCAGCCACTGTTCTCTATCTCCAGGACAATCTGTTGCTGTCCCTTCTGTCTGATTCTCTGATATTCAAGTTTGAGCAGAAATATTTAATTAGAGGACTTTGGCCAATAGTCATACCAGCTGCCATCTGTGCAATATATTTTGAAACCAAAAGAAAGAAAACATAAATGACCATGATACTGATACCCAAATATGAAGCTGAATAGATCTTTATCGTCACACAAATTCCTGCCAAGAGCTATGAATTGATTTCAACACTTGCACCATCAAAGGAAATTCTGGAAGACAACTAAATTACCTTCAAGAACTTAGGAAAAGCCAAAATGCAATCTAATTCAGTGGTAATTAATATTTCTTTCCCTGTATCATTTGCAAATTTTAAACTGATAGCTACTTAGCACAATTCATAGATCACAGAGATTTGAACTGAAAGAAGTCTTAAGTGACCACATCTTTCATTTCACAAATTATAAAACTGAGACCCAAAGAATAGAAATATCTTCCTCAAAGTCATGTGGTAGTAAGTACCCATGCCCTGAATTGAACCCATGTGCATAGAGAAGGTATGGCTTATCCATGAACACAAAGCATAGAATACAGCCAGAATTCATGCCAAAGTAGTCTTCATATTAGTCTATTCTAATATCCCTCTGAATTATGACTATTGAAATTCCTGCATAAACAGGTATTTATTAAATATTTGCTTTACTGCATCAAGAAACATTTAGTAAATCCCTACTATATGCCAGAAAGTTAGTTCAAGAACTATTAATTGACTGATGAAATGCCTTTTTTTTTTTAAGTGAGGCAATTGGGGTTAAGTGACTTGCCCAGAGTCACACAGCTAGTAAGTGTTAAGTGTCTGAGGCTGGATTTGAACTCAGGTACTCCTGACTCCAGGGCCGGTGCTTTACCCACTGAGCCACCTAGCTGCCCCAATGAAATGCCTTTTTAAGGAGTTATAAACATGCAAATGGCATAAATATTCTCCCCCCAACCCACAATTGCATAATCAGAACATGATAAGAACCACAAGGATAAGAATTCTATGCAGATTCAGAGAATGGATAAGGGACATCTGTTTGGAATTAGCAAATGAAACTTTATAAAAGAGGCTACATTTGAGTTCCTTTTGGAAAGGCTAGAAGGATTTAGAAAAGTTGAAATTTGGCAGACAACTATAGAGGCAGAGAGAGCATCAATGCAAAGGTGTGAGATGGGAAAGCTCAAAGATTATTCAGGAAGTGATGAGTAGCCTAACAATCAGGAACAAAGACAGACCTATAGAAGTAGAGGAATGGTAGTTTGGACCAGAAGATAGAAGGCCTTTAATTCTAGCAGAAGAATTTGGCATTTATTTGGTTTTAGAAATCATGGAAGGATCATTTTCTAGCAGAATAATATAACTAATTTTTTGAAAATGCTTCAGTAAAACAGAGGAAGCATATATAGACCATCAGTCCCTCTGATTTTTCTTTTTTTCTTTTCTTAAGCCCTATAGTCCTTTGAGTGGCCTGGATAAAAAATGTAGTCCTTTACCTTGTTAATATCTCCTTCAGATTCTCTCTCTCAAGTCTCCCAGGAGCCATAAATTTGAAAAGAGAAATGACCAAAATCCCCCTACTTTCACTGGTGTTCCACATGGCCAAAGGGAATCATTACTTCTGCTTCCTCCTGTGTGACTCTCTACTCTTGCAAGGGAAGTCTTTTTAAAACTCCTATGTATCAGAAAGCTTTTAAAAATCCTAATCTTATGTTAATATTTATTCCCAAATTGGGAAGAAATACAATTCTCAGGGAAGTTTGCTTTCAAAACAGCTAGTCTAAATTTTGCCCAATGGACTATGACAGAACCATGAGATATTGCTTCAGATATAACCAGAACTGAGCTTTAGGATAATTAATATGACTATTCTATATATGTAAATTAGATTGAGGGTGTGAGAGGTAGAAATACCATGTAGAAAGTTATGGCAATATTTAGGCAACAGGTAAAGGGCAGAACTAAGATAGTGGTAGCTGTGAAGTAGAAAGGGACATTGTCCCAGAGGCAATGAAGATACGTTTAAGCTACTATGAGTAGTATGAGCATGAGGAATAAATGAAAGATGAGGCAAGGGGTTTGAACTCGTGACTAAGGGAATAGTGGTGCATTAAGAAAAATAGAAAAAGTTGTAAAGGACTAATTAGAGATGGTGGAGTTGGGGGGCATGAGGAATTTAGTTTGGAACCACAGACATTTAGTACTGGCAAAGAATCCAGGGTGGAATTTGGAAAGATCTGGGCAAAAAGATGTATATTAGGGAGTCATTTGCAGAGATGGACAAATGAAGGTAAATAAGGCAGTATTCTGTCAAGAATATCTTTTCTTGTATTTTTTCTTCTGATCTTTAATTTATTTTTTTCATATAAATATTTTATTATTTTCCAGTTACATGTAGAGATATTTTTCAACATTTGTTTTTATAAGATTTCTTGTTTCTCATTTTTCTCGCTCCCTTCCCTCCCCCCTCCCCGCAAGACAGCAAGTAATCTGATATAGGTTATATATGTACAATCAGATTAAACATATTTCTGCGTTAGTCATGTAATGAGAGAAGAATCAGAGCAAAAAGTAAAAACCTCAAAAAAAATGGAGATAGTATGGTTCAATCAGCCTCTAGATTTCATAGTTCTTTTTTTTTTTCTGGATTTGGAGGGCATTTTCCATCATGAGTCCTTTGGAACGATCTTGAACCATTATATTGCTGAGAAGAGTCAAGTCTATCACAGTTGATCACCACACAATGTTGTTGATACTGTGTACAATGTTCTCCTGGTTCTGCTCATCTTACTCAGCATCAGTTCATGCAAGTCCTTCCAGGTTTCTCTGAAATCCTCCTGCTCATCATTTCTTACAGCACAATAGTATTACATTACATTCATGTACGACAGCTTGTTCAGCCATCCACTCAATGTCCAATTCCTTGCCACCACAAAAAGAGCAGCTATAAATATTTTTGTACATGTGGATCCTTTTCCCTTTTTTATGATCTCCTTGGGAAAAAGTCGTAATAGTGATATTACTGGGTCAAAGGGTATGCAAAACTTTATAGCCCTCTGGGCATAGTTCCAAACTGCTCTCTAGAATGGCTGGATAAGTTCACAGCTCCACCAACAATGCATTAGTGTTCCAATTTTTCCACAGCTTCTCCAACATTTATTATTTTCCTTTTTTGTCATATTAGCCAATCTGATAGGTGTTGATATTGTATTTATCTATTCAAATATGTTTAATAGATCTGTGAACTAGGTAGATAGAAACATAGAGAGATACCTAGATATATCTTCTATAATGTTTTATATTTTTAAGTAGTAAATATAGAAATAACAAAGTCATAAGCTAGAATACAGAGTCTTATCTTGGATAAAAGTGATTCTTAGAACAAATAAAATACCTGCTCTAAGTAATAATAAAATATTGTCAGGAACTCAGAGAATTTTTATTTCTTTCCCTATTTTCCACATACTAAGATATTAACTTTTTTTTTTTAAGTAGCACTATAAAAAATTCTGGGCATAAAACTACATATAGCTATTTAAAGCAATTTCAAATAATTTATTTACATTTTTTTCATTGTTTTTTCAACTTAACTTGAAACAAGTTCAATTGAATAATCATTAATGTTTTCATTATATTAATAATCAGAGTTTCACATTATTTTCACTTTTACTTCAAAGATCAATAACACAAACATTTAGTCAGTATGCTAGAGGCTAGAAAAATACACTTCCAGATGCTACACAATGATGTTGTGGTAATGTACCAAGGGCCCAAATAAGCAGCAAAGTCCTGGATAGAGATTTTAACAGAGCAGTGACACAATCAGTCTCCTTAATAACTAATTCAAATTTTCTGATGATTAATCTGATAGAATATGTGATTATTGAACACATTAAATCCACTACAACCACATATCTTTTCCATAAAATTGCAGCCACAGTGTGATATGGAAGCCAAAAAAGCTAATGCCATCTTAGACATCATTAAGCGAGGCATAAAAAGTAGGAAGGCAATAGTACCATGATCTATTAGGTTAAGTTCTAGGCATCACATTCTAAGAACAACTTTAATATGCTGAAAAATGTCCAGGTGAGGGTATTTAGGGAAGCTAGGTGGCACAACGGGTAGAATGCCTGGACCTGGAGTAAGGAAAACCTGAGTTCAAATTTGCCTTCACACTCTTAATAACTGTGTGATCCTGGGAGAATAAGCCACTTATTCTCTGCCTCAGTTTCCTCATCTGTAAAATGGTGATAATAATAAGACCCACCTCCCAGGTTTGCTATGAGGATCAAATGAAATAAAAATTGTGAAGCATTTAGCAGCAGAGTGCCTGGAACATAGCATTAAATAAATATTGACTATTATTCTTTTTAATTCTTATTTAGGATTTCAAAGGTCCTTAACTTCATGTCATAAGAGGACTGGCTATAAAAACTGGAGATAATTACAAAGGTAAGAAAGTAATCTGGATAACTAAAGATTTGGTAGTGAGGGAGATAACTGACATCATGTATGTTAAGGACCATTACATGCAAATATAATATTAAATTTGTTCTTTTTGGACTCAGAGAGCAAAACTATTAAATGAGTTTGGGATTTCCAAATAGCAAGTTTTGACTGCATCTAGGAAATAACCCACACCTAGGAAGCAATAGAACGATGACAAAGCAGCAGAGGAGACTGAGAGAACAGTAAAAAGGGAGAACCAGCAGAGAGAATTGTTACCCTTTCCTATCCCCTCCTCCTTTCAAAAAAAGCCACAGGAAGAAAGAACATTTAGGAGGAGGGGTATTAAGAGTGTCAAGGAGGAAGAGGACTGACTTTCCCTAGGGCACACACATTGAAGAAGGAAAAATAATACTGACACACATGGAAGGCCCCCCAGGTAACTAGACATCCCAGACTTCCCTTGCTCTGCCACAATGAGGTCATATCTCTCTCTCTCTCTCTCTCTCTCTCTCTCTCTCTCTCTCTCTCTCTCTCTCTCTCTCTCTCTCTCTCTCTCTCTCTCTCCCTCCCTCCCTCCCTCCCTCTCTCTCTCCTTTTCTTTCCCTCTCTTCCTCCCTACCTCTCTTTCTCCTCCTTCCTCTCTCCCTCCTCCCTTTCTCCAAAACAATCAACTTTAAAGCCACAGCAGTCCTGAAACACACGCAATTCTTTTTGTGAGCTGCCTCCAGGCAGCCTCTGAGGAAGGAGAAGCCACTGCCTTCTTTAGAAGCCACTTGCAACAGTAGCTCCTTGCTTTGTTGTACTCAATTCCCCTCCTCCCTTCCTGAAGGAATGTGTGTGTGTCACTCATGGTATTTTTTAAAATGCCTATTCAAGAAACATTTATTAAATAACTACAATTTTCAAGATGTTGAAATAAGCAATGGAAAAATAAATGCAAAACCTTCTGTGTCCCTAACTAAATATGCTATTGAATTGAATAATTTTGATTAAGAAATTGATGTTCCTTATTAAGCAAAATAATATATTTAATACATAAAAAGTCAGCTTATAATTTAATATAGCTGATACACAAGTAATTATTGCTTATTATAAATACCGGTGATTAAACATGTTACAAAAAGTATAAATGATATAAAACATTTTCATTAGATGTGACACCTAATTTACTTTTAGAAACTATATATGCTTTTATAGCAGGCTAGTGATTATGGTTTTGGTCTTGGCTTTTACTTCCCTTTACTAAAATTGGTGATGTAGCCTAATGATCTATAAGTTGGTTAGTGGAGTGATGTTGGTTGGTCCCTGATTAACCCCACTCCTCACTTCATTGTAATCAAAGAATTGAGCAGATAAGGAAACATCAAACAGAAGTGTAAAAAATGTATGGAGCCTGAAATCCCTTTGCAAAGTGTGAAAAATTACATTGGTTTAATGGGAAGGGATAATTAGTATTGCCTGGTCACTGTTAAGACTAGTTTGGGGCAGCTAGGTGATACAGTGGATAAAGCACCAGCCCTGGATTCAGGAGGACCTGAATTTAAATCCGGCCTCTGACACTTGAAACTACTAGCTGTGGTGACCTGTGGCAACTCACTTAACCCTCATTGCCCTGTCTTAAAAAAAAAAAAAAGACTAGTTTACTGGGGAAGGTCAGTTGGGCAGTGGATAAAGCACCAACCCTGGATTCAGGAGTTTCCTGAGTTCAAATTCAGCCACAGACATTTAACACTTACTAGCTGTGTGACCCTGAACAATTCACTAACCCTCACTGCTTTGCCAACAAGAACAAAAAAACAAACAAACAACAACAACAACAACAACAACAAACTAGCTTACACATTCTGTAGTCAGTCCAGGCAATAGCAGGCATAGTTAAGGCAGAAAACAACTTTGTGGTGTGGAATTCCTATGCCTCCACTAGAGGGCATAGGGAAGAAGCTATTTCTCTCTCCCAACACCCATTACCCATGATCTATTGAAAACAGAGCTACCAAACCAGCAGGAGATTACAACACCCAAAAGGAGACAGTTCAAGAGTCAGGTTTGAGAAAGTTTTACCTGTAGCTGAGGTAATCAAATAGGAAACACACACACACACACACACACACACACACACACACACACACTCTCTCTCTCTCTCTCTCTCTCAGACTTTCTGTAGAAACAGAAGTATTTTAGGCAGGAAATAAATTCAAGCAGTGCAACCTCTAGCAGCAGAAAAAGAGTTGACGAGGAGAAGTGCACTTGTATTCTGGAGTTGAGCTTCAGCCAGGAACAGAGCCAGGGATCATTGCTGAGCACTTCACCCAGCAGATATGTTGTGACTAGGATGCAACAGTATAAGGATTCCACAGAGAAAGGACACTGCATCACTGTGGTACTAGAGGCATGCATTGTCCTGGTCACCAGGATTCCCCACATGGGTGTCTCCTGCCTTGTAGCTTACTCTTCTTACTATATCTTCTTAATAAAAGCTTTTTCTTTGGCTAGTTTTGTCTATTGACTGATTTCAAAGTAAGCTCACCCATAGGGACTCATGCACTTTCCTTTGAATCTATGTGGGTAGTCACCTCCCTGGGGATCCTCTCTACAAAGCCACGAGTGCTGAGTTGTGGTGGGAGGGAGTAGCTCAGAGAATGCTACATTACTTATCAAAAAGGCACAAGGGATGCTCTCTGTCTTTTCCATAGGTACCAAGTGTTGGAAGAATATGGTTTACTAGACAGAGAAATCTAGGAATCAGAGAGACTGGGATTCATGAGATCTTGTATTTAGAGCTAGAAGGGACCTGAGAGGTCATCTAGTCCAATCACTTTGTTTTTATTAATAGAGAACTGAGGGCCAGGGAGAAAAGGAGACTTTTACAATGTAACACAGTACATGCCATGGTCAAGCTTTTAATTTAGTTCTTTTGATTTCAAATACTAAGAGCTTTCCACATTACCCTGCTGTATTCCAGTCTCTATACACACTGTGTTTACTAAGGATAAGTCAGTTTTGGAAAGAGGTCAGTTCTAACCACTGATGAAATTATAAATCTTTGGCCAAAATTAAAATAAATTATTTTCTACCCTGCTTAGACAATTCAGTTTATTTGCAGTAAGAAATTCAAAAATTAAGGTATTATGCTACTAAGGGGAAAAAATCATTTTTAGACTTTCACCCAAGGAAGTGAATTTGAAAATAAGATAATTCTGGTCAATGATAATCACTGGTACTTGTCTAAGTGCTTCAGATCTGCAAATGGCATGACAAATATACTCTGCTAAACTATTTGGCAACATTTAGAAAGGCTACCTCATCACCTAAGCAAAGGATTTTAATGAATATAGTTGAAAGAACATAAAATTCCAATCTCCTTTGAAAAGTAACAATAAATTCAGACATTTTACATTTAAGGAAAACTCAAAGGGGACATTAATTGAAAAGTCTGAGGTAGGCAATGGCACATCTCACCTTTGCCAATAGTTATTTATCAGGAAAAAAAGGAGAAAGGTTAATTCTCAAACTCTATTTATCTTCAGTGTAGTCACAATCCCAATTCCTTTTGGGATCTACTAAATGGAATTAAATGAGTCAATGAAGTACAAAGGAATTTTAAGGAAAATAGTTTCCAGCTCTGTTATTCTGTTCCACAGTTGATGGGAAAAGAATCAAAACATTCACTTCACACAAATAAAAATATAGATTATTTGAGTTCTGTGTAGCAATTCCTTTTAAGAAAGCTTTAAAGTATATTAGAGGGCCTCTCTCTCTCTCTCTCTCTCTCTCTCTCTCTCTCTCTCTCTCTCTCTCTCTCTCTCTCTTTCTCTCTCTCTCTCTTTCTCTCTCTCTCCCTCTCTCCCTCCCTCCCCTCTCTCCCACCCTCCGTAAGAAAAAGAAGACAAATTACAAATTCTTTATGACATTACAGAACTGAATGAAGATAGTTATAATTCCATGCAAATGGACTTAGAACATTGATACCAAAAAAGCCACTTACAAACAGACCTAGTTATGATCAAATTCTAAAGTCACTTATTGTCATTGTGTATTCTCTGCATAGTTGTGATAATAATTTTTATCTAGGCTAGGACCTAACTATTCTAATCTATACAAACAACCTATACTTCATATTCTCATTTGTTTCTCATCCTTTCAGTGTTCAAGATGGAAGTTTTGTTTCAACAGCATCTATTAAATGGATTGTTTGACTTCCAGATTAACTGTTGTCAAAACCTGAATTATTCAGTGTAGTCAAATAGAGTAGAGATAACTTTGGGGTTTTATTAACAAAATAATAAAAATACTTTTTTAAACTCTTGCCTAATGTTTAGAATATCATGATTTGGGCTTAAGTTGTATTCATATGGAGGAATGGTCACAGTTAGTAAGCACAAAATATGTTTTTAAATTGGGGAACAAAACTTGAAGAATGTTTAGACTCTTCTTTTCTCTTTCTCTCTCATACGTCTATGGCAAAGTTTTGTGCACTCAGTATTCAAGATCATGTTTACCTAGTAGTTAGTGAATCCCAGCTTCTGTGACACTGGAATGTATTGAATGAATAGAAAAACAAACATATTAAGCAAGCATTGTGCTAAGAGATGGGGATACAAACACAAAAGAAAAGAGGGTTCTTTTCTTCAAGGATGTAACGATTGGAAGGATGCCACCTGCTGGAGACTTACTGTAGAAAAACTCCGCCATGAGGAGAAAGCCTCTGAGGGCAAGCCATGCAGTCAAGGTCCTTGGTGTCAGGAAGTGACATTTACTCATGGGTACTGTCTATCAAGGCTACCAGCCAATCAACTTGAGGAGCCTCCCAATTCTGGGAGGAGGACACGGAGGAGGAAGCAGACACTGGTGGGACTGTGCTTCCTCTTTGGGCTGCAAGACATCAGCATGGTGGCAGGGAACTTCGGAAGTGGGAGATTAGGAAGGCTAGGATTGCCAGGTTATAAGAAATATCTTTTCAATCTTTCTCTTTCTTTTACTATCTTTCAATAAACCCTTAAAAAATTCCAAACTCATTTATCAGTGATTTTAGTCAGTTTCCCCCCAAAACTGGGGGGGGGGCAGATTAGAACAAACATTTAGAATTTTAAATTACACAGTGACCTTAAATTCAGATAGGGAAACAACACACACATGGGACTGGTGGCCAAGAAAAAAAGATGGGTAACAGAGTAAATCTATGTGTCCCATTCAGGAACAATGGCAGAGTAGATCTGATCATGATTCATGACTTCAGAAAGAAGGGGGCTGGGGGGAATCAGGGTTGTTGTAGAAGAGGTTGTGGTGGAAGAAGCTAGAGAGAAGGGAAAGGAAGGGAAGGCCAAGCTTTTCCTGAAGTAATATTCTTGGCTAGGCAATCACTAACCTGAAGAGTTAGAGCCCAGGGCTGAAGTTCTTAGAAAACAAAGACTCTGTGGCAAACTATGAGGTTTTTGTAAGGATGTGGTAGGGAAGGTGGCAGGAAAGAAGAGAAGGAAATGAAGGCTGGGAAGGAGGCACTTATTCAAGATGAATAGTAAATGCCTCCCATTTTCTACTGTAATTCTGTTTTGTTTTTACTTTGTTTAGTTTTGATGCTAGGCAATCATTAATTTAGCTATTCAATCTGGATCAGCTGAGTTGGATAATTAGGGTAAGAAGAGAGAATATCCAATTGGCCATTGGCATTTGAAATCCCCTGAGGAGTGTTTACTGGCCTGTTTTCATTGTAGCTCTGTTGTGGTAATAACACTGGGTGATCTATACCTGGGAAGCTGCTCATTAACCTCCTAAATACAAACCCTGTTTAAAAGGACAGATCTACTGGGAGAAGATGGTAAGCCCTGGATGACAGTACTGACCTCTTTCCTTGGCAGAAGTCTACCAGAAAACAAAACAAACAAACAAACAAACAGATGAGGCTGATGATATCCTTTTAGCAGGTAGTTCCTTATTTTTAAACCTATACGCTGCCAAGAATATGCTAATAGGGACATTTAGCTAAAAAAGAAACAAATCCAGCTTTCATATATAGATAATTATGTTCCAAGCAAGAAGGAAAGCATGAGGGATTATTACAGCTAAATGTTGATAAACTAAAAGTCTGAATCACTTATAAGCAAACGTCTACTAAATATATACTGTTGAAAAACCATTTACCAGGGGAATAATAACCTTCTTAAGGTTTTATATTCTTCAAGCACAAGAACTTGGCAACTGCCTTCTGCTGTCACATATTAATCTCTTTTAAATAGCATGATTCACAGGCTTAATGTCTTTGGTTATCAATTCACCAATGTCAGCTACTCTTAGAAGTTTAAGGAAGTTGGGGTTTCAGAAGTAAAAAGTAATGATGAAAACTGCCAGAATATTAATATTCTAAATTCATGTTTAAGCAAGTCAGTGTACACGCACAAACACACATACACACACACACACGTGTCATTTTAAATTGCAGGCAAGGATGGAACACAAAATTCCATTCCCTGCTTTTATGTCTATCCTGCTCCTGCTCTTGACCTTCTGGACTCCAAAATCATGGCTCTACTTCAATCTAGTCCAATGAGATAAATTAATATTATACTATTATATTAATAACTAATCATTAATTATGATCCACCCTTTCCCTGTCTATTTTCTGTAAAGGCCCAACTCGTATTAAGGTCAGTCTGAAGGGCATGGCTGAATGACAAGAATGCTCCTAGTCCTCAAGAAATATACTTGTCAGTTTGGGGCAGGAACCTACATAACTAGGAGACCTAATTTCTGTTTAGAGTATAAATAGAATCCAGTCTGGATGAGCCCTTTTCCTAAGGAAAAGACCCCCTGTCTTTGATCTTCTCCATTAGAGTTTAGGATGACCCAGGTCATGAAGGAGAAAACCTGCCAGAGAGGTCCAGATGGAAATGGCTTCCTCTCCCTGCCCAGATTGCTGGAGGTGGCTGAGTCTCATGATCGAGTCACTTCTCAGCAGGAAGAGCTGAAGACTTTTAGACCACCTCCTCATTATATACCTATATACCTGGGGTCTCATAAATAAGTCTCTGGTGTAAAGGGGTCATGAGTGAAAAGAGTTTAAGAAGCCATGCTCTGTTCCATTCCATTCCATTGTATTCTATTCTACTTAAGGCCAAGATCTGTCACTGGCATCTATATGACTATAGGCATATTACATACAACCTCCATAAGCATCAGGTTTCTCATTTGTAAAAATGGGGTAATAATCAATTGACAAGAACTTATTCAGCACTTACTATATGCTAGACTTTGGGGATACAAATACAAAGATGACAGTTCCTATACCCAAAGATTTCTTATATGCCACAGTTGAATATTTATATTCATATTAATAAATATGTGAATATCAGGGCATATGTAGAACTAAATTGCCTAGGTCTGACTAATCAGTTATGTTGTTGTTGTTGTTTGTCCTTCATTCTCAAAGAAGACTATGACATCCAGAGGTGATGCCATGACTTGCAATGAATTAGATTTAAGTGAGAGAGGGTTGTGCAGAGTCACCAAGTTCATTCTTTTTTCCAAAGTCATTTGGGTCCAGTGGCCTCAGGATGACTGGAGATGGCCCCTGATGTTTGAGGCAATTGGGGTCAAGTGATTTGCCTAGGGTCACATGGCTAGTGAGTGTCAAATGTCTGATGCTGGATTTGAACTCAGGTCCTCCTGAATCCAGGGCCAGTGCTTTATCCACTGCGCCACCTAGCTGCCCCCCTTTGAAGATTCTTTAGATAGGAGCCAAATCAAAAATTAATATATTTTTTCCTTAGTGTCAAAAGTGGGATTGTAATGAGCCAAAAGTGTATGGAAACAAGTCTGACCCTTACTTTTAGGTGGCCATTTGTGTGCATGATTCCAAAGAAGAGTGATCCCTTAATGAAGAGAAGGTGAACTACCCCAGTCCCCTGGGCCTTAGCATGTAATTATTGCTTGTGGTAAGGACCTCAACCAGTGTCTGAGGGACTGATTTTAATAAACTCTGACTGATTAATCCATTTTTGGATTAAGCCTAACAACTTTTCAAGGCTCGTCTAAATTTGTTTGCTCTCTTTCTCAACTAAGCCTTCTTGTCATATTACTGAGTGATTTCAGAACTCCATTTGGATATTCCTACACTTTGGAAAGGTCTGTTGGTGGAAATTATGAGTGTTCTATGTTCTGTAGGGACCCAGAGAAAATTTTATGTCTAGATTTCCACTTAGATAACCTTATGTACTTAGAGGGAACCAAGGAAGAATTTATATCTAGGACAATTTGGCTTCTCACTTTACAGTCAAAGGAATGATTTCTCTTTTTGGCAAATCTTAGAGTTCATTTGGAACTGCAGTTTCTCCCCATAAGGGGGAATTTATTTAAGTCCTTCCTTATTCAGCATTCAGTCACCTACACTCAGGGGAAGAATACCAAGCCAAAAAACAAACAAAAAAACAATAAAACAATCCAACTTCCTTCCTAAAAGTATTCAAACATTATACCCATCAACCACCATCCATGATTTCAAGGGTTGATGCTACATGATAGGTCAAGAAGTAAGGTGAGGTTTTCTAGAAAGGACACACATAGTTCAGTCCTGCCCCTTGACTATTTGACTATTTAAGTGGATTTCTCCTTAAGAGTGGGTGTCACAAATTTCTCTGATAAAGGCCTCATTTATTAAATATATAGAGAACTGAGTCAAATTCATAAATATACAAGTCATTCCCAAATTGATAAAGTCAAAGGTTATGAACAAGCAGTTTTCAGACAAAGAAATCAAAGCTACCTATAATCGTATCAAAAATGCTCTAGATCACTAGTGATCAGAAATGCAAATTAAAACAACTCTGAAATATTGCCTCACACTTATCAGAGTGGCAAATATAAAAAACAACAAAACTGAAAATATTGGATGTTGGAAGGGATGTAGGAAAGCTGGGACACTAATCTACTTTTGGTGGATTTGTGAAAAGATCAACTCATTTTGAAGAGCAATTTGGAAGTATGCCCAAAGGGCCATAGAAATTTACATACCCTTTGATCTAGCAATACTACTGCTAGGTTTATATCCCAAAGATATCCCCCAAAAGATAAAAAGACCTATTTGTACAAAAATATTTATAGCAGCTCTTTCTCTGGTGCCTAAGAATTGGAACTCAAAGGAATGTCCATCAATTGGAGAATGGCTAAACAAGCTGTAGTATATGATGACTATGGAATATTATTGTGCTATAAGAAATGACAAGCAGGATGATTTCAGAAAGGCCTGGAAAGACTTGTATAAACTGATGTGTAGTGAAGAGAGCAGAACCAAGAGAACAGAGACAGCAATACTGTTTGATGAAGAACTGTGAAAGACTTAACAATTTTCAACAATACAATGATTCAAGACAATACCAAAGGACTATTGATGAAACATACTATCCACCTCCAACACAGACTGAAGCATGCTACTTTTCATTTTCATTTTTTTTCTTTTTTTTTTTTTTTGTTTTGTTTGGTTTGGTGAGGCAGTTGGGATTAAGTGACTTCCCCAGGGTCACACAGCTAGTAAGTGTTAAATGTCTGAGGTCACATTTGAACTCAGGTCCTCCTGAATTCAGGGCTGGTGCTGCCCCCATTTTTTTCTTTTATTCAAGTTTTCTTATACAAAATGACTAGTATGGTAATGTTTTACATAATCATACATATATAGCCTATATGTGATTGCTTACTACCTCAGGGAGGGGTCAGGGGAGGGAGGGAAGGCGTAAAGATTGGAACCCAAAACTATAAATAAAAATGTTTCTTACTTTCCAGAAAGAAAGAGTGGTTCAGTCCCAGTCCATCAATCCCTGACATGCCCTTCATGAAATAGGGAATAGAGAAGCTTTTAGGTGAGAAGGGTACAGCAAGTGACTACAATCCCATCTGGTGTTGCTAGTGCAGTCTGAACCGTGGAAAATGACAAGAACATCAGTGAATGTGCTTTTTCTTTTCTTTTTTTTTTTTTGGCAGGGCAATGGGGATTATGTGACTTGCCCAGGGTCACACAGCTAGTAAGTGTCAAGTGTCTGAGGCCAGATTTGAACTCAGGTACTCCTGAATCCAGGGCTGGTGCTTTATCCAGTGCGCCACCTAGCCACCCCCATGAATGTGCTTTTAATGAAGCCACTTAGCTTGTGACTTCAGGGTCACACCACCAGGGGGCTACCACACTCCCTTGCTATTTAAGTAATTGATAAAGGACCTACATTCTTTTCTGTTCCTTGTAGGGAAATTAAGCAGGTGTGGATAGTTACTACTATACAATCATCAGGGACATCTACAACCTGTGCATGTATTCCACGTCACCTGTTACATTTTTTAAAAGATATTGTTAGCCCAAAGGCATCAGGTATTTTGATCAAGGTTATAGGCCATACTTTAGAGAAGGGGTTTTTTTAAACCATTTTTGTGTTATGGATCCTCTTACTGAGTCTGGTAAAACTTTTAGATTCCATATCAGAATTTTTTTTTAATGAATAAAATACGTGGGTTTACAAAAAACAAAAACAAAAACAAAACAATTACATTGACCCAAAATTAACATAACAACAGCAAAAATAATCATTTTACAATCCTTATGTTAAAAAACAGTTATAGGGGCAGCTAGGTGGCACAGTGGATAAAGCACTGGCCCTGGATTCAGGAGGACCTGAGTTCAAATCTGGCCTCAGACACTTGACACTCACTAGCTGTGAGACCCTGGGCAAGTCACCTAACCCCAATTACCCTCCCCCTCCCCCAAACAAAAACAGTTACAGAGGATATATTTATTTGACTGGGGTTGTTGTCCTAATATTCAATTATATTCATTGGTCCTCTTTGTCTACATCTTGATATGGTCCTACTGATAAGGAAAACCGCAGAGTATTTGTCACTGCTTTGTTTTCTTGGAGAATCTTTTAGTTTTTATTTTATACAATCCCCAAGGTTCCTTCCAACTGTCAATTCCATAAGCTTATGATGACAAAAATCACAGAATCTCATAGCTGGAAGGAACTTCAAAGTCTGTCTAAATCAAACTATACCTAAGCCAGAAAATTCCTCTACAACATGCTTCAACAATTATTTAAACAAGGTTTGATTGAAGGTCTCAATTCAGTCATGTAGAACTCACTGTGTCTAGAGTCAGACCATTCTCTTTCTTAATAGAAAGTTTTTCTTCTCATTGAATCTAAACTTAGATCATTCAAATTTCTACCCCATTGTCTTCTATTTCATCATTTTTTTTAAATTTCAAAGTTTGTTTATTTGTTTTTCCCCTGGAGATAATGCAATGTAGCAGATAGGATACCAAGGTGTTAGATCTAACACTACCTAGTTGTATGAATCTGGTCTGAATCTTCTCCTGTGTATCAATTTCCTTTTATGAAAAATAAGAAGTTTCAAACAAGATTTACTTCTTTTTTGTTTTTTGGGGGGAGTTTTTTTTTTTTTTGCAGGGCAATGAGTGTTAAGTGACTTGCCCAGGGTCACATAGCTAGCAAGTGTCAAGTGTCTGAGGCCAGATATGAACTCAGGTCCTCCTTAATTCAGGGCCAGTGCTTTATCCACTGCGCCACTTGGCTGCCCTCTTAGATTTACTTCTAAGATGCTTTCTACCTTCTCCATTCTAGACATCTAAGGACAACTGGATCTTTGGCAATGTTGAATATCAGGGAAGATAACCTAGTAGTTTTTACTTAAATCTGAATTAAAATCACAATGTCTACAGGATGCTTCCTCAACTTCTTTTAATTCCAATACCTTCCCTCTGTTAGATTATCTCTTGTATTTTGCTGTTTTTTCCCTCCATAGTATAGAAGGCACTTAATAACTGTCTATTGATTGACTGATTGACTTGTCATTTAGCCCTTTAGGGATCCTTGAATTTACCTCTTTTCCATGAGGACACCAAAGAGACTTTCTATTTGGTTTACTCCTCTAATATGAAAGAGAAGTCTTTGATCAAAGCAAATAGCATGAGGTCAGAGAACACTAGGGAATGTGAAGTGATCTTTCCTTCTTTACACTTTGCAAGGTGTTTTGTAAGTTTTAAACTCTTTTCACATACCATTCTCCATTACACTGCCTGTAAATTTATTGCATGTTATGTTGTAGGTTTAATCCATTCTCCCTGCCCTTTTATACTCTAAGTTCCATGATGATATTTTATTTCTATGTTTTCCAGAGCCTTGCACTTAATTTTTTTTTTTTTTTAGTGAGGCAATGGGGGTCAAGTGACTCGCCAAGGGTCACACAGCTAGCAAGTGTTAAGTGTCTGAGGCCGGATTTGAACCCAGGTACTCCTGACTCCAGGGCTGGTGCTCCATCTACTGCGCCACCTAGCTTCCCCCGCACTTAATTTTTCATAAAGTACTTGCTACATGTTTATTGAATGACTGCCTTTAATGAGTGAATAAATTTCAACTAATATTTATTAAGAAGTTACTTAGTGTTCTTTATCAATCACTAAATGAATGGAGATGAGGGTAGGGATAAGATAATGCAATCAAATAGAACCCAAGGAATCAGAATACAGTTCTTTGGGATTAATCTCAACACTTATATATTGGTCAGCTGATAAAAATGATCTTTTCCTTATTTCTCAACAAGCATATCATTACTGTAGGGGTATGACAAGGAAGAAATTGGCACAACCTTCCTAAATCTCTCTTCTATCTTCCTTGTCCAAGGATTCACATCCATGAGGAAACGAGAGATTTAAAGAGTTTTTACTTGGCCCTTCCTGGGCAACTCCTTTACATCATACTCCCAACCAAAAAAGAAAAAAAAAATGTTCCATGGTGTTTGAGACTTGGACCAGGGGACTGAGTCTGAATGGCAAATTCTGGCTCTCTGAGTGAACCTGGAAAGTCACAAGTTCAGATACTTGCACAATGAAGCAGAGACTTCCTCTTTATTTTATGTTCTAATTACAATGTATGAGTTTTAGAGAAATTACTAAAGATCTCAGCATGTACAGAATGTGTAAAATGAATAGTCAGCTTCTGGAGAATGTGCAAATACTAATTAAGTTACCACAATCAAACACATTCTAATAACTAAACCTAATTTCTAATTATTAATTCTAATATTAATTCTAATAATTAAATGATGAGTAACACATTAATGATGATATTTTAGAAGGGAGGAACAAAAAGTCCCCATTTATTGAGGTGCTTGAATACTGTTATAGTGAGAGTGGAATTTTCTTTACATATAACTAACTGTTAGAGAGTGCTTCTTCCTCCAATATAGCTTGTATTTGATACATACTTGAATGTAGGGAGATTGGAGTACAAAACAACAACAAAAACAAACAAAAACAAACAACAACAACAACAACAACAACAACTTTGGGTATTAATTAGACTCTTGCAGGTTATCCCGGTTGACCTCTTCATTTACAGGTGAGAAAACTAAAACCCAAAGTACTAACCTAACACACAAGTAGCAAGTAGTTGAGATGAAATTTGAACTCATGCCCTCTGATGCCACCTTCAGGTCACCTTCTATCACAAGTATACGACCTCTTTGGGTCGAACTAGTATTATCAATTTTTTTAGGCTTCATTCCAGTTTCTCCCATATTGTTACTTTTTTTTTTTTTTAGTGAGGCAGTTGGGGGTTAAGTGACTGCCCAGGGTCACACAGCTAGTAAGTGTTAAGTGTTTGAGGGCCGAATTTGAACTCAGTACTCCTGACTCCAGGGGCCGGTGCTCTATCCACTGCGCCACCTAGCTGCCCCATCCCATATTGGTACTTACTTTGACCATCTCAAAGCTGTTTATCTCAAAATCAGTGACTTAAGCCTTCAGTCCCAACCTTCTTTTTTTTTCATCTCTCTCTGGATAAAGTGGAGTGTTGTCAATTTTATTTATATTATAATGGACTAGTGAGATTCAGGAATTAAATTTTTATTACTTTGCTTCCTCACACTGGTAAGGAAAGGGTAGGTGGGGAGGTTTTCAATAGGTGCAAGAGCTGCAGGAAAAATTTTATCTCCCTTTATACCTCTAATCTTATCTCAACATTTATCATTTGAATCACCAAATATAGCCCTTTCTCTGCTATTTTACAGGGGTGAAGTGAGAAGTGAGCTAGGGGGCAGTAGTTAAAAGAGAAGGACCAGGATAGGGGCTTTGGGATTTGCCCACCTTAGATGGTCAATCAATCATTTGTTGTTTCTCGTTCCTATTAGAAAAGGACCAATGTCATCCCCAACAGGGTGACATCTTGACTCCGAGTGAATTGGGTTTAAGGGAGGTAGTGACTCAAAGTTGTCCAGCTTCACTCTCATCCAAAGGTCATTGAAGTCCAGTGGAAAGACAAAAGTCAGGATGACTGGCAATAGCCCAATATTCAATGAATTATTGCATAGTGCAATGGGCTTCTTCAATGTCTGACCAAGCTCTAAGTACTTCACCACAACTGTTTGGGCCTCCTTCATAGCTATTAGAACAAATTGTTTTCATCTGCCCATTCTGTTAAAGGAAGTCATCATATGCTTGGGGCAAACACCCCCCTAACTTACCAATGGGTTTGGTTACTGGTTTAGCCCATCTGCCAAGAGGGTTTACAGTGTGTACCCTTCTCCTTGAACACCCACATACACCCAATCAATTATTTACAAGCATTATGAAGTATCTGACATTATTTAGGAGCTGGGAATACTAAGACAAAAATGAAATATTCTCTATCCTCAAGATTTTCACTTTGCTTGTCATGTTTTGATTTATAATAAAGACACGATAATTCTTGTTAACCACCTATGAATTTAGAGGGGTTACCATCTACAACATTGGGCAAAGTAACTACAGTAAAGAAATACACAGACTTGATTTATTGATATATCTACCAGGATACCCCTACTCTCACACCAAGCTGTGCTAGGGCACAGAATGGGCCTGAAGAAAAAACTTCTTGGGACTAGGTTAGACATCTTCATGCTCCAAAGCAGCCACTGTCATCTGTACCAACACATGGCATCTTCAACCTCGCAGCTGCCAGCCCAATCTCTCAACTGGATGTGAAAAACCTCCAATGTAAAGAACAATTCTCCCTTTGACTTCATGCTTCCCAATCTCCTGTTGTACCTGTCTTTTGAGGGTAGAGTGCTATCCACCACTCAGTGATGAACATTATCACACCTGTTATGCCCTTCATATCCCAGTGAATCTGAACTCCTGTAGATTATCATCCAAATCCCACTTCACACCTCCCTGGCACCCAATTCCCTATTCCCTTCCCTCTCACTCCCCAGAGTTTCATCCTAACTCTATCTAGCCCTTCCACTGTGCCCTCTGGATACATGTTCTATAAGCAACACACTTTCTTTCATTTAAAATCTCTTCTTCTACTCCTCCCATCTATAGATCTTACTGAAACCTGGTTTCCCTTGGTCATATAGCCTCTCTGGCCACCTTTTCAGTACTGGCTATACCTTCACTTATTTTTCTTGGCTTTGTGGTAAAAAGTACACCAGTTTTTGAAGGACCACCCTTTCGGGGAGGAGACCAACACCGTGCATGGGCTACTCACGCAGTCCGGCTGCTAAGCCTCCCACTTCCAGGGTACAAGCTTAAAAGGCTAGGAGAGAATGGAAGTGGTCTCTTTCCGGCTCTCCTGGTTCGCTTCCTGCATGTCACAGACAGACGCTGACTGAGTTCGACTCGGCCCGGCTCACCAGAGCAGCACGTGCTTGATGTGGCTCTCCCCCAAAGGTGGCCTTGGGTTTTTTGGTGAGTTTTATATGGAATATAGACTAAGCTTAGACTTAAGACTATTTGGGTTTGTATTTCTACTTTCCTATCCCTTTAATCAACATCACTTTGTAACTACCAAACAATAAAAGCTCTAACTAGAGACCAGAAGCTTCTTCCATTTACCATCTGGGAGATAAATTAAGGGAAAGGTTAAAGGAGGGGAGATTAATGCTCTAGTATCCAATTTTAAATCTCACAGCTTATTGGTCAAGGCAAGGGAGTTGAAATGCTTCATGCTCCCCATTGCCACTTCCAGGTTCTATTCCTCTCTCCTTCACTCAGTTACCTCTCTTTCTCTGAGATTCATGCTATTCATAACTACCTCCCAATCAGAATCCATGTAGTTACTGTCTACAGACTCTCCTCCTGCCCCTATCGCTCCCCTTCATTCCTCAATGAATTTGATACCTGCCTTACAACTTTTCTCTCTTCCTCAACTCCTGCCTTCATAGTAACATACTTCAATATACATATTGATTCTTCCTCAAGTACCCTAACCTACTTGCCTCCCATGAGTGCCTCCTCCATGCCACCTAAGGCATACAGAAAGATGGTCATACCTTTGCTATTACTATAGAGGGTAACACCATCCTTCTAGTCTCTCTAGCTTACAATCTAGGAGTAATCATGGATTCCTTCCTATTTCTCACCCCAATATCATAACTGTTGCCAAGGTCTGTCAGTCTCACCTTGGCAACATCTCAAATATATACCTTGTCTTTTCTGACACTGCCACCACTCTAGTGTAAGCCCTCATTACCTCAAGCCTTAATTATTGCAAAAGCCTGCTGGTGGGTCTGCCTGTCTCAAGTTCTTCCCACTCCAATCCATTCTCCATTCAGCCACTAATGGGTTTTCCTAAAATTCAGTTTTAATCATACCACTCCCTACTGAATAAACTCCAGTGGCTCTACATGGCTTCCAGAGCAAAGACAAAATACTCTACTTGGCATTCAAAATCATTTATAACCTAGCCCCCCGATTTCCTTTCCAGTCTTCTTATACCTATTCTAATACATACTTTTCAATCCAGTGATACTGGTCCCTTGCTGCTCCACAAACAAGACATTCCTCTCTGGGTTCTGGGGCATTTTTTGTCTAGGTTATCTCTTATCCTTGGAATGATCTACCTACTCCCCTGTACTCCAACTACTGACATCTTTAGCTTCCTTTAAGTCGCCACAGAAATCCCACCTTCTACAGGAAGCCTATGCTAGCCCCTGTTAATTCCAGAGGTTTTCCTCTTTTTTCCCCCTATATATCCTTATATAGTTTACTTTGTATCTTTTTGTTTGCATGTTGACTTTCCCTTTAAATTGTGAACTCCTTGAATCAAGGACTGTCATTTGTCTTTTTTTGGTTTTGTTTTTGTATCCCCAGCACTTAGCATAGTGCCTGGCAAATATTAAGCACTTAATAAATATCTGTTGAATGAATGAATGAATTAATTAATTAATTAATGAAAATGAATGAATATTGGAAAATGCTCTCGTGTATAATATTGTCAGAAGATTATTGGTTCCATAATAACGCTGCTTATGCGAATTTGGTACATAACATGGCCAGGAAAAGTAAATTAATTACTAGGGGAGTTAATGCCATAGAGCTCAGAAACAGACCTGAACAATTAACAACCTTCTTCCTTGTTTCTCGATCTGGTGAGGCAATGTTGGTCAGGGCAAACATAATGTGAGATCTGACCCTATATTATATTGTCAAGTCCACTACTACAAAAATGTGTTTGTGGCTCTGGTCACAACTCAATGGCAAGAAGATCCTTGGTGCCTAAAGAGAATTTAAGTAGTTGGACCTATAGAAAGTACCATGATGATGACCTGGAAAAACCAACCAACCAACCAACAAAAAGTGAAGCAAATATAACAGCTATTCAAAATATTAGAGATATCAGTTGCTTAAAAAAGAAAACTCAAAAAAAAGAAAAGAAAAGAAAAAAAGAAAAAACTCTCCAGATAGTGAGGAGATAAATGCTGAGTACAGATTGAGGCCTATATCTATATATCTTTAGCAAAAGTAAAACAAAAGTCTCATAGTAGCCATGTCATATATACATATAAATATATTTCATATGTGTGTATATAGATGTGACATACATGTGTATGCACATACATAAAACATAGTTAATATGAAGTTTGTTCTACTTGAACATACATGGTTTTAATGTGTTTTATTTATTATACAATTGTTTAGGCAAGATTTGTAGTGAACTTGAGTGACTATTGGTAGTACCATCATGAATAGAATAGAGGTGAAAAAGTGAGAAACATTGCAAATATAATATAAAATTCTGAATTAAAATGTCATATATAGAGTTTGTTCAAAAGTATTTTAAATGATTATTTAATAAGTATAAACTATATACTATACCTATAAATATATGTTTAGGTCATAAAAAAGAAGCCTTAATATTATTGTTTATTTTATTGACAACTATGTGATCAAAAAGCAAAACACAAGAGAAAACAAAAGAGCTTGTGAAGGAAGAAAATTTGGAGAGAAAAATATTGAAAATATCAATAAGGGGAGAGCTAGGTTGCACAGTGGATAAAGCATCGGCCCTGATTCAGGAGGACCGAGTTCAAATTCAGCCTCAGACACTGACACTTACTAGCAGTGTGACCCAGGGCAATTCACTTAACCCTCATTGACCAGCCCCCCCCCAAAGAAAATACTAATAAGAAAAAAAAAGAATTATCTATATAACCAAGATAAAACACAAATCAACATTCTAAAATGTCTTAAACATTTCTAGAACTCTTAGACTATATTCAGAAAACAAAACAAAACATTACAAAAATAAAAACCAAAGTCTTACATCTTTGATCATAGCCTCCTATTATAGCAGTGATAACAATATTATTTACATTTATGAAATATAAAGATATTATACTCTTTTTCTTTGCAGTTATCTAGGCTCAGAACTTCCTGATC
Organism: Dromiciops gliroides; assembly: GCF_019393635.1. Taxonomy (NCBI): domain Eukaryota; kingdom Metazoa; phylum Chordata; class Mammalia; order Microbiotheria; family Microbiotheriidae; genus Dromiciops; species Dromiciops gliroides. The sequence goes on from NC_057862.1 coordinate 513,000,482, forward strand.
ATGCACTGAATCTCCCGTTCTCTATAATCAGTCAATGGCCGTTTTAGATTTTTTTCTGCTATAGTGTCTCTTACATCCATGATCATAGGGTTGGAGTTCTAGAGCTGAAAGAGACCTCGACAGCTTATCTGGTCCATCCTCTTCACTTTAGCAGATGTAGAAAATGAGGAACAGAGAAGTTAAGTGAACTGCCTACAAAAAGTAATAAATATCAGATGTGAATTTAAAACACTCCTCTAACTCCATAGCCAGGGTTCAAAACTTTCCTATTCAGAATGTTACCATTGTTTCAGGCCTTTAGTATTTCTCATATGGCTTCATCTCTCTGCATCCACTCTCACTGCTCTCAATACATATTTAAATTAATCCTCCTAATATATCATTCTGACATAATTCCCCTTGCTCAAAAACGTCAGTGGCTCCCAAAACCTACTCAAATCTCAAGTTTTATTAAGTTGTATCACTAATTTTCCCCATGCGTTCACGTTGAAAAAGATCCATTATTATATCAGTGTGCATACTCACTTCCCCTAAACAATAATTATTTTATTCCTTAGTAGATAATATCCATGATTTTACGTTTTAATCACTAGCAGCTGAACTTCTAATGATGAACCTCTCCAAACAAGTTAATGCTTAGAAAGCAGACAATACTGGTTAAAGTCAGGCAATTCTAGAAGCCTTTACAGCTTGGTAATATCTGACAGAATCTGAGAACCTAGGGTTGTACAATACTATTTAAATTTTCACTTCCTTTCACAAAGATTTCTTAATCCTTTTACATGTGTGGTGGAACAACAAGACAATAAATAGGCTGTATAACATATGGTTTGTGGGGCTACAAGGTGTCTAAAGTGGCTCTTGTAGACACTCGACCTTAATAAACTATCATCAAGGCCAACCAGAAGCCTATAATTTCACCCTTATCTCTACAAGGTTCTTTCATAAACTCTATACTCCAGTTGAACTGGAATATTCCCTGTTCTTCAATGAAGCACTGTATTTTCCTTCTCCTTTACATTTTTCTTGGAATATTTTTTCCATCTGAAACACTCATCCCTATTTCTACCTGTCAAAAATCTGGTCTGGCCAATTTAAAGGTCTCAATAACAGGGTTCTTCCCTAAGTTCCCTTTCCCAAAAGTGACAATAGGGTGTTTTTTTTTTCTGGACTCCCATAGAATTAAGTTTCCATTTTTTCTGGTACTCTGGAACTCATGTCTCCTTTGTATTACTATACCTATGTCGTCTTTGTGTTACTATAGCCTTATATAACTGAAAGAATGAGCTGGAGAAGGAAGGGATTCGATGTGATTAAAGTGCTATCTTTATGGGAGAAAAAACTAACTCACAACCTCTCCAAAGCAGTGAATTTTGTTATAGAGAATAGACTACCAAAGACTAATGAATCTACACAAATAATCATATTCAAAGTAGGATCATAGACTCTAGAGATGAAAGAGATGCAACACCCTCATTTTGCTGATGATGAAACTGAAGCCCAACTAGATTAAGTAAATTGCCCAATGTTATATAATTAACAAATGCTGGAGATGAAATTTGAACCCAGTTTTCTCTAATCCTACTGTTCAGTATCTTTATATCATGCTATCTCCCATATTACTGGAGTGCAATCCTGCTTGACAGCTTCATGTACAATTTATAATAATAATGGAGAGATGTATATAGAGATTTAAGGTATCTTTAGGAGCTGAGTTGCCCAAGTATAAAAAGAACATTGAATTTGGCATCAGAGGACTGCTCACTACTGTTTTATGACCTCTGTGACCTTGAGCGAATCATTTCTCTTCTATGAGCCTCAGCTCTCTCATCTGTAAAATGAGAGCTTTGGACCAGATGTTCTCCAAGGTACTCTCTACTTCTATATCTTATGATATTGACAGTTACACAACACCTTTCTGCAGTCACACTAATTCATATTGCAAGTGTCCTGCACAAGAAAGAAAGGCAAAGAATTTCAGAGTTGAAAGTGACATTGGTGGCCAATCACTATAATCTATAGAGAAATGGAGTCCCATCATAATTACATTTGACAAATATTTATCCAGCCTTTTCTTGAAAACTCTAGGAAGGCAAACCCATCAAGGAAGCCCATCCCACTTTTGGACAACTTTATTAGTTAGAAATTTTTCCTAACATCAAGCTTAAACAGACCTCTTTAGCTTCCATAATTTTTTGTTTGTTTGTTTGTTTTGGTGAGGCAATTGGGGTTAAGTGACTTGCCCAGGGTCACAAAGCTAGTAAGTGTTAAGTGTCTGAGGGCCGGATTTGAACTCATGTACACCTGACTCCAGGGCCAGTGCTCTATCCACTGCGCCACCTAGCTGCCCCCATAATTTTTTTAAAGGAAAATATACTGCCCTAAAGAGGATAAATTTATTTTCAAGCTTTAAACTCCATAAGGAATTGTCTCCCTGAATCTCCATAAAGAACTCTATAGATACCCTATTAAAAAGAAATCATGAACTATTTTTGTAGATTAGGGTATTGGAAAGAGTGCTGACTATAGGTCTGGAGAGAAGTGCTTCATATCTCACATAAAACACTAAATAGTTGATGGGCAAGTCTAGGAACCGGTTGTGTGGGGAGATAGAGTGCTAGTCCTGAATTCAGGAAGACCTGTTTTCAAAATGAGCCTCAGAAATTTGCTAGCTGTATGATCTTGCATAAGTGACTTGACCTCTGTATTGCCTTACCTTCCCCATTTGTAAAATGGTAAAAATAATAGCAACCTACCTTTCAGGGTTATTTGAGAATAAAAGGAGATATCTGTGAAGTCTTTAGTATAGTGCTTGGTACATAGTAAACACTATATAAATGCTATCTATTAAATCATTTAATATCTCTGAGACTCCATTTCCTCCTTTATGAAGGGGGTTAGAGAAATTTAATATTTTATATTTTATTGAGGGAGTAGGGATTATATATAGGATGAGTTTTGCAGTTTTAAAGTGCTATCTAAATGTCAACAATTTTTTCATTAAAATAAGGGTTTGGAGTGTTTGTGGATGCCCTTTCTATTTATTATTGTTATATTTGAACACCTCTACCTGACTCATCACACGTACTGTGTACTTTGAACTCTCTTATTTGTTTAAAAAAAAAAAGGATATAAACATTAGTATTGTCATTGTTATTAGTGCTAAGCCATTAACTATCTGTGGAAACTTGAGCAAGATCTGTGATTCTGGTCTTATCAATTATCAATTTTTTTTCTGTGTTTGCATGTGTGTGTGCGCATGTGCATGTACATGTGTGTGTTCCAGGTCTGTGGTTTCATTAACATAAGGAGGTCCTCATGAGAAAACTCCCCATACTAATGCAGATCAGGAAATATTCTATAATTTAATTTTAGAGAGTTGTCCAGGTTAACTAAAAGTGACCTAGATTAAGGGACTTTCACAGGGTCATACAGCCATTCAGAGACTAAATTAATTATTCAGGTCTTTCTGACTCTAAAATTATCTTTTTTCCCACAATAATACCAAACTGCTTCTCATTTCCATTATGCTAAAGAGGTAAAATACCTTTATGATAAAGATGTAAAAGTTACTTAGATATTTTCATATCTTGACTTCCAGCATAAGATAAAAGATTTAGAGCTGTGAGATTTCTCACCACTTACTTATATACATGATTTACTTCTATAAAAGCTAGAAATACTTGGATTCGGTCTGTCTTCTATACAAGATAGACTGTAAATGCTTGTCCTTTCATACAAGATAGATTTAAATACTTTGTCTTCCCTATACACTAAAGCATCCTCCTAAAAAAGTTTATGGTTAGGATGGATCAATCAGGATAAAGGTCAGATTCCCAAACTAGCTACTCAAGTTGGTATGGACCAGTCAGTACTAGTAAACTAAGATGTAAAGCAACACGTTGAATAAGGCATTCAAAGTGGATCAAATAACCTAAGAGTGGCATAAATGTGTGATAGTTTCGCCCAAGATGTCTGTTTCTAATTTTTGATGGATTTTCTATTTCTATAATGTGACATATGACATTGCAAGTCTGTAAGTTATGAGCTACGTAACTTAGCAACAATGATATTGAGGGACAATAGATGAGAGGACATGACTATATATTTGCTTATTTCTTTTTCCATAAAAGTATTTTATTATTTTCCAGTTACATGTAGAGATAGTTTTCACATTTGTTTTCATAAGCTTTCTAGATTCAAAATTTTCTCCCTCCCTCCACTTCCCTTCCCCCTTCCCAAGAGAGCAAGGCAATCTGATATAGGGTTATATATGTACAATCACATTAAACACATTTCTGCATCAGTCATGCTGTGAAAGAAGAATCAGAGCAAAAAGGAAAAACCTCAAAAAAGAAAAACAAAAAATTAGAAATAGCATGGTTCAATCTGCATCCAGATTCCACAGTTCCTTTCTCTGGATTTGGAGAGCATTTTCCATCACAAGTCCCCTAGAACTATCTGGACCACTGTATTGAATGAGAAGAGTCAAGTCTATCACAGTTTGATAAATACACACTGTTTTGATACTGTGTATGAATGTTTCTCGCTGGTTCTGCTCATCTTACTCAGCATCAGTTCATGTAAGTCCTTCCAGGTTTTCTCTGAAATTCACCTGCTCATCATTTTTTACAGCACAATATTTATTTATTTCAGAAACAGCTAACTGCATTCATACTAATTTAATCTTAGGACTATATGAGTATAAATATCCCTCCTTCCCTGAGGCTCAAGACTTTGGGTCCTAGACTTGAGACCTGCTTTATTGTGAGACAGATCCCTCTCTCGATAAACCTATTTTATTTTGGCTTGGAGACTTTGTATTTTGTTTTGTTTTTCTTTTGTTTTTGTCTAACATTGGGACTTAGAAATTTTCACAACAGAGCTGAAAGAGATTTTAGGATTATTTTTTTCAGCCTCTTTATTTCATCAAAAGAGAAAACTGAGGCCCAGAATGCTTTCTCTCCTGCTCACATGGCTAATAAGTAAAGAGACAGGAAAGGAAAATAAGTTTCTGATTCCAAACCCAGTGTTCTTTCCACCTCCTTTCATTGACTCTATTGCATACCCCAAAGAGGATGCTTTGTTCATTCATTCAGTTACAATAAATTTTAAGGGAGGCTTCTACAACCAAATACTTTTTCTTGATGAATATTTGCTTAGGCGCCACAAAGAAGCAGTTTAATGAAACAGTGAACTCTCTATTTCCCCAAATAATAGTACAGGCCACTTGCCATGAAGATTCTTGAAGAGAAATTTGGATTGAGTGGAAGTTTAACTAAATGAATTCTAAAGGCCTACCCCATCCAAACATTGTCTAGTTGGTCATACAATTTTAGGATCAAGAACTGAAACTGTATTAAAGAAAATTTAGATTAACCTTTTCATTTGACTGTCCCTAACCTTTATTTTAGTCTGGTACCTAAAATTTTGGTAACCAGAGCTTTCTACCTTCAAGGCTCCAACACATCAGATAGAATCAGAAAGCTTGGAGTCATACAGAGACAACAACTAGTGCTTAGCTTGTTCTCAGACATTGTATTAAAAAACCAGTAAGACTAAGGACCATTGTCGCTGATACCCGGCTTATGACAGAGCCAAGATCATTCTTTCTCAAATAGAATACTTCTGAGTATGATTCATTTCCCAAGATCCTAGAATGAAACTATCAAACTGGTATCACTAAAAATAATGTAAATTGAGGGGATACCCATAAAATAGGGAATGGTTGAACAAGTTATGGCATAAGATTATGATAGAATACTGTTCTACTATAAGAAATGATGAGCAGGTACTTTTAGAAAAACCTGGAAAGATTTCTGTGAACTGATGCAAAGTGAAATGAGCAGAACCAGGAGAATATTTTACATAGAATGTTTTAGTTATTATCATGATCAACTGTGAATGACTTAACTATTCTCAGCAATACAGTGATCCAAGACAATATTGAAAGACTCATAATTGAAAAATGATATCCATTACCAGAGAAAGACTAATGGAGTTTGAATGTAGATGGAAGAATACTACTTTAAAAAAAAAACTTTTTCTTGCTTTTGTATTTTTGTCTGTGTTTCTTTACAACATGACTAATATGGAAAAGTTTTCATGACTGCACATGTATAACCTGTATCAAATTATTTGCCTTATCAATGAAGGGGGAGGTGAAGAAGGAAGGTAGAGAATTTGGAAAAAAATTAAAAACAAATGTCAAAATTGTTTTTACCATGTAACTGGGGAAAAATAAAATACTAATAAATAATTAAAAATACAAACAAACTGGTGCCACCTGTGAATTTAGTCCAGTCCTTAGAAATCCAGACTAACAATAAAGATTGGCCACATCCGTTCCCACTCTCCGCAACCCAGCTCCCTGACTTTATGGAGAGAATGGCACACAAATGTCCCAAGCAACTATGCCTAATTAGGGTAGAAAATTTGGTAAAAATTTGGCCTGCCTGTTATTCTAATCCCAGTGACAGGGATTACATAGAGAGACAGCTCTTTGTACTGTAACCCTCTCCCAGCTTCCAGGACTTTTCCTTATACTCACTTTCCTGTCCAGCTCAATTCTAGAATTCTCTTTTGCTCTTGCTACCTCCCTTTCCTATTGTGCTCCCTGGAAATCCTGCTCAACAGCTAATCAAATGAATGAGTATGGATCTAAGTTTCCTGTTTTTCAAGCCAATATTTTTTCCATTATATAATGATTGTCTCCTGACTTATAAACTCGAAGGTAGAAACTGTATTATCTAACCTTCTTCGCCACTTCAAAAAAATGTTCAGAAGAAAGTGGGCAATTAAATTGTACAGTGGGCATACCACTAATTGAAATCAGAGGTAATATGTTCAAATCTTCCTCTGACAATTATTACCTGTCTGACTTTGACAAGTCACAAATTCCCTAGATCTGAATTCATTTATCTTTAAAATGAAGGGGGTTAGACTAGATGATGAATGAGGTCCTTTATAGCTTTAGCTCCATAATCTTATATCTTTTTTATATTGTATTATACTGTATTGTATCCTTAGAGAATATATTTTAACCATAACACAATAATATTATAGAGGAGTGTATTTACAAAAATGTAGCTATCCACCATTATTAAAATTTGAAACCAAAGGATGTTCCTGACATGTTATGGGTACATAAAAGTCAATTAGGTTCAATGTTTGTGAGCTGAGAGTTGCTTGTTGACAAAGATAACACTTTTAAAACAGCTATCAATGATAAAAGTATCTATGTATAATATTGATATTTGCTAAATGAAGAAATTCATCTTTGGTTAGATGGTGAATGTAGAGTCATGTTTTAAAATGTCTATATAAGATTGATAGTAGGAGGATTTATATGATCTGACAATTACAGACAAATCCATGAATACTCAAGATCTAACTGATTTTTCTATTAGACAAAGGAGAATTAAGAGTTCTTATTTCTGTACAATAGTCATACAGAATCCATGACCATAGAAAGCTATTTTTTGAAATGTTCAGATAGCAAGGAACACTATTTTATCCTTTTCCTTCTATTTTCACTGCACTGGACCAAATCTAAGTTTTAATTAGTATAAGGAACAAACAGAAAATTGGGGAAAATGTAAGAAAAGGTAAACAGAAAAAGAAAATTTGGGGTAAGATAATATCTTACTATGTTCTAGGGCATTGTTTAACATTCAGGATGTACAAAAATAAGCAAGCAAGATGGTCTTTTTTTCTAATACAGGAAGACAATGGAGGATGGGGGGCTAGAGCTTGAAAAGGGGGGTGGAGTGTGAGGGTATGTGTACTACATCATATTTTGGAAATGGCAGGAACCTGGTTCTGGGCAAAATAAATTGCAAACTCACCTATGAGATTTCTAGGGGCAGAGTCGAATCTTGGTGGGAGAAGGAGGGCTAAGAGCTTAAGTAATAGAATTTGGAAATGTGACCAGTATAATTAATTGTTAGGCTAATTACCTCTATTGTATGAAACAAGAGAACTCATGACATGAAGGAGTCATTTTTTTTTTTGTTTGTTTCCTGGTATAGTGTGCTTTTTGTTGTTCATGTATCCTATCTTTGTGATCCCATGACCACAGAATGCCAGTCCCTTCTATCTTTCACAATCTGTCAAAGTCTATCCAAGTTCATGTCATTTTTTCCTCCCCATGACATTGTCTATCACTCTCATTCTCTGCTGTTCCCCTTTCTTTTTGCCTTAATCTTTCCCAACATCAGGTTCTTTTCCAGTGAAAATTGTGTGGCAATGTATTTAAGCTTCAGTATTAAATCTTACAGTAAAATCATCTGAGTTAATTTATTTAGTTATTGATTGATTGATCTCTTTGCTGTCTAAGGACACTAAAAAGTCTTCTCCAGGGCCAGCTAGGCAGCACAGTAGATAAAGCACCAGCCTGGATTCAGGAGGACCTGAGTTAAAATCTGGCTCAGACACTTGACACTTACTAGCTATGTGACCCTGGGCAAGTCACTTAACCATCATTGCCCTGCCAAAAAAAAAAAATATTCTTCAGCACCACAGTTCAATAGCATGGATTCTGTAGAATTCAGCTGACCATATAGTATAGTTCAACTCTCACAGCCATGCAGATGCTGCTGAGAAAAACATAGCTTTGACAATATGGAAATCTCTTGGCAAGGCGATATCTCTGTTTTTTAGTAATTGTCTAGATTTGCCATAGCTTCTTTCTCTCTCTCTTCTTTCTTTCTTTTCTTTCTTTCTTTCTTTCTTCTTTCTTTTCTTTTCTTTTTTTGTATTTTTTTCTGGGGCAATTGGGGTTAAGTGACTTGCCTAGAGTCACACAGCTAGTGTCAAGTGTCTGAGGCTGCGACTTAATTCAGGTCCTCCTGAATCCAGGGCTGGTGCTTTATCCACTGCACCACCTAGCTTCCCCCATAGCTTTCTTTTAAAGGAACAAGTGTCTTTAAAATTTCATGATTGCATTCACCATCTGTAGTGATCTTTGAGTCCAAGAATACTTCTACATTGCCAGGAATTTTATGGAATTAGTTACCATCATTTTAGATTGTCTTTTTTTGTTTTGATTTTTATGTTAAGCTTAAAGCCAGGTTTTATATTTTCCTCTTTCACTCTGATCAAGAGCTATCTTAATTCTTCTTCACTTACTGTCATGAGAGTGGTATTAACTGTGTATTTGTGATTGTTGATATTTCTCCAGGGAACCTTGATTCCAGTTTTTGATTCATCCGGGCTGCATTTTGCATGATGTATTCTGCATGTAATTTAAATAAATAAGGTGATAATATACAGCCTTGTTGACCTCCTTTTCAGTTCTAAACCAATTCATTGTTCTACGTTTGGGTTTAACTACTGCTTATCTTGGCCTTTATACAGATTATTCAGGAGACAAATAAGATGATCTGATTCTTCTCTTGAAGACTTGACATACTTTGTTGTGATCTACAGTCACAGCTTTTTAGGTGTAATCAATTAAGTAGAAGTAGATTTTTTTTCCTGGAATTCCCTAGCTTTCTCCATAATTCAAGGAATGTTGGCAATTTGGTCTCTAGTTCTTCCACCTCTTTGAAAACTAGCCTGCTTTTCTGATAATTCTCAGTTACATATTGCTGAAATATTTTTCTCAATATTTCAAATAAAACCTTCCTTGCATGTGAAATGAACAAAATTATTTCAGTAATTTAAACACAGTTCCCTAGCACTGCCCTTCTTTAGGATTGTGGACATAAACTGATCTTTCTAATTCAGTGGCCAAAAAAAAAAAAAAAGCCTTATTGTCAGCAATGCTTCCTTAGCCCAACTTGACTTCATTCTCCAGAATGTCTGGCTCCATATCAGTACCACACCATTCGGATGTTAAAATCTTTCTTGTGTAGTTCTTTTATGTATTCTTGCCACCTCTTCTAATATTTGCTGCTTCTGTTAAATTCCTACCATTTTCATCTTTTATCATGGCCATTTTTACATGAAAAATTCACTGGATATCTCTAATTTTCTAAAGATATTGTCTTTCCCATTCTATTCTTTTATTCTATATTCTCTGAATTAGTCAGTTAAGAAAACTATATTTCTCTTTGCTATTCTCTGAAATTCTGCATTAAGGTGCAGTTTTTTCCCTTTTCCTTTCCTTCTTCCTTTCCTTCTTTCCTCAGCTATTTACAAAGCCTCATCAGACAGGCATTTTAGCTTTCCAGCTCTTTTCTTCTTCTTTGGTTGATGCTTCCTATACAATATTTATGAACCTCTTCCCATAGTTCTTCAGGCACCTACTAGATCTAATATTTTAAATCAATTCATCCCTCCACTTCATATTCATAAGGATGTATTTATGTCATAACTATATGGACTGATTTTTTTTCTATTCAATTAAGTCCTGAATTTCACAGTAAGGAACTCATGATCTGAGCCACAGTCAGCTCCAGTCTCATTTTAACTGACTATAGAGTTTTTCTACCTTGGCTGCAAAGTATATAATTTAATCTGACTTGATGTTGACCATCTGGTGATGTCCATGTGTAGAGGTTGCCTTTTTAGGTTATTGATGAGTGTTTTCTATTTGCAAAGCATTATCTTGACAAAATTTTATTATAGTGGTGCTACCCATGGGTGTAAAAATATTAAACATACACTATATATGTGTTTATTGACTGACAAACTTACTTTTTTCTTGGAAACTCTGAAAATGTCTCCTATTTTACCAGACTTTTACTCTTCTAATATCACCTGAATGAAATATCAGGTAATTATAGACTATGAAGTACCTGTTCACAAAAGGGAGTTGAGATTCAATGGGGCTACTATTAGCACCACTCTCTCCCTTGCCTTCCTGCATCTCAACAATAAGGTGGAATCAAAGATGTCCATGCATATTTCCCTTCTCAGACTAAAGAATTCTTACCTTGAAACTGGCATTGAATCCTTTTCGTCGATGGTTACTGTCAGATGTGAAATGGAGTCTTAACCAATTCTTAGCTACTAATAACAGGAGAAGGAAGGTTCATGCCAGTCAGCCTAGAAAAACAGAAAAAAAGATGAGATTTGAAAAGTATTCAAGGAAACCTTCCTATGTCTATCTAAATTCTGGAGCAGAAATACAATTATTCTTAGATGTGAGATCAGTTAGACAAAAATAGTAACATGAAACTGATTATAACAGGGATTCCTATTCTTTTGAGGGTTGTAATAGGTAAATTCTGAGATTCACAGGGAGAATTCTGTAGCTTTTACTTTAAGAATGGATAATTTCTGGGGGCAACTAGGTGGCTCAGTGATAAATCACTGACCCTGGATTCAGGAGGACCTGGGTTCAAATCCAGCTTCAGACACTTGATTACTTACTAGCTGTGTGACCCCTGGGCAAGTCCCTTAACTGTCATTGCCAGCCCCCCCCCCAAAAAAAAAAATCTTTTTATGTATCTAAGGAAAATTTAAATTTTCCAAGTTTTTAAACAATATTCCCCCAAATATTAGCTTTTCTTTTACTAGATAATTTTTATTAGTACCTAAGTAAATTTCATCCCCTCTTAAAGATAGGATAGTTTTCATTGGGACCTCAGGCACCAGAATATATTTTAAAATTTCACAAAGGACAAGGAGAGCAAGCAAACAAAACTAACCTAAGGTACCCCCTCACAATAACAAATATACAGAACAGAACATGAAGACAAAGCAACTATGCCTTATTTTTGTAATCTGAGGAGACAAAGATAGATTTATATCTCTATCTATATGTATGTCTATTGTAGATATAGATATAGGTATACATAGGCATATATTGATCTTTGCCCTCTCAGATTACAAAACAAATATGTTTGTGTGCATAATTCCGGCAAAATAATGGAAATCACATTTGATTTATCATCACCCAGCCTTGACTTTGTTCCTGTTCTGGTAGTAAAATGATATGTGACCACAGAAAGTATACTTCTTGTTCTCTGAGCCTCAGTTTCTGTACTTATAAAATGAGGAGTTTCAGTTAGATGATCTCTAATGGCCCTTAAAACACTCTAAAAAAAAAAAAAATTCTGGTGGGACAACCAAGAGTCTACAACTGTTTCTTTTAATCCCCATGACCTCTTTTAGCCATATCTTGAAATCTCATTTCAATGCATAGTTTGCTGTCAAAATAAATAAAATAAGTAAATAGATAAATTAATGAATGAATAATTAAACAAACAAGCAATAGGTTTCCCCTATCTATAGGCTATCCAATGAACTACAACAATGAACTAAATGTGCAGTGAAGCTTTCTGACACTGGGAATATTTCTTTCAGCATTTGTTTTATTTTGTTTTGTTTATTTTTAAAGTATTGCATCCATTTAAGGTTGAAAGCTAAACCTTGACTGCAACAAATTGTTACAGTTTATGTCCTTGCTCAAAATAATCTTGTGTTAAAAAAAATTCTCCACACAGGTGTGCCTCATTCAGAGAGATTCAAGTGTTTCTGTCTTAGGACAGTCACACATAACTGACTTCCAAACACAATGTAATCCTTCCAATCTTTTATTTGAAGGGCTTTTGTTTCCTAGGGAGATTTCGTAACAGATTCTATAGATAAAGGTTATATTCCTGTTTGTCCAACACTGAGGTTATCCAAGTCAATATTGGATTCTCAAACACACAGTCTTACCAGCCTATATTTAGAGTATGAGTTTACAAAATTAAATTTCTACCATTTTCTTCCATTTTCTTAATCTCTACAGTCAGATCAGATCTGTTTTCCATGATTCATTTGGGTTCTCACAAATTATACAAAGTTGTGTTTTCTCTTTATTTTAAACAAGTTAAACAAATAACTTCTCTCTCACTTCCCTTTAAATTTCCCCAAATCCTTGAGAGACTTAAGGTAAATTATACAGCAATGTCAATAAACAGTAGGAAACTGGTGGGGGTGGTAAAATGGAGGAATTTTGATCTGATCAAATCTAAGGATATGCAAATTAGGAACACTATTTGATTAGACTCAATGTAATTCCAAATAGGGTAAATGCAAACAATAAATAAATAAGTAAATCAACATGGCAGATAGACAAAATCACTTTGTGTAACAACTCATTTTGAAGGCCTATATGTTGGTTTTGAGTGACTTAAACCATAAAATGATTCTATGAAATACAACACTGGGAAAAATGATGTTCCAGTGGCATGTAGAACAATGTCATAAATGTGTCACATTTATTCCATTGTGACATTGCAGTCAGTCAAGCTATAGCACTCTAGTGTGGTTACAATATATTAGGATCTTTGCAGTGAAACAACACTATCCAGGGAAGCTAGGTGGTTCAATGCTTAGAGTGCTGGGTTTAGAGTAAGGAAGGCCTGAGTTCAAATCTAGTCTCAGGTACTTATTAGCTTTTGTGATCTGGGCAGTCATTTAACGTCTGTTTGCCTCGGTTTCTTCATCTGTAAAATACATATAATAATACCACCTACCTCCCAGGGTTGTTTGTGAGGATCAAATGAGAAAATATTTGTTAAATTGTTGTTATTGTTTATTATTAACAATATTATGATGAACATGTATGATACACTTGTATAAAATAAACTAATGATGATAATAATAGTACTAATGATATAATAATTTATATAGCATTTTAAGGTTTGCAAATTGCTTTACAAATATTATTTCTTTTTATATTGACAATAGCCCTGGTAGGTAGATTATTTTGCTTATTTTATGGTAAGGATATCGGTAACTTCTTTTTTTTTTTCCTTTTCCTTTTCCTTTATTTATTTTTCAGGGCAATGAGGGTTAAGTGACTTGCCCAGGGTCACACAACTAATAAGTGTCAAGTGTCTGAGGCCACATTTGAACTTAGGTCCTCCTGAATCCAGGGCCAGTGCTTTATCCACTGTGCCACCTAGCTGCCCCAGAATATTGGTAACTTCTACACCATGTTCTATCCTATAGCTACTTTCTTTGATAATGACTCACTCCATGTAGAAGGAAGGCCTGTTCTGTTTGGAAAATCTCCCCTCCCTCTCCCCCCTTCCCCAGTATGTATGAAGCCCATCAGGTGATTCCACTGCCCTCGAATTGACTCTAGATGACTTGGAATTTTTACAGCATATGTGACGGGTGGATGGGAACAAAATCCCATAAGAGAAATGGGATATTGGAATATTAGGGGAATGAAGAGAAGAAGAAAATGAATGTGGCTCAGGAGGGAACCCCACAACTGAGCTGAACTCCTGCTATTATGAGCAGGAGATTTTCCTTCTTGTGTGAGAAAGTAACAGCTCCAGATATCTTCCCAGCTGTGATTCCCATCTTAAGAAGTCACAGTTAAAAATTTTCAACACTTCACAAATCCACTGCTAAGGTGGAATGGCTTTTAATCCTTGAGGCTTCTGGACTCAATTGCTAAATACTCTGTAATGGTCTATAGAGAATGTTTTAAACTTCAGAGACTGATCTCAGGAAAAGCTGATTTAAAGTCATTTGTTTAAGATAGGGACAATGTTAATCAACCCTCATGCCTAGTCCAAGATGTCATCAAGCGAAGCTTATTTAGAATGGTGAATAACAGGGGCAGCTAGGTTGGCCCAGTGGATAGAGGCACTAGCCTGGATTCAGGGAAGCCCTGATTTCAAATCCAAGCCTCAGACACTTGACACTTACTACTGTGTGACCCTGGGCAAGTCACTTAACCCCAATTGCCTTGCACAAAAAAAAAAAAAAATAATGGTGACTAACATACAAGTTTAGTCCTATCTCATATCTGAAAGCAACAGCTAATGCCCATATCCATATATAATATTCTGCTCTGTGGGGCATTTAGCATCTTTATTCCACTGTGTAGTTAACATACACACACACACACACACACACACACACACAGTTATTTTGCACAATCTAAGATGTATGCTTGTGCTCACTTGGATATCTAGAAACAAAGAGAAGATAGCCATGCCCTATTGATGAAGGGACAGTATATACCTAAGTATAAGTCTGATTGGGGGTTATATGAACACATGCAATTCAGTATTAGTTAAAGCCTTGGAGACCAACCAATCACAATCACAAACACAATCACAATCACAATCACAATCATAATAAAATACTGATATGTTACTAAATAATATATAATTATGCATTATAATTGGTATAAATTATATGTATATATATATATACATACACACACATACACACACACACACACACACACACACACACACATATATATATATAAAATACCCAACATTTACATAGGATTTACTATGTTGTTGCATCTTCTAAGCACTTTACAATTATTATTTCATTTGATCCTCTCAAGAACCCTGGGAAGTATGTGCTATTAGATATCCATTTTAAAGATGAGGAAAACTGGGGCAAACAAATGAAAGAAACCATTTGGTTCATTTATAAGAAACTGAGAAACAAATACAGATGCCTTATGTGACTTGCCCAGGGTCACACAGCTAGTAAGTGTCAAGAGTCTGAGGTCTGATTTTGAACTCAGGTCTTCCTGACTCCAGGCCCAGTGTTCTGGTTTGGCATATTTTTCCTTTAGTAAAGACTTTGGGGATGATTGTGATTTAGGTTGATTCCTTGGTCCTGATCTTTTGCACAAAAAGGTACATGACTCTCTTTGCTGACTGGATAAGTCTGTTATTCAGGGACAGACTTATATATCCTCAGAGCTGTGCATGGAGGCATAATGGCTGCTGCTTGAATTCCTCCTTGTTTTCTTCAATCTACCATCACTTGATTCAATTCTTGTGGGAAGTATGCCAGATGTTTATTTTCCCCTAATCATGTCTGTGAATCGATACATCAGAACTTTACCCTTTTCTAGGTTGCTACTGAATGCTGGATACAAATAGCATTGGGAGTGCAGAGTGAGTGACTAAAAAAAAATGTTTTGTTTCCCCCCCTCCCCATTCTACTAATTATAATGCCATGGCTGATAAGCCTCAAGGGAAGCAAAGTCAAGAAAACTCACATCATAGCTTCCGTGTTAATTTAGTAATTATAGTTTGGAAAATGGAATTAAGAGTTCTCGTTGCTTGATTTTTCTTTCTTAGTTTTCATTCCATTTTAAACAAATGTTCTTTTGTGTTACGATTATTTCAGATGACAATTCATAGTTGGGAAGGGTTCAGAGAAAAATGAGACTCAAGAACAGTGGCTGAATATATCGGAAACATGATTGCATTCTATGAACTTGGACTTTAATATGTGCTATATACAATAATTTTGCAATAAATTGTGTCCTTAGTTCACATTAACCTGTTGAACTAAAAAATTATGAACTTCATATTGGTGCCTAATCTAATAAGTAATTAAGGAATGTTCATTGTTAATATATTTTTTTGCCAGAGAGACTAAGAAAAGATCTGCTTTAGTAAAGTATAGAAATTATTTTAAAACTAATGTCATATTTTAAAATATGAATGTCTCACTTGAATTAAATTAGATTAACTATAATAATTTCTGCTTTCTCTTCCCCCCAAAAAGTGAGCTATATTTACATGTTCAAAATTCATCCCTTTACCTTCCTAGAATTACTTGAAAATCACATTATCCTAATTATGGTGTTCTTTTTGTGGAAATTACTTGATATAGAAAAATTATGATTACTAAAAATCCCATCCAATCCATACGTCCACCCAAACCTCTTGTCATTTTTCCTTTTCAAGCAACTGAAATTATTTTTGTTTTGGAATTTTTTTCTCGAAGCATTGTCATGGGGTACCATGAATTTATCAAAACTCTGCATAGGAACAGTTTTTTCCTTACTGGAAAGAAAATATTAATTAGTCCCTTGTAAACTCCAGATTAAATGTAACGTTCACAAAAGCATAGTATTGTAGTTCATCAGTAACCTCAAGAAAGAATAAACTACCAAATATTAGCCATGAGTCCATGAAAGTTTTCCTTGAGAGTATAATTACATTATCAATCATAATTTGAAATGTATAAATAGGGTTTTTACAACAATAAAATGGATTTTTACTATTCATATATTTTTAAAATACTGACAAAATAATTGCTATTACTTACTTGTTTATCTTATTTTTAATAAAATGGAAGTAGAAGTATCAGGCAAAACACTGTTCCACTGATATTCAATACTTTTGATATTTATCAAACTATCATTCCTAGCATCTCAAAGATGTCATTCATTAAGTCCAAAATATGGGGGTACTTTTTTGGGCAGGGCAATGAGGGTTAAGTGACTTGCCCAGGGTCACACAGCTAGTAAGTGTCAAACATCTGAGGCTTGATTTGAACTCAGTTCCTCCTGAATCCAAGGCCAGTGCTGGGGGGTACTTTTTTACATTTAAACTAAAATTCTGCAAAGCACATTTGTATAAAACATTGATCTTACTATTAACATCATAATTGGCAAAACTACATTATAAGATGATTACAAAAAGATAAAAATCTACAAATCTACAACAACATTACTGGGAGTACAAAATGGAGTTTACCATTATAAGTAATACCGGACTTGCTCAATTATAAAAGAACCTATTTTGTCCATTTAAAACAAAACCTAACAAAGCAAAGCAAAAGAAAACAAAACAAAACTGAAAAAACAAAAGAGACATGAGTCCATATGGGATTTTTTCTTCACTTAGAAAGTACTTCCTGGGGCAGCTAGGTGGCACAGTGGATAGAGCACTGGCCAGGGAGTCAGGAGGACCTGAGTTCAAATCCGGCCTCAGACACTTGACACTTACTAGCTGTGTGACCCTGGGCAGTCACTTAACCCCCATTGCCCCACAAAAAAAAAAAAAGTTCTTCCTGCAAAGATATTTGAGAGAATGAGATTATCATTTTCATTATCACCAAAACAATAAAGGTAAGATGAGAAAAAATGTGGCACCACCTACCCTTTAGCTTTCCCCCATGTATAAAATGAGAGAATTACATTAAATATTTTCTATGGTCCCTTCCAATTCTTCACAATCATTCATTTAGATAACTTGAAAAAAGAAAACACCGAGCATCAAACTATCAAGTACAATTGCCTAAAATGTGTCCAAGGAGACATGCCAAAAAAACCTGAATGAACCTGTGTTTGGGAGTTTCTTTGAAGTGAAGCCAAACTTATTAGGCTATTTGTTTGAAAATTGGTTATATAAATCTTGGAGTTCTGTAATTAAAAAAAAACAATGGCGGGGGAAGTGGGGGCGGGGGCGGGGAATGAACACCCTTCCCTAACTCAAATGGCCAACTGAGGTGGATAAAGGTTTTAATACTGTCAGTGAAGGGATTCAAGTTATCTTTTCTCTCTGAGGAAAAGTGAGCATCTTTCAAGAGTTTGACATTTGTTCCTTCAAAGTCCTATTATTATTTATCAATTCAGGAAGAAAGTCATAAAGACTCTTTAATTTGTGTCCTAGCCTTCTGTAAAAAAGTCATCAAGGTAATTTACAATATGTTGCTTCTCCTTATGTCTTTTGTGGGGAGGACATTCATTTTCAATCTTCAAGCCAAACAAAATACTTCTGCTATTTGATACCATGAATTATGCATTGGCCATACTTTTAAGGGAGATGAACTTTTTGAGCCAGGCAAAAAAGCCGCTGTTGAGTTTCCACTAGTATGCTCAGTCCTAGTTTCATGCAGTATGAAGTTATAACCAGAAGACAAATAAAGAATTCCTGTCTCAAGAAGAACTTAAATTTCAATGGGAACATGGCAAAAATGAGAAAAGAATACATTTTAAACACCATTGTCAAAAGAGATTAACAAGAACCATACTTTACTGTTTTAGAGTTCTTTGTTTTAGTTCTTCTTTTTATTAGATTTCAGTTTTACGGTCTTTCCCTCTGTTCTTCCTAATGATGGAGAAATGGCTATACCACCCAGATATGCCTTTACCTCATCTCTACCTCCTGGCTTCCCTGGCTTCTTTTAAATCTCAGTAAAATCTCATCTTCTACAGAAAGCCTTTCCCAATTAACTCTTAATTTTAGTGCCTTCCCTATTAATACTTTCCAATTCATCCTGTTTATACCTTGTTTGTTGTGTCTATAGAATAGCTATTTGCATGTTGTGTCCCTCATTAGATTGTAAGCTCCTTGAGATCAGGCTCTAAGTGCCATTTGCCTTTTGTTGTAACTTAGCAAGTACAAAGTATCTGCTGAATTGCAGGTACTTCAGGCGTGTTTTATTGACTTAGTGACTAACTCATAATATAGGGGATTAGCCTGTGATTTTAAAGGAAGTAAGAAACTTCTGAATGAGGAAATTCCTCATACCAAAGCAAGTTTGAATTTTCTCTGCAATTTATAGTCTTAGAGAGTGCTAGAACACTGAGAGTTAATTGACTTGCCCATGATTACCTAGTCATTACTTGTCTGAGGTTGGATTAAACCTACTCTTTCTGACTTTGTTGCCCACCCTTATCAACTAATCCAGCTCCCTTCTTTGTATATTGGCAGAAATATCAGATCACTGTCTTCTCTCTAAAGACAATTAATGCTAATTTCTTTATCAGTTACTCAAGATCTAATTTTCATAGCTGTAATTAGTGTCAGGGCTCCAAAGAGTAACAGCAGTGTAGAAGACAGTTTTGGAAATTACAAAGTATAGAAAAGACTTTTGATTCAAATACTGGGTTTATTAGCCATTTAAACATAAATGGTCCCTCAAATACAACTAGAAGTAAGTGAAATCTATGTTCTTTGTTCCTTAGGTTGCATAGTCCCCATCCTACATTCCTGAAGTTAGCACAATCTCCTCCTAGGCTTCCACTATTGGCCGAGGGAATTAATGTTCTTTATGAGGAAGGGTTGACTGACTGGTTCTTAGACTGGGCACATGTTTTCATGATTAAAAAAAAAAATGTTACCTATCTTGAAATGCACCATGCATATTTTCAAATACTTGGGTGATTTGTTCAAAAGGGCAATGAATTGGATTTTCTTGCATCTTTAACTGAAATCCACATCTACTTTTCTTCTCTTAAAAGATGGTATTCAAAATGGCTTAAAAAACAAAACAAAACAAACAAAAAACCCTGGGATGGAGTCAACTTTATGATGCAACACTGAATTTAGTTAGGTTAGTCCTCAGCAAAATGCAGAGTCCATCTCTGAATTAAAAGTCAAGTTTCTTGAGTTAGTACAACCTGTGAGAGTATGTACTCTGCTCGCTGCATCCTTCAAGACTGACTGTCATATCTATACCACAAGGACGTTTTAAGGACAATACCAAAAGAACAAAACCTATATGGCATAAAAATGATATTCTAGTGTAATCACCTTAGCTGTTATCAGCCTTGCTTGGATTTAAGTCAGTAACTTGGAAAACAAATCTCTATTTCCTTTATCTAAACCTCAGAATTCTACCATTCCATGGCATATTATTTTATCACTATCTTTTAAGGCAGGTTTCCTACATCTTCCTACAGAAAATGTGTCTTGGACATATACTCTAAATGTAAGTGTAATTAAAAAATATCTGAGATTTTGGCATAAGACACAAATGTGAGGCATATACATATAGACACATATGTGTGTGTATTTATATATGCACATACATATAGACACAGTCAACTCTCCATCACTGGCATCAATTTAAGGAAGAATATACATATTCCACCTTGGCCATATTCTTACCATCTGCTCTGTCACTACACATGAAAGGTACAGTAACCTTTCCATGTAACCTGACACTGTACCTTTAGACTACAGGCCATGCAGCACATGACTCAGTCCTCTCAGTTTTGAAGCTCTCACTCTTGGTGCTATAACTGTCCTTATTGGTGAATGTATCATACAGACTTTTATACAAATCTGGCCCCAGTCATGTTTCAAATTCCATATTAGGCATCTTCTTGCTCTCTATTGTCACTGCATGCATATACCCTTTGTCCCTTTCCCCTTTAATGTCTAGTTTTAGAATTGTAATCAAATTAATATTGCTACAGCTACTGGAAAGGGAATGCTAATCAATTTATCTTCTGTAACACTACTTATAATCCCTGTGACTATAGTACTAAAAATATCCCATAGCCTCTACTCCCTTTTATGTATTTTCTTCAATATTAAAAGATAGGCTCCTTGAGGGCAGGGGTTATCTTGCTTTTCTATTTGTAATCCCTAGCTTTTAGCCCAGTGGCTCAATGTAGGCATTTAATAAATGCTCTTACTCGCATTCTTCTTTTTTTTAAGTCAATGATACATAAGCTTTTAATCATCTATCATTTTAAATTTGATTTTTGCTTATTGTCAGAAATATATTTTAAGTGATTATGAAAAATAACTTGAGGTAGTATGGCCTCATAGATTAAAAAAAAGTCAGCACTGGAGTTTGGGAGATCTGGGTTCAAGTCCTATGTCTGATATATATTGTCTCAATTTAGGTAAGTTATTTATCTCTCAGTGGTCTAGATAACTCTTATATACTCTAAACCACATGGTAGGTGTGGCTTGACAATGGTACAGTGAATTTCTTCATTGTGAGTTCTCTATACAATGAAATTACAGTTGTAGTCCAAAATCTGTGTGTGTATGTGTAAGCTTAATAGCTTAAAATGTCACTAAGACTTTTGGGAAATCATATACGTATATTGTTTGTGTATGTATATGTGCATGTGCATGTGCATGTGCATGTATATATATGTACTGGTGGCATTGTAGAAAATACCACTATACTTGGACCTCAGGAGAGACTGAATTAGAATTTCAGGTCTGCCACTTTTTAAACAATTATTAGCTCTCCTTAATGCTTTTGAGTTTCCTCATCTAAAAGGAGGAGCTAATATTAGCTGCCGTACCTACTTCATAGGGTTGTCATGAGGATCAAGTTAAACAAAGTACATAAAGGGCTTTGTAAACTGTAAAGTGCCATAAAAATGTCAGCTGTTATTTCTCTTTGCAAATTAGAAGCATACTATTTAAGCTACCTTATTACAAAAGGGCAGACCCCTTTTGAAATTATCCTTCTATATTTCAGAAAATGTTACTGAACTGTTAATAAACCCTTTCTATTTTGCCAACTAAAGGACACACATATAAATCCTTTTTAATCATGGTATTGAGAATCACTGCTTATCATCCTAAGATAATAAAAAACATTCCCAAAGTAGCTCATTTTGGGATAGAGGTTAATTTGTTAGGAAGTTTTTACTGACAACCAGCCTAAATCTGCATTATTGCAAATTTCACTTTTTTCTCATAGTTCTTCCTTTTGAGACCAAACAGAACATGTCTGGTGCCTGTTCTATAATGATAATTCATAAAATACTTGAAGCTTTGATGTCTCATATAATGTTTTTTTTTCTGTAGGTAGCATCCTGTTTCCATAATCAATCTTCAAGTGGCATGACTTTGAGACATTCTCAATGTATTTGTTGTCCTTAAGCTCTTCAGGTTTAACCATTCCCTCCAAGTATGGCATGCAGACAGAACACTAAGCTTCAGATATGTTCCCAATGAGCCAAGTGAAGATAAGTAACTACCTCCCTAGTGATGGACATTGTGTCTTTCTTTGTTGTTGTTGTTGTTTGTTTGTTTGTTTTGGGGTTTTTTTTGCAGGCAATGGGGGTTAAGTGACTTGCCCGGGGTCACACAGCTAGTAAGTGTCAAGTGTCTGAGGCTTGGATGATTGAACTCAGGTACTTCTGAATCCAGGGGCCGGTGTTTTAACCACTGAGCCATCTAGCTGCCCCATTGTGTCTTTCTTATGAAGCCTAAGGCTGTAGGATCTGTTTAGGCTGTCATACTACATTTTCTATTCACAAGGAGTTTATGGGGAATATAAATCCCCCAACGACATTTGACATTAACTGCTTCAACAGTTTTATCAATCTGACCAAAATGTAGTATGTATCCTAGATGGGAAGAGCACTGGTTTTAGACTCTGAGCCAAAGAGAGATTTAGTTCAGAAAACTGGATTGCATATTTACCATGTGACCATAGGGAAAGAAGGAAGGAGGGAAAGAAGGAAGGAAGGAATGAAGGAGGGAAGGGAAGCAAAGAAAGAAGAAGGAAAGGAAAGGAAAGAAATAAGCACTGATTATGTGCCAGACCCCATGCTAAAAACCTCCGAATATTATCTGATTTGGTCTTCACAATAGCCGTATAATCTCAGTCTAATATGATCCTCATTTATAGCTGAGGAAATTTAGGCAGAAAAAGAATAAATAACTTATCTAGGGGGCAGCTAGACGGCACAGTGGATAGAGCACCGGCCCTGGAGTCAGGAGTACCTGAGTTCAAATCTGGCCTCAGACACTTAACACTTACTAGCTGTGTGACCCTGGGCAAGTCACTTAGCCCCAATTGCCTCACTAAAAAAAAAACACAAAAAAAACAAAAAACAAACAAACAAAAATAACTTATCTAGGTTAACACAGCTACTAAGTGTCAGAGCAGATTTGAATTTAGATCTTCCTGAAGACCTGACTCCAGGCCCAGTGCTCTATTTCCTGTGCTCCCTAGCTGCCTCTAGTCACTTAAGAGTTCTGAGATTCCTCATCCTCATTTGTAAAATGTTGAGAATAATCCCTATGATATCTACTTCATTAATATATTGTTAGGATCAAATGTGATGATATATATATATAAAGTGCTTTGCCAACTCTCAAGCACTACTTTATTATTATGCCTTTCTTAGGTCCATCCAAATAAAGGACTTGTACTTATTTTATTGATATTCTCCAAACCTTGGGAACTCTGAACAATATGGTATTAAATTGTGCTCAAATTTCTTGCTTCCCTAAAGCTCATTCACTGTGATTCTCATCTCATGTGATTGTCGATTTATGACCAAAGGAGCTCTAGAAGGGTATCTTCTAGCCCCAGTCCTTACCCCCATTTTATACATGAGGATTATGAAGCAAAGAGAGGTGTAATGACTTGCCAGAAGTCAGGCAGATTAGAAGAGGGGCAGCTAGATGGTGCAGTGGATAGAGTACCGGCCCTGGAGTCAGGAGGACCTGAGTTCAAATCCAGCCTCAGACACTTAACACTTACTAGCTGTGTGACCCTAGGCAAGTCACTTAACCCCAATTGCCTCACTTAAAAAAAAAAAAAAAGAAGTGTAAGGACAGGTTTGGAACCAAGGTCCTCTGACTCCCAATTCAATACTCTTTTCATTACTCCTTGCTGTCTCACAGAGGTTGAAAGAATACTATCTCATGAGGATTCCTCAACACAGGGTACATTCAAATCAAATATGTTCTAAAGATAATTCTATATATAACATAAAATGTTAATATACCCATATAAGTGACATATGTTATGTATATCTATCTTATAAAAAAAATTAACAAAGTGAGAATTTGATGAAATGTCATTCTTGCCACTTACTACTACCCTTGTGTGAGTTATTTAAATTCCCCAGATTTCAATTTCCTCACCTGTGAAGTGAGGAAGTTAAACTAAAAAGCCTCTGAGGTCGTTTGCAGTTCTAAATTTATAATCGTATGAAAAGCCACATTTAAGGAAAAGGAGCTTATAGGTCAGACTTCTGTATAGAATTCAGTTGCTATAATGATAACATCATACATTTAATAAATTCAGGTGCCGTACTCCCTCCCTTTCAAATTCTCTAAAGAACTCTCAAGTTGGGAAATAAACAAGTGACACAGTAAAACAGCTTGGGGGAATTTATATATTAAATATTATATATTAAATTTTAAATCTATAGCAGAATATAGTTAAATCTATATTAAAATCTTTACCAGAATATAGTTCTTCAAAAGACAGTACTGCCAGATTAATAAAAATAAAGGGCAATTTTCTTTTATTTTTCCTTGTGCCATTTAAGAAACTTTTAAATTGTGTTTTTGTGCTTCTCTGGCCATTTTAGAAAGGATTCACCATATGGTTCTTAGAATGTGAAGCTGTTACTATTTCACAAATTGATAGTAAACTACAGAAAAGAGTATGACATTTTCATCCATAAAAATCTTTATAAACTTTCAAATAAGTTTTATGTTTTTTTTTTTAATTATTGTGGTCATTTTCTTATATGACCTTATCCCAACCCCTCTTCCCCACTGAACTTTCCTGTGTAACAAAGAAATATAGTTATACAAAACTAATTGACACAGTGACTAGGCCTTGCTCTGCGTAAAATCTTAAGCAAAGCTTTCCTGAAACCTCTAAAGTATAAACTTGACAAATAATTTGGGGACTAAGGTAGGGCAAAAGGGAAGGGGGAATGAGAGGAGGGAAATCATTTGGTGAGACATCGATTTAATGAGTACTGATTCCTTATTAAGTCCCTACTGTGGACTGGCTGCTACAAATAACAACAGTAAATCACAGGCCCATAACATAAGAACTCCCTGGAATATTTCAATCTCTAGACTTGCTCCTCCCCAGGGGGGTTTCTTTGGGATTCTCATAACAACCAAGTCCTTAGCTCTCCAGGAGATTAAAAGGTTTCCTTGAATTTTCCTCCCAGGAACAATACATATGCCTATTGTGCGTTTGATTTTTGATTGTAGTCAGAAATAATCACTGAACAATTTCAAATACTGCAGCTAATGAGGCCAATAGAATTATTTATCTCTACTGTTTTTCTACTGTCCCAGACACCAAAGGTGTTGCCATCCCCTATGGCACCCAACCAGTTCATCCCAGGCAATTTGAAATGACTTGTTGACCTGTAAGCTCTGGCTCTGGCATTATATCATCCTTCGGAAGAGTATCAGAACAGGGAGATGAGCAGCTCCGGAAAAGACTAGAAACATGGAGATTTCTGTGTAGGATGAAGTACCTAAAGTCCAAAATCCAAAGGGAGATAGTCGGGGCTAAAAGATAGGATTTAGATTGGCCTTTAAAGATTTCATGTTCTATTAGGGGAAAGCAACTTGTATGTATATGTGTATATATACGTCTGTATCTCTTTATATATACATTTATATATGCACATGAGTATATGTACACATGCATACATATATATATGACTTGTATATACATATGTATATATACATTATTCTATTGCTGTTCTCCACATGTGCAGTTCAAGCTCCCATCTCCATGTCCTTTCATAGGCTACCCCCTAGGACTGGCATATATTCCCTTCTTACCTCCATCTCTTACAATCCCCAGTTTCTATGAAGGTTTAGCACAGGTGCCTTCTCTTAGGAGTCCTATTTTGATCTCTACAATTGGTATTATCCTCCCTGTAAAAATTACTTATATTTATTTATATCTATTTGTGTTACTTTTTGTGTACTTTTTTTCCCAAGCCCCACCACACCAACTCTCAAACGACCTCAAAAACAATAGCTGTTTCATTTTGGTCTTTGTATACCTAGCACCTAGCATGAGGCCTGGAACACAATAGATGCTTAATAATTGCTTACTGAATGAAAGTGTTGATGGGATATTTCCTTTCAACTATTCTTCAGGAATTAAAATATTTGACTTCAATTTTTTTATGTAACCTATGAAAACTTCTTTCTCTGGAAGCTTTGAGTCAAAGGATTAAATGTGTGTGTGTATGTATACACACACATATACATACATGCATGCATATACATACACATATGTGTGTATACACACACACAACACACATATATATGTTTAAATTCTACAAAATGCTTTTTTCGCATTCTGAATTCTGAATGTCCCTTTTGTTCCCTGGAGCATCTATTCATATTCCTTGAACCTGGATCCAGAAGGATTACCTGTACTGTTCAAGTGATTTAAAAAAACCAAAAAACCTTCTTAGGCTAAGGTACTCAGTTTGGCAGAAAGAGAGAGACAGAAAGAGAAAGAGAGAGACAGAGACAGAGAGAAGACACTTTTGAAATACATGTAGTGCTCTTTCGCACTCAATGAAAACAAGTTGAAAAGGAAATTTTTCATTCCAGATACTTTAACACTGATGAGAGATGAGCTTGTTTTTATTTTTTCCCCAAATGTTGCTAGGGTAGGCAAGTAGAACCATGTCAATTCACAGACTTTCATTACCTAAAAATATCTGCTCTTCACATTTCTGTTAATTTGTAAGATTAAAGGCCACAACTGGGGCATCCAAAATTTCAGAGTGCTATAGGGGATAACTATAAAGAGAGAGACTCAAACAGGAAGGTATCTAAGGGAAATAAAAATAAATATTCTTCTTGGTCTCCTAAGGAGAGCAGCAATAATAAAGAAGTGAAGACTAGTAGAAAAGAGTCATAGAAACTAAAGAAGTGGGGGGCAACTAGGTGGCGCAATGGATAGAGCATCAGCCCTGGATTCAGGAATACCTGAGTTCAAATTCAGCCTCAAACACTTGACACTTACTAGCTGTGTGACCCCGGGCAAGTCACTTAACCCCCATTGACCTGCAATATATATATATATGAAATAAACTAAAGAGGTAACCCTAATGTATCCAGACTTGCACAATATCAAAAGTTGGTTTCATGGGACACAATGAAAATTTAATGAAAATTTACCATCAAAATGGTACAAATAGAACTTTACTATTAAAAATACTGATATTCTAGTTTATAATAAAACATCAGGAACCTTGCTTTGATGTTATATATGAAGTGGTATTATTGATTTATCATATTTTTTCAGTTTTACGTGTTAATATTTCATCTGTACACAACCTAATCTGACACAAACATGACTGAACTAAAAGGAGATTCTTTGAGGCCAAAAAAAAATCTCAATAAGATAGATCATTTAATTTATCTCATTGTATTCAAGAAGTAGGCACAAGGACCCAACAGGTGATTACACTAGTGCAGGGAGTTGTTGTGAGAACAATACAGGTCAATATGTAATTTATAGTCTCATAGAGTTGCACAGAACACTGAGAAATTTGTCCCTTTTCCACATTCACAGTAAGCAGATGGACATGAATTCAGGTCTTCTAGGCTCCAAGACTAGTTCTTATCCACTATACCATAATGCTTCACATTCAGATATCAGAATAGGGTTGAATATTAACATCTGTGTTGTTAAACTTTTCTAGAGCCTACCTAGAATGAAATTATAACAGAGAACTACCTAAAGAGACCAATATTGCTTCATTGGAGGACTCAAAAATTCAAACTCCTTTTTAAAAAAGATATACAGCAAAACAAAATCAAGGGTAACCTTTCATGGCCATTGAACAAAAATTTCTCATCTCGCCCGTTCTACTAAGGAAGCCTTCCCAAGCTTGAGGTGGACACCCCCTAAATCACCAATGAGTTTGAGTCCTATAAGTTACCCCCAACCTAAACCCAATCTGGTTTAGCTCATCTGCCAAGATTACCAAGGTATGGATGCTGCAACATGCTACAGCTTCTTGGAGCCATGAGTAAGAGTTGGGTGAAGATAGATACCAAAGGCAAATGGGCAGCCCTGAAAAGAACTCAGCAAGCCCCCAAACCTGAGGTTCTAGTATTCCCTGAATATCCCATATACCCCATGCATGTATATACATTATACATATATATATACACACATGTATATGCATACATACATGCATATATGTGCATATCTCCAAAAGTCTTAGTGCAATTTTACATTCTAATAGCTTAAAACCATACGAAGACTTTTGGTATCTCCTGTAAAGAGACACACACATTCTCATGTGATGATGCTCATAACAGTCCTATAAGGTAAAACATGCACTTATCAGACACATTTTAGAGATGAGGAAACTTTGAGATATAATAGCTTATCAATTATCATAGGACTTTCTAGTGTTGACACAAAAGTCAAACCCAGTTGACATGATTCCAAGTCCTGCATCTGAACACTTCATCATTCGGGCTCTCACATGCTGGCCAAATTATTTCTAGCTTGGATAGAGTTTAAAAACAAAAAACAAAAAACCTTGGGATCACATATTGGCTCCAGCTAACTTACAACTTGTACTAACATGGCAGAATAATCAAACGTCAACCCTATGAGCCTTTACCCAACTTAGGAGGCATTTCACTACTGATTTTAAAAATATTCCTTATATAAAAATAGCAGCACAGCTGCAAATCATAATGATACCCTGCAATAGAA
This sequence comes from Dromiciops gliroides, assembly GCF_019393635.1. Lineage (NCBI taxonomy): Eukaryota > Metazoa > Chordata > Mammalia > Microbiotheria > Microbiotheriidae > Dromiciops > Dromiciops gliroides. The sequence goes on from NC_057862.1 coordinate 513,029,390, forward strand.
AAATATTAATTAGAATAAAATAAGATAGCTACTTTATCATGGATTTTATTAGATTTTATATATCTTAAAGTAATATTTCTTCATTTTTCACCAATATCACTGAAGAGTGGAAGTAAAATCAATACTAAAAAGCCCTCCATGAAGATATTATGTTGAAACAAAATTAAAGTTTCAGTAAAAGTGAAAGAAGGGCAATGACAGTGGAAATTCATTTAAAGCCTATTGATTCTTTATACCATTTTTAAATATAGGAAGAACAGGTAAAAAACTGATACCGCATTTTCTCCTGTTTTTCCCATATTTAAAATATGGCATATAAATAGTTCCCATTTTAAAAGTATATACACATATGTAGAACTAATGATTTTTGAAGTTATATGAAAAAAAATAAAATAAGGGCAAATACTAATTTCCAAGGAAGCATTCAACAAAGAAAAATCCAAAACATTCACTCGAAACAGAGCAATACAATGAAGACAATATTTTGTAATTATAATTATCAAGGTTAGTTCAGAAGAAGAGATAAGAAATGGTTCTTCCTTCTCTCCTTTTTTAAGAGGTAAGAGATTGTATATGGAATGTTATATGTACTGGGCAAAAAATTATTTGCTGGTGAACTACAGGTGAGGATTTCTGCATGTTTTGCCAGATGCAATGACATGTTTTGTAATAAAGAATAAAGAAAAAAAACACATGGGAAAAATAGTTCAGCAAAAGCAGGCAACAGAACACATCTCTGATAGCATATGAAATATTCCATACCTTCAGTCCTATACTTCTGTATCAATGTACTTCTGCATCTTGACTATTATAATTGTTCAGCATTCACTTTTGGTTTTTATTGTTGTTTAATCTGTGTGTTGTTGTTTTATTCACTGTACATACTGTTTTTCTGGCGCTGCTTACTTCTCTTGGTATTAGTTCATACAAGTTGCCCCTTTCCCCCCCAATACTTTTCTGTTTGATCATATTTATTTGTTCTTATGATATAGTAACATTAGATTACATTCTTGTACCACAATATATTGGCTATTTCATAATCACCTCTCTCTCTCTCCTCTCTCTCATCTCTCTCTCTCTCTCTCTCTCTCTCTCTCTCTCTCTCTCTCTCTCCTCTGTCGCTCCCCCACAAAACAAAACAAAAAACAAACCAAACCCCAGTATCTATCTTTTCATAACGTCCTTGGAATATATGTCTAACAACAGGATCTCTGGTCGGAAAGAAAGGACATTTTAGTTTTTATTTTTTAGCATAAAGCTAAGATGCTTTCTTAGACTATTGGGCCAATTCACAGCTCCATCAAAATTGTGTTCATGTTCCTGTCTTTGAAAAATCCCTCCAATATTGACCATTTATGTATTTGACAATTTGCTGTGGATGAAGTGAAACCTCACAGTTGTTTTTGTTTGTTTGTTTTTTGCAGGGCAATGAGCGTTAAGTGACTTGACCAAGGTCACACATCTTGTAAGTGTCAAGTGTCTGAGGTTGGATTTTAACTCAGGTCCTCCTGAATCCAGGGCCAGTGCTTTATCTACTATGCTACCTAGCTGCCCCCAAGCTTCTTTTTTTCCATTCTTTTTTTTGGGGGGGAAGAAGGTGGGGCAATGAGAATTAAGTGACTTACCAGGGTCACACAGCTAGTAAGTGTCCACTGTACCACCTAGCTGCCTCACAGTTGTTTTGATTTTCATTTCATGTTCTTTTAAAAATGATTAGCGATTTGGATCAATATTCCATATGGTTGTTAGTAATTTATAATTCTTCTTTTGAACATCGTTCATATCCTTTCAATTTTGGTACATTTTAAAAAGCAGTATGTGGAATTTTTTTTTAAATGTCAAACATTTTCATCCTATTTTCCCCTAACTTCCACTTCAGTGAGAAGGTTCTAATCCTAAAAATCCTTTCTACACTACTCAGTTTCAATAATTGGGTTGGACTGATAAACCTAGGACATCTGCATCAAAAATGATATTCACATACCAAAAATGAAGAGTACTAGGTTCACAGTATCCTTTACCTCTCTAGACAAGTATAGCAGCATTTGTCAATTAGTATTGTCTAGCAGTCCTTTTATACTCAGAAACATTAAGGATGAGAAAAGCAATTCGATTTTTATTTATTTATTTTTATTTTACCAATGATTATATTGGAATAACAGTTGTTCATTAGAATAAAATTTTGGAAGCATTACAAACAATCAAGAGGCTGCCCAGTCCTTAATTATCTTCTTTAAGTACGCATTAAAGACACTGCTGACTCACTAGTAAAAATGGAATCCACAACTTTAATGGTTCAAAATTACATCCTGAATCCATATCAGAAACCATTCACTTAAGTCAATTGTGTGTGTGTGTGTGTGTGTGTGTGTGTGTGTGTGTGTGCGTGTATTGATACTAATATGCACTGGTAATGAACCAAAATACTGTTATAAAGGTTCACAATGCTAAAATGCATCAATAATTTACTTAGATGCAAACCGGACTATTTCCAGGTACTGGGGATAATGATAAAGCACCTTTCCTATTACCATCCTGCCATTTCAGATGACAACAGAAAGAACATGAGATGGTGATGTATGTACAAGGTGCTTTCACATAAAACAGATTTATCTCTTTGGGTGACATTCTTATAGACAGATCAATCTAATGAAAGTAATTCAATCAACTGGCCCAGTGTTTTGCTACAGAACAATTTCCTCAATAATTGCTGTGTTTATTGGATATTTTGAGGTTGCCGAGTATGCAAGAGGCTTTGGTAATGCCTACAGAATTTAGATAAGCATACACACAAAGACACATAAAATAGTGTGTATATGTGTGTACATATACATATGTCTATTCATACAAATATATTTATTTATCTCTCTGTCTCTAAAACAGATAGACATGGATAGATAGATAGCTTTGTTTTCCTACCTGTGTTGTTATTTCAATGAGGAGAATGTTGAATAGAATAAAATAAAATCTAAACAAATATTAATGAATGACTATTATGTATTCAAATAACCTAGTCTACTCTCCTGGATTATTTTTGCATATGTTTAGGTATTAAATATATATATATATATATATATATGTATATATTATATATGTATGTGTGTGTGTGTGGATATAGTTACATATGGATACAGATAGACATAGATATATGTGTGTCTGTATGTATCTATGTGCACACATATATACACAGCTATACACACATACATACACATGAATGTACACATACATACACACAAATATGTGTATGTATACATGGGTCCTTCCAATATTCTTTTGTTATGGCTTTGTTCTGTGTCAAGGAAGCTATAGTATACAAAGAAATATGTCATGGAAACTCACATAGTTGATATGTTGCAACACATTACAGACAAGTAATTGGATAGAGGGTAGGAGTGGCATGGAGTGTTTTCTAAGAACCTCACCAAAGAAATAAAAAAGGGAAATGTGATGGTCAATTTGAAGGAGCGAGGGGTAACCAATGGATATCTTACCTGTTTCCATTGCTATCCTTTAAATATCCAAGAGAAACTGAAGAAGACCCACAGCTTTTCAGTGGACCTCTTGTGGTGAACTTATACAAGGCCAAACACAAGAAGTATACCAGAAAGGCCTCACAGATGGGTTGCAGTATGCATCCTTGGAGGGGATTCCTACACTGCTGAAGTCCTAGATTCGTTTTGTATATAATGTACAAGACTATAGGGAAGACAAAGGCAGGTAAGACTTAATCCCTATCCTCTAGGGAGTGAATAGTGTATGTCAGGAGAAAAAGTAAATTTGTGATTAGTTAATTAGTAAATCAAGATTGAAATATTTGTTATGGGCAACTGTAAATCTCATGTAATCACCTTATTTGCAAATTGGTCATCTGTGATTTATGTTCTCAAATTCTAAGTTAAATATTTCTAGGATAAAATATTCAATATCGAGTGTGTGGACCCACAGAATCCTCAAAGACTTGGGTCTGATGATACCTGACTTTCTATCGGTTTTAATTTTGTTCTGAATTATCAGTACTTGCTCATGTGAAAAACAAATTGTGAAAAAAAAGAATATAAAATGGCAATTTACCAAAAGAACTTAACAGCAATTAAGACAATATTAATGTCAAGTGAAAACCTAAGAAAATACAGTTACTGAGGTTTTTCAAGGTGGTTTAATTAAAGGTATAGTTGTTACTACAATTAAACTGGGTAATTTTCTTCTTGCAAGAAGAAATATAACAACATGATAATTGTAATTTATTTTATCATATTACATTACAAATTATAATGAGCTTACAGAAACAAAAGCTAATGATCTGTGTAGTATTTATGTAAGACCAAAGTACAATATGTAAGAGAAAAGGGTATGGGATTATGGTAATTGAAGCATAGAATTAGTACTTTTCATTTGTTTTGAAAAAAAATTCATCAATTCAGAGTAACACCTCAGATTTCCCTCTGGATATTATTTTACATAAATTGAAGCATTATAATTTTCTAAATAGTTGAGATGTAAAATAGTTTATCTCTCATTCCAAAGGAGAAAAATATGCAGATTTTTGTACTGATTTGAAGTCAGTGAGGTTTGTTCTAGCAGAATTCATTTCAGGGAGTCCAGCCAACAAAGCACCTAAGAAATGGAAGGGGTGAAGTAGGGCCATGAAGTTTCTTTCACCCCAAACCCTGGAAACTCCAACAAAGGACTTATTAACACCTTGGCCCTGCTAGACTCTGTGTTATGTATTAGAGATAGTTATAAGGCCAAAAAGTAAATAAAGAAAACCAAACCAAGCAAATGAACCTCAAAACCAAACATAGCAATCTCCGCCCTTCAAGGAGCTGTAAGAGGAAAAAACCACACAAACTCCACACACGTATAAGTAAATATAAAACCTGAACAAATCAATGAATGTAATTTCAGTGAAGGTACTAGCAGTTGAAAGCAGGAAAGGCCTTTCAGAGATTATGGCATTTGACCTGAGCTTTCAAGGAAGCCTGTGTTTCTAAGAGGTGGAGGTGAATGAGGAGAGAGAACATTGTGGGGGAAGGGATGGAAACAATTTGTACAAAAGTTTGCTCAAATTCTGCGTTACCAGGACAACACAATCCAGTTTGGCTGGAATATAAAGTAGTTAAAAGGGATTAATTTGCTGTAATGAGCCCAGAAAAGCAATCTGAAGCCATATTATTAAATGTTTTAGGAGGAGTTTTTATTTGGTTTCATGGGCAATAGGGAGCAACTGAAGTTTCTTGAGTAAGGGAATGACTTGATTACACCTGTGCTTAGTAATATCCCTTTGGCAGTAGTATGGAAATGGATGGAGTTGTGAGAGAGACTTAAAGCAAAGAGACCAATTAAGAGACTACTGCAATTTTCCAGGTAAGAGTTGATGACAGTGTAGATAATGAGTGGTAAGAACTAAGGGGCTCAAATTGCATCATTCTGTTATCTATATAATCATGGTGTCAGACTTGGAAAGGATGTCAAAGATGGTATACATGAACAAAGAAAAGGTCCTCTCTTCAATGTAACTGACAAGTGGTGACACAATCTTTCTTTGAAAATCTCCAGAAAGAGAGAAAGAACCCATTACCTCCTGATGGAGGTAAGCCCATGTCTCTTTTGAATACGTCTAATTATTAGAAAGTTTTTCCATACATCAGGCCTAAATTTTCCTCTTTGAAACTTTTGCTCATTCTTTCTTTTCTGTCTTCCAGGCCAAAGAAGCAAAAGAGAAGAAAAGAACAGAAGTCTAGTTCCTCTGACATAATAATCCTGTTTCTCATAAGTCTTTTCTGTAGGCTATGTCAAAGTCTTTGATGAGATCTTAACAGTGATTATTTCTGCTCCTCCTCATCCTCTTTCTCAGAGCCCCAACTTGTCAATATTCTTCTGAAAATATATATTCACCTTTTTTTAAACCTTATCATCCCTCCTCAAACTTCCCACAGTTTTAACTCCCTCTCCCCCTCAACTGAGAATCTTGCTTCATATTTCACTGAAAAATTGAGGCCATTAATAGAGATCACCCTCTTCCCTGTGTTCTTCATCTCACTTTTCCCAGATGACTTCTGCTATTATCTCCTCCTTCATCTCTGTTTTATCTGAAGATGTGGCCCTTCTTTCCAAGACAAACCCCCATACATGGCCATGAACCCTTTCTACTCTGATTTATCCAGCAAATTACTTCCTCTAGAATTCTCACTCTCACTAATTTTTAATCTCCTTGTCTAATGGTTGCTATCCTGCTGTCCAAAAATATATCCATGTCTCCTTCATCTTCAAAAAACTCACACAATGCATCTATCCCTACAATCATCCTATTTATCTTCCTTTTAACTGAAATATAATGGCCTTTTGTCAATAGTCATCCTTCTAGACCTCTCTACACCCTTTGATAATATTGATCACAGTCTTCTTCTTGACATTATTCTCTCTAGGTTTGTTGTTGTCGTTTTTGGTGACACTGTTCTCTTTTGATTCTTTTTCTACTTGACTACTCCCTCTCAGTCTTCTTTGTTAAATCTTTGTCCATATTATAGTCAGAAGCTACTGGGTTCCTATAGTTCAATTATAGGCCCTTTTCTCTTTTCCCCTTGTGCTATTTTATGTAGTGATCTCATCATCTCTTCTGATTTCAATTATTATCTTTATACAGATGACTCTCACATCTATTTGTTCTGTTATAAGCTCTCTCCTTTCCTCCATTTTCAGATCTCTTCTTGCATAGGACAACTTGAACTGGAAAACCAAAGATGTTAACCTCAAAATATCTGAAATGACCTCATTATTTTTCTCAAATTCTTTCCCTTTTCCTAAATGCCCTAGCACTGCTGAGAGTACACCATCCTCCCAGTCACCCAGGCTTGCACCCTAGGTGTCTTCCTTAAATTCTTATTCTCTCACACACCCTAACCCCTGTATCTATTTTGTTGCAAAGGCCTGAGGATTCAGTCTTCATAAATCTCTCGTATATACTCTCTTTTCTTTAACACGGTCATCACTAGGGTGGAGACCCTCAGTCCTTCATCTTTAGAATACTGCAGTAGCCCGCTGGTTGGTCTCCCTGCCTCAAGCCTCTCTCCACTCCAATCATTCCTCCAAATTCATCTTCATAACACATAGATCTGGGAAGCTAGGTGGTGCAGGTGGATAAAGCACTGACTCTGAATTCAGGAGGACCTAAGTTTAAATCCAGCCTCAGACAGTAGATACCTACTAGCTGTGTGACCATGGGCAAGTCACTTAACCCTCATTGCCTGCAAAAATAAATAAAATAAAAATAAAACAACACATAGATCTGACCATATAACCAACCTCCTATTAAAAAAAAAACACACAAAACAACAAACAAAAAACACTCCAGGGGCTCCCTATTGCCCCATATAAAAAAATCCTTGTTTGTTTTTTAAGCCTTTCACAATCTTCCTCTCATCTACCTTACTAATCATATGCCTTATTCCCTTCCATGTGCTCTTCAAACTAGTGGCACTGGTCTCTTTTCTGTTCCTTAAAACAAAATGCTTCATGTTTTGATCCAAGCATTTTCACTGGCTGTCTCCATGCCTAGAACACTTTTGGCTCTCTTCTCATTTCCCTGGCCTCCTTCAAGTGTTAATTAAAATTTTACATCCTGAAAGAACCTTTCTTAGTCTTTGTTAGCCTTAGCAACTTCTCTGTGAGACCACCTCCCAATTTATCCTGTATCTTGTTTGTCAGTTCCATTTTGTTCCCCAACTCTGAACTCCTTGAAATTAAGTACTATTTTTATCTGAGGTTAGAGTGCTATCCTTTGAAGGTCAAGTAATCATTGTTTGAGCCTCCATGGGCATTAATGTTCCTCTCCAAATGGAATCTAAAGGTTTCCTGCTTTCCTCTGGCTGGGCATAGTGGCTATAAGAAGTGTGCAGCTTTGGCAAATAGGCCTAGGGTATAAATAACAGTGTGTTAGATTTGCTATCTTGTCTTTATCTTTTGCTGCTATTTTGAAACATATGAAAGCAAATTGTCTCAATTTGTCTTTTTCACTTAGGTTGAAAATTTGTAACTACAATTGGAACTCTATAGTGCCTGGTAAATCAGTTCTGCAGACAGAAAACTCTCTTTGGGGAAATGTACGGCTATTTAATAAAAGACCAAGGTTTAGACACAGACTTCAGCTAGAAATGTATAACAAAGATGATGATCGAGTTCTTGGAACCCTAACGTTTTAGCTTTGGATATTGTAATTACCCAGGAGCTTTTTGATTCATAGCAAATGCTTCACTCCTGATAATATGGAGAAATGGATGATTTTCTTCTGAATTACTTGCACAATTAGTCGTCACTGGAATTACTCTTCAGACGCCTGGTATATATATAATAGATAGATAGATAGATAGATAGATGATAGATAGATAGATATAGATAGATAGATAGATAGATAGATAGATAGATAGATAGATAGATAGATAGCATTGGAGAGAGATAACAGGATTTCTCCCCAGCACTAAGGGTCATGAGGTAGCCTGAAATAATACTAAGGAGTACAGTAACAGTGAAGGTTGAAAGATGAGACGTTCTTAAGTGGACTTGTAAATGTCAAGGTCCTAAAGAATAGATATTAGTTCAGAAGTTAATTCTTGAAGAAGAGGCTGTCCAGAATGAATGGCTATGTCAGAATTGTCAGGTCATGGTAGTAACAGATAACAGCTGTCATGTCATCACTGAGATGACAGATGGTCAAAGAAGCTTTTCAATCTTTTTCTTTTTTTCTTTTAAGGAAGAATAAACTAAAAGAATGAATTCATGGAGGAACATTTGCTCCTGTTTAAAAAGAAATCATATGTATACCATCAGGTTGATGCAAATGCTATAGGCCATAAATGCTGAATTTATGGCTGGGATACTTTTAAAATTTGTTTGACATTTTAAGAGCTCATGATATTTTAGAAAGTAGATAAAGGGAAGCTAATATTAGTATAGGTTTGTTTTCAAATTTTAAGTTTAGTGCTGAGAAGGGATTTATGTATTTGGTTTAACACACTGAGGTTCATAGGGAAACAAAATCTAGATCCTAATAGTCAATTATCTAATTTATATAACCCAACAGCTGCTACTAGACAGCAGATATGGACAGACACAAAAAGAATACAATTTGGGAAACTCATTTCGATGAGTTACCTTATGTCAGATATACTTTGTTCTCTGGTTCTCCTTATGTCCCTCTAATTACTCATCCTTTGTTTGCTTTGCTCACCTTTATTTTTACTTAGACCCATTAACTTGACATCCTGAAGGCTTTGGTCCTGAGTCCCTGATTTTTCTTCCTCTACACTCACCCACTCAGGAAGTTCTTTTGCTCATATAACTTTAATTGGCATCTAAATTAAGGTAATTCCCAAACAGGCTTCTCAAATGCTTACCTTCTCCATGTCCCCATTTTCTTCTGACTCACCTACTTAATGTGAAGTCCAGACTCTACATTAATGTTCTTTCAACATGTGAATCAAAATAAGTAAACGAGAAGAGAAACTGAAAGGAGCTAATGAAAGGAACAAGTGAAAGGAGGATTGAGCTGTGACCATGGAGGAAGTTGGCCAGTAGGGCCATGGGATCCCTACAGGTCTTTCAGAGTAGAAGAGTTCGGCTAAAGCAGCTCATTATACTCAACTCTTCAAGCTCTTAAGGGAAGTGAGGAAAAAAGTTTCTTGCCTGTGCTTATCCTATAACATGGCTGTAACATATTGTGGTCACTTGTTTTCCCTAAATGCTTCTGATATCCTGATCTTTCTTTCCTCCTAAAATATCAAGCAGGGGTGGGTATTGGGGGATGGGGGAGGGATAGATTTCAATTAGGATAGTTATCCAAACATCTATATGAATAATATAAATTTTCCTACCTGATAGTTCTAAACTATCCGGATTGTATTAGTAAATTTAATCAGATATAAGCTCCATTAAAAAGAGAAAAGTATTATGTGGATCTGAGGGCTGTTATATTGGCTCAAGTTAAAAATCAGTCTAATTTGTTGTAATCTATAGCCCTAGCATGGTTACCTAAATCTCTAGACAGAGAGTAGGCAAAAGACAACAATGACTCTAGGCCTTAACTATTGCCCACAGTAGTTCAAAACCTAAATCACTGCTCTTCCCTGGCCCCCCTCCACCTGCAAATAGCAAAGGTCTGAGAAGGATTAAATTCTGCCCCTATCTTGCAGTGTTCCACTATCTATAGCAATGCCCACTAATTACAATACTTATATTGAAATGTTTGTACTTTTCTATGGCAATGAGAGAAGAGAGGAGAGAAAGAGAGGAGAAGGAAGATCAGGAGAGAGAGAGAGAGAGAGAGAGAGAGAGAGGAGAGAGAGAGAGAGAGAGAGAGAGAGAGAGAGAGACTGAAACAGAGAGACAGAGACAGAGAGAGATAGAGACAGAGAGAAAGTAATCAGTGACTTCTTTCATGCCATATCCAAAAGGTCTATTATTCTTGAAGAACTCATGCTATTTTGGGGGGGGCGGTAATATTGCCAAACTCTTTTACATAGGTTCTTTCAGTAGAAAAACTGAAGCAAGTGTGTTGGTTAAGTACTTAGGTTTCTATGATGAACAATTTGAATCAAGCATAATGTATGTACCTTGAACAAGGAATGATAGTTATCTCCCAGTTTCAATGATTCATTTAAAAAAAACCAAAAACAGAGATGGTTCAGAATTAAGTAAAAAAAAAAAAAACTAGAGGTAAGTATATCAGGTGTTAATTTAATAGTGAAGAAATAGATGCTAAACAAAGCAAATAAGAATTAGGTGCTTAATTCTAGAATTATCTTTTGGGGGGGGCAATTGGGGTTAAGTGATTTGCCCCAGGGTCACACAGCTAGTAAGTGTTAGTGTCTGAGGCCAGATTTGAACTCAGGTCCTCCTGAATCCAGGGCTGTGCTCTATCCACTGTGCCACCTCTAGCTGCCCAGAATTATCTTTTTTTAATGAAGATTTGCCTTGACCAGTTAATAATAGGAATCTAAAATAATTTTAATGAAAGATTAAAAAGACCACGATTCTAGATTGATTTTGTTTTTGTTTTTGTTTTAAAAGGGGTATAAACAGTAAATTCTTAATTTATAGGCTTAATGCAAAAATATCATTAGCATTAATCAATTCTGAAGCATTCTTTTCCTACAAACAATAGAGGTCTTGGCTTAATTTTTGCCTAATTTGAATATAGCTACAGCTAACTTTCAGGTAAATGTTCTAAGAGTGAAATCAGATAGCAACAAGAATTAAAATCTAAAGTCTCTTGAAGATGCTTTAAGAGAACCTCACACTAATTTTAACCATGTATTCTAAACTTATCTCCCAAATTACTTAAAACATAACACCTAATGATTTTAAGTTTGACTTTTACCACTCTTTCCTTTTTCCATTTATAATGTTTGTTTTCTCTAAGGATCTCACTGCTAAATCTCTATTTATTACTTTATATCTTTGTTGCTGATTTTTTGTTTTTTGGGTGTGTGTTTGTTTTTTTGTAGTGACAATGATAGCCAAGATGGAGTAAAAGTCACCAGAAATAGGTAAAGGAGCAGCAAATGATGTAGATTATTCTTCTGTAACTGAGAGGGAATCACATTTAATTTTTAAAGCATCTATTCTGATGACATATAAAATATATATCGTATATGTGTGTGTATAATATATGTATATATATATACATACATACTACATACATACAACCCTCCCCCCAAACATCAGCCCTTTTTCATGGATAGTTGTCTAAATTCCATTGTATAATTCATAAATTAAAATATATAAATAGTAAATGGACCAATTTATTATTATTATGCAAGGAATAGAAGCATGTAGTAGATTGAATAGGAGGAAAAAGGAAAACAGATGGTAATGAAAAAGCTAGTTAGCCACTAAGCCTTTCTCTGTGTCTGGCCTTGTGCTAATGATATTTCTGTCATGTCAATATTCAATTATTGAATTAGGACCAGGTTTTGGTTTTTTTTAAGCCTGTAGGTTGTTCAGTCTCAGAAGGACCTTGTTGATGGATGAGATTACCCAAATGCCTCCATGTAGATGCCTTTCATCCTAGGTGGGAGACCCCACCCAATTAGAGAACTTTACAAAGAATTTTACCTAAGTTGAATTCTCTCCCCTTGTTCATAGATAATAAGCATGACATCCATGAAGATTCAGCAAGTGTTAGAAGAAACGATCATTGAGGTATGAGGAGAACCAAGAAAGAGCAGTTTCAAGAAAATCTGTAGTGGTGTGAGTATCTAGGAAAATAAGGTAAAATAAGACTAACTCTACTTTGTTTTGCTTTACAATGTTTTGGAGATGACTAAATGAAATAATGAATGTGGAAATCCATTGTCTATGGTAAAATATATAAAAATTTGTCATTTATCAGTATAATTGATATTGATATTTGTTATTTTTATTTATCTCAACACTAGTATTAGAATACAGGTATATTTATCAGATCTATATAAATACTGCTATTAATAATAATAATAACAATAGGTTATGCTATCAAATTTAGGGGCTAGAGCAGACCCTTTGAGGTAATCTAGTCTATATTTTACAGTTCAAAGAAATGAAGCCAGAGGGTAGTGGATTGGACAAGATTACATAGGATTAAACTCAGGTCTTTTGATGCTAATGAATAGTGCTGGGCCAGGAGAAAAGAGTTCCAATTTGGCTGCAGACATTCACTATCTTTGAGACCATGGGCAAGACACACCTTGTTTTCCTCAGTTCCTCAATTGTAAAATGGAGATAATAGCACATAAATTGCCGGATTTTCATGAGGATCTGATGGGACACTCTTTGTTAAAAAGTACTTAGCACAGTACCTGGTACATAGTAGGCACTATTTAAATATGTATTCCCTTCCTGCCCCAACCGCCCCCTGTATCCTGTATATAGGCAACATACAATAGTAGATTTGGTGTCTAGCCTGGAAATCAAAAGACATGAATCCTAAGCTCCCCTCTGACATTTACCACTTAGAGTTTCCTAGGTAAATCACTTAATGTATAAGTGTAGAAAGCAATTCCCTATGACTCATTTCCTAAGTAATAAATGTGTTTTGGAATGTCTTATTCCCCTCCTGGCTCTGATTTTGAGTCTCTGGACTTCATCACAATGACTCAGCTGTCTTCTTGCTCTGGAATAACCCTCCACCAAGCCACCTGTATTCTCCCACTGTTAAGTTTCTTCTGCTAGGTTCACTTTTGGCAATGGACACAGGCTAGCCAGTTTTCATACGCCTCCTTGCTGTGCTTCTGACTCAATTTTGTCACAGAGTCCTAGTATCAGTATTCCCCTCTCCCTTTAAAGTTTCTTTTTAGGTATTTATCTCAACTCCATTAGAATGTAAGCTCATTAAGGGCAGGGCATGTAATTCTTTTTTGCTTATATTTACATTCCTAGGTTTAGCTCAGTGCTCAGCATATGGTAAGCAGTTCATGAAAGCTTGTTGTCTAATTTTAAATCACCTAACTTTGACAAATAGGTGGTACAGTGGATAAAACACTGGCCCTGAAATTGGGAGGACCTGGGTTCAAATCTCACTTCAGACACTTACTAGCTGTGTGGCCCTGGGCAAGTCACTTAACCCTAACTGCCTTAAACATCTGAGCATCTCCAGTCATCCTCATACTTATCTTGCTGGACCCAGACAGCTCTGGAGGAGTAAGTGTGGTGACTTGGCAAAGCCCTCCCTCACTTAAATCAATTCACTGCAATTCATAACTTCACCTCAATGTCATGGTCCTCTTCAAGAATGAATGACAAACAACAACCAAAAAAACCTGACATATAGAAGTCAATTCCCTATTTTTCTTGTATTGAGTTAGAAATGAGTGTGATATGTATTGATCAAGGAGTTCCCTATGTTGCTGAGACCACAGCTCCTTTATGTAGTTGCATATATGTTTATTTGTATAGCTCTTCATGGACAGAAGATTGGTGATTTCATAATAATGTCATCTGAAAGGAGGAACACAAATTGGATTTAGGAACCCGTATTGTAAATTATAAAAGTATATGAGATAGAAGATTCTTACAAGCTTGCCAAATCTACACATCAAATTCCTGTCATGCTGCTAACACGTCACAATACCATTTCTATTCATTGCACTATTCTACCTTATTTTTTCTATATTTCAATTAAAGGAAATAATGCCAAGAATTCCCCAGCTTGAGGCAAGTAAAATTGTCCATTGAATCATAATATTATCATATTTTATATTTCTCAGCCAATTAAAACTGATAGCATAATTTACTGGCATCTGGTTTACTCATCTGAAATTGATGTGAGATCTTTTTTTTTCCTCAACAGGGAATATATTGAACAAAATAGATTTGCCACCTGCCTTGTTAAGGGGAGAAATACAGACTAACACCGGCTGGAATTCACTAGCTATTTATACAATGTTTAGACCTCAGTAATACGGCCATCAGTAGTTTGCCATTTTATGACTTTAACCACAACACTTCAAAGCTCACTAAAATCCAGCTCTTGAAGAGTTTCTCTAATTTATTTTAATTAAAAGATGTCCTGAGAGAGCAATACAAATGCTTGAAAGTTTAAAGCTTTGTTCCCTTGCTACAACTAAACCGGTGTTTACTTCTCCCTCATCAAGTGAAGTACACTCTGAGAATTGTCCCTGGCCCTTGTGGTATGCTAGCCTTTAAAAAAAGCTAGAGCTGACCATGAAAAACATGAGCTAGGAAATTACCCAGAAAAGCAAGTTAAGGAATGGTCACACCATTACAGAAAGCAAAGTAGGCACACATGAACTTTGAAGTTATCATTTTCAGCCACATTTTGAAATTAAAATATTAATTATAGTTTAGCTAAATGTGCATAAAACCCAGACCTTTTATCTTTGTGTTACCATTCTAGATCTCTTCTTCTTTTTTTTGGTGAGGCAATTGGGGTTAAGTGACTTGCCTAGGGTCACACAGCTAGTAAGTGTTAAGGGTCTGAGGCCGGATTTGAACTCAGGTACTCCTGACTCCAGGGCCATTGCTCTATCCACTGTGCCACCTATCTGCCCACCCCATCACCAGATCTCTTCTTAATTTAGAGTAGGAGTAGGAGTAGTAGTAGTAGTAGTAGTAGTAGTAGTAGTAGTAGTAAGTAGTAGTAGTAGTAGTAGTAGTAGTAGTAGTAGTAAAGTGGTAGAAGTAGTAATCATACCTCTCAAAATAATCTTCCGTGGGAAAGCCTCTATTAAAGAGGAGTACATATAGTACAAATGATCTAAGACATTTCACTTTTTGATTTGAGGGGCAGATGAGACTTGCGTTCTTTTTTTTTTTCTTAAAAAAAGACACAAATTTGTAGCTTTAAAAAAATAACCAAATCAATCTTTAACTCTTTTTTTTTTTTTTTTAGTGAGGCAATTGGGGTTAAGTGACTTGCCCAGGGTCACACAGCTAGTAAGTGTTAAGTGTCTGAGGCCGGTACTCCTGACTCCAGGCCATTGCTCTATCCACTGTGCCACCTAGCTGCCCCAATCTTTAATTCTTAAATTGAATTTCTGAGGTTTTTCTGAAAGATTTTTGGTTTTAAAAAATTAAGCCAACCTTTCTAGAAAGATAGCATTTGACTAACTTGTAATAATTCAATAGGTCCTAACTCTGATTTTTAAGAAATAATAATGCTAACTCCACACTAAGAAAAAAAAATAATGATCTCAAAGTAATGAACTTATAAACCTTATTGTAGGATTTTAATTTAGGCAACATTCTTCACCTTCCATCTTGATAGGCTTCAAATATAAAAGAGTGAATTGCCTTGAGTTTGGGAAAAACAAAGTGTCCTAAGGAAATTCATTCTTAATGGAACATTTCTATAGTTCAGTTGAAATGAACTATTGTTTACTTTCTTAAGAAACACTAATGAAAATATTCACTGTACTCTCTCAAATAAAATGTTTTGACATTTTAGGGAAGATGTATATTTTATATGTACCAAAAGAGGTACACAAACGTATTCAACTTTTAACTTAAGGACAAACAAAGTTCCATGGGCAGCTAGGTGGTGACATGGATAGACGGCTGGTCATAGAAACAGGAAGACCCAAGTTCAAATTCATCTTTAGACATTTACTAGCTATGTGACCCTGAACAAGTCACTCAATTCCTGTGTGCCTAAAAGCCACTCCTGCATCACTGTCTTGCATATTTGTTTTTCAGTTGTGTCCATCTTTCATAACCTGATTTTTGGATGTTTTTGGCAAAGATACTGGAATGGTTTGCCATTTCCTTCTCTGGCTCCTTTTGCAGATGAGAAAACTGAGTCAAATAGAGTTAAGGGACTTGCCCAGGGTCACACTGCTAGGAAGTATCTGAGGGTAGTGTTGAATTCAGGTGTTTCTGACTCCAGGCACGGCACTCTATACATTGCTCCACTTAGTTTGTTCCAGTGAAACTATGGGCTATGCCATACAGGGTTGCTCAAGATGGACAGGCCATATGGAAAGCTCTGACAAAAAATGGTGATCCACTGGAGAAGGAAATGGCAAGCCACTTAAGTATCTTTGCCAAGAAAAAAAACACGGAAAAAATGTCCATGAAGTCAGACGTACCTAAACAACTGAACAACAGAAGTTCCTTAGGATCATTCTGTGTAGTAGGACAGAGCACAGATTAAATAAAAAGTCAACCAAGCAAGGTTTATTGTGAACTATGAAAGGCTAGAATACACAGTTTCCACTCTTAATTGTGATTTAGTTAGATTAAGCCCAGGACTGTAGCCTTCATCATCTTTGGTTCTTGATTCTGTTATCCAATGTGTTAGTCCTCAAACCCAGTTTTTTTCATTTGCAATTTTAATAAGCCTGCTATATATATATATATATATATATATATATATATATATATTTAAGTTTATTGATAAAAAATTTGAATAGGACAGGATAAGGCAGAGATCTCTAAGGCATTTCACTGATACCTCTTGACACTATGATATAGCTTTTGTTATAGGTAAAGACAGAATGAAGGAGAAAAGGGGGAAAAAGGGAAGAAGGAAAAGAGAGAGGGGAAGGAAGGGGTGGAGCATTTATTAAATACTTTGTGTCAGATGTTATTTCATTTGATCCTCACAGTAACTTTTGGAGACAGCTGCTATTATTGACCCCATTTTATAGATAAGGAAACTGAGTGGTTAAGTGTCTTGCCCAGGGTTACAGAGCTGGTTAGTGACTGAGGTAGAATTTAATCTAATTTCTTCATGATTGCAACTATATTTTATCTATTACACTATCTAGCTTCCTAGTAGTTTCTGGTGGAAGCATTATATTCACTGAGTCATTAATCTTCTACAGAGACATTTAAATTGAATATTTTCATGAAGAAACCCAGATACTGATAAGCACACTTTAAATTGCCATAATCATTTTTATCCCTGGATCAGAGAAAACACAAATAATCTGTAACATAACCTAGTATGATTTACTATCCAGTTTTGTATGTGACATGAAACAATGTAGTGATTAAGTAGAGGGTAATATCAAGCCACTATAACTATACAATGCTGTGCCTTATTCCTAATTGTCTGTCTGTATAATGTGATATTCTTATATGCAAAGAAACTGAGCATTAGGTCGAATGTTAAGTTGGTTTAGAACATTGATACAATATTACAGCTGTAGTGTTTAAATGGGTAGTAATGATATGTTAATTACTTAATTGAAGTTAAATGACAGATTACAGAGTAACTGTTTCCTAACTTTTAAATAATGTGCTTGTCATGCTTTCATATTTTAGGATTAAGGAAATAAAGGAAGCTGAAAACTTTTAGACAACTTAAAACCCTGATATCTGTTTATCACGAATACTTTATATAAAAAGTGTTTGGAAAGCGTTGAAAATAATAAGTACTAAATATCATCCCAAAGAATTATATTTTAATAGACAAGAAACAACTGAATGCGGATGTATATAGTTAAATCATAGAATACTTAAAGCAAAAGTCAAAATCGATACCAAATAAAAAGAAAAAATGTGAAAAATACAGTATGCAGTTATAACAACTCCAAAGTGAAGTATCAAAAAAAAAAAAAGTTATTGGTTTTGAAAATGAGAAATGGATAAAGGAAAAGACATTGATTCTAATTATGACTATTTCCTATTAGTAACTAAAAAGCAACTGCCACAATGAAGAGGCCAAAAGAGCCTAGAAACCATATAAGCCAATAAATGTATGAGACCTTTGCCCAGCAGAGAGACATGGCAACCAAGGACAAAATTATTTTAGAATATGGACTAATTTGAATAATGTTATAGAGAAATATAGAAGAGGATTCTAAACAGTATCACAATGTGAAACTTTTAAGAGCAGTGTTGGGGGAAAACAAGTCTAAGAAAAGCTTAGTTTAAGACTCAACTAAACCAGATCATCCCAAGAGCTTTGAGAACTATTATTGGAAAAAAACTCAAAAAAAAGACAAAATATGGAACAAATATCCTAGCATCTTTGTGACAAATATCTTTTGTCATCAATTTCAGTGGAAACAATCATGTTAATTGTAATTGAAGATATCCATAATCAATGAACTATATGAAGAAATGGAAATTACACTAAATAAAATATTCTAATTCATTCTTGATAATAAGAGCAATATTACCTGATATTTGATATTAATATAATTATTTAATATTTGCTAATCCTTTATGCACATTATGTCATTGGAGCCTCACAATTGCCCTGTGAGGTTGGTACTATAGAAATTATTATTTTACATATAAGGAAACTGAGTTTCAAAGACATTTAGCCATGTCTCCATAGTAATAAAGATAATAAGTGTAAAAGCTAGGATTTGAATGCTCATCTTCACAATTCCAATTTAGCATTCCATTATGTGATAGACATATGGAAACCATCTCTAATCCTCTATCCATTGTGACACTTATAAATTTGTTGTAAGCCTTAAGTATAATAATAGCATTATATTAACTTAATGTAGTCTAATTGGCTTGAAACTGCATGCTTGTAAGTAAGCTTGCTCTCAAGTAGGCCAAAAGTAGTCAAACTGAATGAGTATCAATTGGGATAAAATAAGTTAAAAAAATAAGGGAAATGAAAGTACTTCCTATTTATTTTTTCTTTAACCAACAGCAGGCACAACACAGTGGATGGAGTGTCATAATTGGAGTCAGAAAGATCTGTCTTTCTGAGTTCAAATTTGGCCTCAGATATTTCCTGGCTATGTGACTCTGGGCAAGTCATTTAACCCTGTTTGCCTCAGTTGTTTTATCTGTAAAATTAACTGGAGAAGGAAATGAAAAACCAGTCCAGGATCATTGCCAAAAATACCCCCAATGGGGTCACAAAGAGTTACACATGTCTGAAAACAACTGAACAACAACAGAGGTACAATGACTCAAAGATTTAATGTCATTGTATACAGATTTGATAAATAGCCTGTCATTGAAAGGTCAATTGAATTCAGTGGTCATATAGAGAGAAAGCTGAAATTATGTGTGTTGTCTAGGCGGGTCCTTCAGAAGTGGCATATTGGGACAAATTTGGTGGGGATGGTATATCATGGTTTGGAACAAAGATAAACAACATAGGAAGACAATAAATATGGAAGTAAAAGAGATATCGGATATAAGCTTGAGGGAATATGATTTAGGAGTCATCATGAATTATAAGTTGAAGCCATGTCAAGGATATTATTCTGCTAACAAAAAGTAGGTGGGAAGATATGAACCATAAATAAGAGGGTAATACATAGCAGCCAGTGGGCAATCTGATGAGAACTATGATATATGAGCAAAGACATAAGGGCAAAAATGCCTCTAAGTGAATAAAAAAAAATCATCTAGAGATTACAATACAGTCCAAGGGCTAGAAATAGACAAATAATGCTCTGAAAATAGCCATATCACCCCACTGTAAAGAATTTATTGAAGTCTGAGTCTTGGAGGCTTACATTTATAAATTGTGACACTGAATAGGGAGATAGGGAGACAACATTAAACAGTAAAAAGAACACTGGACTAACAGGAGGCAGAAGATCTGTATTCTCGTCATTGTTGTAAATCTTACTAATTTTGTCAATTTGGGCAAATCACTTAACCTCTTAAAACCTTATTTTTGTTGATCTGGAAAATGGGGATGATAAAACCCTGTTCTGCCTATCTCATAGGGCTAGTGTGGTGATAAAAATAATATAATAACAATCATTATTATTAACAAATGGATCTATTAGCATTATATGATTAAGAAGTGTTGGACCTGTTTAGTCCTATCTATTAAAGAGTTGTTTCTTTGAGAAGTCTAGGGAAGGTTGTCTCCAATGTGAATGCATTGATGAGGCTCCCAATATACTAGTAAGAACAGCATTTAAAGAATGCCTTAATATTTGCAAAATGCTTTACAAATGTTATCTTATTTCTCTTAATACCCTGAGATGTAGGTGCTAATTTATCCTAATTTTACAGGTGAGGAAATTGAGGCAGACAGCCAGTAAGGGTCTTGCCCAAGGTTACACAACTAGTTAATGTTTGAGGTCAGTTTTATTTCTTTTTTGTTTGTTTGTTTGTTTTTGCAGGGCAATGAGGGTTAAGTGACTTGCCCAAGGTCACATAGCTAGTAAGTGTCAAGTGTCCAAGGCCAGATTTGAACTAAGGTCTTCCTGAATCCAGGGCTGGTGCTTTATCCACTGTGCCACCTAGCTGCCCTCTGATGTCAGTTTTCAATTCAGGTAGGTCTTCCTGATTTGAGATGCAGCTCTCAACTGCACCACCTAGTTGTCTCTAAGACAACTTGGTAGGCTGTGTGCAAATAATCAGACCTATCCTTTGAAAATTTTGGAAGAAAAGGGTGTGGAAGTGCTATTTAGTCTACAAAGCTAGTTTTAAAACCTCAGTTCAGGTTACATGGCATGAGATTATATTGAGAAATAAAGAAAAAAGAAATGATCGCCGAAGACATCAGTGTCACCAAAAGTTATTTAACTCTTCCCAGCTTTCATAAAATAGTCACATTTATTTCTAATATACTACAAATATAGCTGTTACCCAGAAAAACTACTTCAGCTAAACTGTTCTGGTCATCCTTGGATTTTGTAGGGACAAGTAACAGATAGAGTGATGGACATTGAGTCAGGATGACCTGGTCTCATTTCCTGTTCTAGACACTATCTGTGTAACTGTGAGAAAATCATTTAGCCACTTGAGCTTGTTTTCTCAGTTGCAAAATAGAAATTTCAATAGCACATACCTTACAGAACTTTTGTGGGGATCAAATGAGTTAATATATGTAAAGTGCTTGGTAAACCTTAAAGTGATTTTTAAAAAATGAGTTACTGTTTGAATTTTGCACAAAGTGGCCTTCTCTGATTTTTTTTTTTTATATTAATTACAGGACCAAGAACTTCACCTTATACGACTGGTTAATGTGCTTAATGTGGAGGCCAGAAAAATTGTGGTCAGGAAATGTTTAAAAGAGTGCCTTGATAATAAGATTCGTTATACATCAGTCAGGGTAAGTAAGTTTCTGTATATTTTTTTTCCTCAAAAAGAAATAACTATAACAACAACGACATAGTAGAGTCACATCTCCCAGCTACAGAAATGTCACAGAGTAGGTAATTGTTAGCTCCATGAGTAAAGTACTTCCAGACAAACATTTTTCCTTATGGAATGTAATTTAAAATGAGCTTTAGAAAGTGAAGAAAAAAATGGCAGATGTCTTTTGGGGGCTAAAATCTCACAATCCTGCTTTCTTCCTCTTACCTACTGCAGTTGAAAAACATTTGTTTCAACGGATTTTACTTGGCTTTGCTAGCAGATAATGTTACTTGGTTCTAGAGAGATGTTATTACTTTTTTTTTTACATTGAAATATTAATTAAAATGTGTATGTAAAACTTGTGACTAGATTCTTAAAAAGACTTATTTTCTTTAAATTCTCTCATTCTTCTCCAAAGCATTAAAAGCCAGCATGTGAAAAGCACTTCAAACTCAGCCTGGTTTCCTACTATATTTTGAAAACTTGCAAATGAGTGAATAAATACTTACTCTGGAACAGGCGAAAAGCTGAAAAGTCATTAAAAAACAATCTGTGTACTGAGCAGAGTTGAAAAGGACTTAGAGAAGACGAGATTGGCGTAGCATGGAAGTGACAATATGAGTTGTTTGTCATCCCAGTAGAATTCTCATAGTGCTACACCTGGTCATTATTGCCTATTTCAATTAACCATGGGTCCATCAATAGCAGCCATTGAATTAACTTTCCTTCCTTTGAGGTTGAAAAGATTTTTGTAGCATTTATTCAATCACTTCCCAAATTAGCCGATGAGGAGCAGTTTAATGACATGCCAGTTCTTTTGTGGCAGGGATAATGTGTTTTGTCCTCTTTGATAACGTCATGTATCTATCACTGTAAAGGAAAGAGGCAGTGCAATTTCTTGGGAGGAAATTCTGAATTAACTCTTGGGTTACTTAACTGCTTATGGTGATAGTGCTTAGAAAAAAATATAGTGTTCTAAAAGTTGGACAAAAGGATCAATTCGTGCTTTCAAATGAGCTCCATTTCTGCAACTAAAATTTTGCTGCGTATATTTTCACTAAAATTGTAACAATGCATCCATATCTCAAAAGTATTCATAACTTTCTATCACTTCAATTTAATATCCTTACCAATAAAAAAGAGAGGAAGAGACTATTTTGTCATCATTAATATGGCAGATAGAATTGTAAGAATATGTAAATGTGCAAATATATTTAATTGCACAATAGTTTAATGCAACATGAGAGGAGACAGATGATGGAATATACTACTTTTTGAAATGAAAGTACATTTGGGAATGCAAATGTTTTGAATATAAGTAGGTAAATGATGGAAGATTCTTTAGACTGCATTTTGGATTTAGAATCACTTATTATAATGATTACTTCTGTTAGCACTTTAAGTGCTGAGCTTAATACGATTATATGGGTTGTAATTTTTGATGGCAGGGCCAGAATTCAGATGGAAAGATATTTTTGGGCGTCTTAATAAATGTTAACTAATACATTTGACTTACTATACAGTTAGCAATATAGAAGACAAATGGAAAAATCTCTCTAATCTGGGCATGGTTTTGTAAAGTGAATACATTAACAGTTAGGGAGCATCCTCAATTATCTTTAAAAGATCTGCTATTGATATTCACGTTTTCTTTTTTTCAACTTCATCATTATTTTATAACATTTAGTGACAAAGGTTTTTTGTGTTTTAGATTTTTTTTGCCAGGCAATGGGGGTTAAGGGACTTGCCCAGGGTCACACAGCTAGTAAGTGTCAAGTGTCTGAGGCCAAATTTGAACTCGGGGACTCCTAAATCCAGGGCTGATGCTTTATCCACAGTGCCACCTAGCTGCCTTGGGTTTGTTTTTTTTTTTAATACTGAATTGAAATCCCAATTTATGTAAATCCAACTAAATGACCTTTATTCATTATCATGAAAAGTGACTGGTTTATAGCAGTGAACAAATATTGGGAAACTTCCTTATTGGAAATTCTAACAAAAAAAGTACAAGAAATAAAATATTTTCACGCAAAACTTCTAATACAGCCTACAGTTAGAACTTGAAAGACTTTTCTCCTCAAATCCCAAAAGGAATTTATACTTGGAATGAAAGAGAAAGACAAGGGTTTGGTCCAGACATAATCTGAATATACAATCTCTTTTTTAGATAGACACATTAAGCACCAGACTCCTGGTAAATCCTAAGCACCAAATATTTTAAAAGTTTGCATTCTCTGGCCTTTACCTATATGCAGTAAGAAAAAAAGTAAGTAAACATATTCATATGGCAGAATGAAAAGTTATAAATTAAACTAAGAACTGTATTAGCCACTAAACATAGTTATTCATAAACTCTGAAATACAAGATCATAAGTTCCATTAGGGCAGTAATAATGTGTTATTTAAATGTGATATCTATGTTCTCTTGAATTATATATTGATAATAGGTTTTATTTAGACTTAGTGTAGAAATCCCAGATCTGAATAATGAGTAATTTGTTTTGGGTTTTTGTTTTTTCTCCCCAGTCATTTGTATAAAACTGGACTTGGACATGTTATTTTATAACTAACTAGCTCAACTATTGATAACCACCACACAATGTCTCCTTTCCTATTATATATTTCATTATATAATTCTCAGTGTGTGTATATACACATGTATGCACACAAATGCACACATATTGCCAGTTGGTGAATTGAATTGGTGGCAAAGACATTATAATTTATAGAATCTATCTTATGATTTTTGATGACTCCATCTTTCACAGAATATATCTCTCAAATTCATTTTATTCTACTTCTACTACTTTATATTTATTTTTAATTCAGTGTTTATTTACTTCCAACTTTAATGCTGGGATGAAACATGCTGCTGTTACTTATTCAGAGTCATCTTGATAAAAGTTTCATTATTTTAGAAGTTGGTTGTAAAATACAAACTAGTTTCAAGAACACATTGTGGTGTTGGGCTGCGAGGTGGAGCAGTTGATAAAGCACTGGCCCTGGATTCAGGAGGACCTGCATTCAAATCTGGCCTCAGACACTTCACACTTACTAGCTGTGTGACCCTGGGCAAGTCACTTAACCCTTATTGCCCTGGGAGTGGGGGAAAGAACACTTAGGGGATTATTGAAAAATAGAAGTTTTAAAACTTACATAATGATCTTCACTAAAAGTTATCCCAAGCGACTGGGAGACATGATGAGAAGGATTTTAAAGGTAAAGATAGTCTGGCAAAACTATAATTTTTTAAAAATAGCAATTCCATTATCAAGTATTTTTGCTTAATATTTTAAACTAGTCTTTGTTAGGCTTCTTAGATTTTAGTTTTGCCTTCTTCAAGGGACAGTATATCAGCATACTCTGCATTGCATCCTGATACTGTTAATGAGGGTGAGCCACCAAAAGTTCATTACCATTTTATCTTATCAATGGACCTTACTCTTTACACACTTCAGTAGGTAAAGAAAGACACTTCATTAAGTAAGGGAAAGAGAAAGGAGAGGAGAGGAGAGAAGAAGAGAGGAGAGCAGTGTGGGAATGTTCATATCCCATCATTTCTCTGTTCTTTTATGGTAACCCCCATAATTATCTCAGGTGCCATGATAAATATAGTGTTGGATTTGGCCTTGACATCTGTTACCAATTATATTAGATACTTTAATTTCTCATAATGGCATAAGGATAATTAGGCAGATGATGCAAAAAGTGATGAAACAAAGATAAAAATTATTTTTTAAAATTAATATCACAGCAATTGTCTTCTCAATTTACCCTCCATAAGGGGGGGATTATAGTAATATTAAGTTTTAAAGAATGTTTCAATTTTTGTTTTAATTACATGTTTCATGTATAACAACTAAGATTCTGAATTCCCTTAGACATATTTTTGAGAACTCTCATTGTTTGATTTGATTATTGACAAAACTATTTTAAAGTTGTGTTAAGCTCAATTTCCTAGGAAATTTTCCTGGCTGATTACCAGTTTCCACACATCAACACCTGAAAAGACTTCCATTCCACAGCTACACCTAGACGACATCTGAGAAAAGACTTTCAGAGACTTTAAATGAACAGTTTTGTTGTTGTTGTTGTTGTTTGCTTTTCTCTTTCTGTTATAATATACACCATCTGTAACATGTACTCTCTGCAGAGGCTCTCCCTTTGCAAGACCAATGTCAAGCGCCAGTTCATGAGGGACTGCCCCTCTGGACAAAACTTTCCTCTCTCCCTTTTCTATATTGTTATTAACATATTGTTAGTTAGCATAGGGTATTATATTCTGTTATTTTTGACTGTTTAATCAAGGTAACGCCCCGTTTCTTGAAGAAAGAAAAGGGGGACTGTAACAATTGGAATGACACCACCTGCTGGAGACTTACTGTAGCAAAGCTCTGCCATGAGGAGAAGGCCTCTGAGTGCAAGCCATGTGGTCAAGGTCCTTAGCATCAGGAAGTGATGTTTGCTCATGGGTACTGTCTATCAAGGCTACCAGCCAATCAACTTGAGGAGCCTCCAATTTCTGGGAGGAGGACACGAAGTGGGAAGCAGACGCTGGCAGAGGAGTTCTATCTCTTTTTGGTTCCTGACCTCGCCATGGTGGGTCGGATGATAGGGTCTCTTAGAAATAGTTAGATTTTTACCTTTCTCTCTGATCCTAATGCTCTTTAATAAATACTTAAACATTTAAATACTCTTGCTAAAGCTTATAATTTATTGGTGACCACTAATTAGATTTTAGATAGTTAAGCTAGAATTTTAGCCCCTTACAGAGAGGAGAGGAGAGCAGAGGAGAAGAGAGCAGAAGAGAGCAGTAATGCTAGTTGATGATTTCCTGCTGATGGGTACTGAGACAGCTGTTTGTTTACCTGATGACATATGTTTTTCTGGGACATGGGATATAGTAGGTGACTTCAAAATGGACTGTCACTCTTGGAGATTCAAATGGGCAAAAATGGTATTGTCTTAAACAACTTATAAGTCATTATCAAAGATAATGTCTTGGTCAAGAAACTTAAGACTTTAGGGGTATGGATAGTATTTTTGTCACTGCTGCCAATCAAAGACAAGAGATTCAAAACAGAGAAAAAGTTTTGGGAAGTGAACATCTGTTTAAGAAACTAATCCAAGAATGACATTTTGATTGTTAGGTATTGTAGAGAGCACTTACTTGCCTTTGAGTTAGGAATATTTGACTTCGAATCCTGCCTCAGAAATTTATTAGCTGTGTGAACCTGGATAAATAACATAACCTCTCTCAATATTTTTTTCCTCATTTGAAAAATGGGCACAGTAATAATATGCATCTCACAGGGTTTTTGTGAAGAATAAATAAGATAAGATTTGTAAAGTTCTTTGTAAACATTAAAGCTTTATATGTTAGGTTATCATCATCATGATGGGCCACAGCCACTGCAAAGTCATCAAGGTGTTAGATGAATTCTGGTATGAAAGGAGCAACAAGTAGGACAATATGAGTTCAGTGAGGAAAGCAATATAAAATAAGACAGGAAAGTAGGAAGGAGCTGAATTGTTGACCTTTAAATGTCTATATAGGACATTCTATTTAATCTTTGTAGGGAGGGACTCAAGTAGGAAGGTGATATGGACAAATATAAACTTTAGGAAAATCACTTTGGCTTGGATTGGTGCCAGATATAATGTGAGAAAAACAATGAGAAAGTTACTAGTTCAGAAAAGATATAAAGATGGCCTGAACAAGGAGAATGGTTATGTGAGAGACAGATATGAGAGATGAAGGGAGGTAGACTATAACAAAGCTTAACAAGGAAGTAGGAGCAAGTCGGTAATGCAATGGATCCAGTGATGGACCTGGAGTCAGGAAGACTCATCTTCATGATTTCAAATCTGGCCTCAGACACTTAACTAGCTGTGTGACACTAGGCAAGTCACTTAACCATATTTGCCTCAGTTTCCTTGCCTGTAAAATGATCTAGAGAAGGAAATAGCAAACCACTCTGGTGCTTTTGCCAAGAAAACCCCAAATGGGGTCACAGAGAGTCAGATGTGACTGAAAAATTACACAGCAAAGGAGTAAATTTATGGAGTGAGAGTAGGCAGTTAATGAAGAAACAGATTATGAACTTGGGTGACTATAAAGATGATGGTAACTTTGAGAATATAAGAGAAGCAGGAAATAAGGTCAGGGCTTTTTGGGGGGGATAGATAATAAGTCTACTTTTAGATATTCTGAGGTTGAGATCTTATTGGACTTCCTGTGTCCAGATGATTATACAGAGTTGCAGCTAAGGTTAGAGATAAGGGCTGATGAATGTATGGACCTGAAAATGATCAGCATGGATAACTGACACCATAGTAGCTGAGTGAGATAATATAGAGAGAAAAGAGAAGTGGGCTCTCAGGATAGAGTCTTAGGGCATAGTTTTTAGGTATGATATAGATAAAGATCCAACAAAGTAGACTGAGAAGCATTGATCAAATGGGTAGAAGGAAAACTAAGAGTACAGTGTCAGGCAAAATTAACAGAGAAAAGAGAATATCAAGGAGGAGAATGTAATCAGCAATTTCAAATATAGACTTATTGTTCTCTGTTCACAGGGACTTACCATATTGTACCAGATTTAGTACAAACATTTCTTTGGGTTTTAGCCCTACCATAACTCAAACCTCTCTATGTCCATCCTAAAACCTTAGCCTTCCCAGTGGCAAGTATTAAAAGTTTGTGTAACCATACCTGGCCAACTTAGATTTATTTAAAAAGTCACATACCGGAGATTGAAGCAAGGATGCTGACAGAAGATGAATGTGAAAGTTTCACAATCTTGTACGAAAACTGCCAAAAGTGCTAACATTAAATGAGTTGAGCCTTCTAAGGAAGGTAAGGACAATAAAAAGGGACTTTATAGGTATATGATTAAAGAGTATTAAGGGAAGGAACTGCTGCTTGAAGTATGCATGAGGGTAACCGCTGACAGTAAAACAACAGAGATTTTCAATTCTTCTGCATCTTTTTTTTTTTCTGTCAAGAATAATCCTTGTGTAGGAAAGGATGGAATGATATGGATGATAGGGAGTTGACTCTGAAGATAAAAATAAAGAGACAAGATGACACCCAGCAGGCTGTCCTTAATAAGTTCATTTCATCTTGTCCAAATGAATTATATCTTCAGTTTCTAAAAGAATAGATAGACATGATGATTGAGCTGCTGTCACTGATCTTGAAAACATTATTTAACCATTGATGAAATTAAAGTTCAGAAACATGATTTGTTCATCATAATATGATAGTATGTATATGTGTATGAATATGTGTATATACATACACATATATGTATTCTAATAGAACTTTAGAAGAGTTCTAAATTAATATGAAATAGTGATTATGTCTTAAGCCACAAAAGTGATAATAAGCTCTGAATTTTTCCACTAGTGTTTTCTTTCTATATTTCTTTCTTTCTTTCTTTCTTTCTTTCTTTCTTTCTTTCTTTCTTTCTTTCTTTCTTTCTTTCTTTCTTTCTTTCTTTCTTTCTTTCTTTTGGTGAGGCAATTGGGGTTAAGTGACTTGTCCAGGGTCACACAGCTAGTAAGTGTATAAAGTGTGTGAGGCCGGATTTGAACTCAGGTCCTCCTGAATCCAGGGCCAGTGCTCTATCCAGTGTGCCACCTAGCTGCCTTTTCCATTAGTGTTTTCTAAACTGGAATTCTTCACACTATGAAGCAGAGCTGGCTACTTCTAAGAGGTTTCCTGCTATTTTGACAAGGGGGTTCTATACCAACCTCTCAGGAAAATGGCTATCCAGACTGTAGTGGTAACAATTTTCAACAGCAGCTTCCATCTCAGTAAACTGACCAGCTGAGTCCAGCTGCCAGCCCTGTGCTTCCTTCACCCCATTCTTTCCCATTAGCCTTAGAAACAAGGACCAATAAAATTCCTCTTAGAATTCCATATTTTGCTAGTTGCTCAGAAGACTAATTTTGTTGTCCCTAGATCAGTGACTCAGAGATATATTAGGGCAAGGATGGAATAATCACTGGAAAATACAGGCTATATTGGTTTCAGGGCCAGATTTTTCCACTATCAGATCAGGAATACAACATTGCACCAATTCCTCGACAAAATATTTGAAGATGATCAGAATCACCAGTGGAGGGTAAGGTAGCCAGCCTATGGCTTCTGAATTAGCCTAGACCTCAAATTTCAGACATGGCTTTGAACCATAAGCAATTGATTGTCTAATATTTTCTAGATTTGTCTCAGAATACTTGCACATCCATGACCAGGAGAGGAGCATGTAGCAAAGTAGGCAGTCACCTGGGATATACCACTGTGTGCTGGGAGCCACAATAAAGGGGATTGTTTTTAATATTACTAATTATTATGCAGACATACTTTTAATTTATGGCATATCGATATTTATTTTGTTATATGAGTCACACCTCTGTTACAGT
Organism: Dromiciops gliroides; assembly: GCF_019393635.1. Classification (NCBI taxonomy): domain Eukaryota; kingdom Metazoa; phylum Chordata; class Mammalia; order Microbiotheria; family Microbiotheriidae; genus Dromiciops; species Dromiciops gliroides. Next base: position 513,059,330 of record NC_057862.1, read on the forward strand.
TAAACTCAAAGTCTTTACTAGAAAACAACACAAGGTGAGGGTAGGAGTGGGTTGTAATTTTCAAACATAGTGGGGCACAGTTTTAAAAGTTTTCATATTAGGAAACAGAAACACTTTCTTTCATATATGCCCTACTGTGCAGTTGCACTTAGGTGTTTGCTAGACTTTTCCTCATATAATTTTTTTCAGAGTAAGTGTAAGATAGCATATTTTATGGCTCACTACTATACTTTCTGGTGTATCTATAAGGGAAGGAACTAGGTCATCACCAGTTGCCTTGACTCTTGTCTTGCCACAAGACTCTGATGACTCTGGAGGAGAGAGTGAGGCTGATCACTTTGCACCCCCCTACCTCACTTAAATCCACTTCACTTTCAAGTCAAGATATTACCTTTGTGATGTCATTGGTCCTCTTTAAGAATGAAGAACCAACAACAACAACAAACAAACAAATAACAAGGGAACAGAATTTTTGTGTAACATCACTAAATCTTGAGTTAAATTTGGCCTCTGACACTATATACGTAAACTTGGATGAATAATTTAGCCTCATTAGGGCTCAGTTTCCTCATCTGTAAAACAAGGGAGGTTGATCTCTGAGGTAACTCCAGAGGCCTGATCATATGGCCCAGCCCACCTGATGGTACAAAGAGAAATATCATATAGAGTTGCTATTTACTACTTTCTTCAAGGGAGCAAACATCAAACATTAGAGTCAAACTATTGAAGGTTAAAGAATCAGTTTGAAATTGCTCAATATGTTTAAAGTTTTAAATTACTGATAGCAAATACTTTGTATCCTTTTCCTGTGATATTAAAAATTATAGGGCTTCAGGTCCCCTGGACCTTTATGCAAATAATGATGGAACCTAAATTTTTGTTACAAGCCTATTTCAAATGTAATATCAAAAGGGGTAAGAAATCAGTATATTTTTGGAAAGACAAGTAGCTCTTTGAAGTAGAACTAAGAATTAATAGGATTCAAAAAGAACATGACAATTCAGAAATCTAGTTTTAGTATAAAACAACCTCAATTACATATATATCATTTCTTCATTGCTTTTTTAGTTTCAGGATTCGTCAGACTTTTTTTTTTCCTTTCTTTCTTTGAACTCAGAGGTTCTCACACACAGGTTATAGAAGGTCATAAAAACACATTGTTCCTTTGATCTAGAGTAGTTAGTGAAAAAGTCTTAGGAGACTAAATTCTAGTCTTTGAATCACAGCATGTTGCAGTGAAATTAAAGTCAGACTTACTCCATACTTATTAAACTAAATTATCATCAAAAGTAAATGGAGAGGAGGAAAAAAGAAATAATTCATTAGACTAGAAATTTCATTTATTCCTCCCATAGGTTTGCTTGATAAAAGCATTTTGGCATCAAATTTATAAACTGTAGCAAGATATTGTTTCGACTATTAGTTCTCAATAGGGTTCCTCTCCATGAATTTCTTGCTTCACTGCTAAAAAGTTATGTTATATTTTTCTGCTTTCTTTTTTTCTTTCATGTAAAGAGTATTCATTTTAATGTCTACATTACAAAATAAGGAAGGAATGGCATAACTAGCTTAACAGGAGTGGCTGGATAGACCAGCAATCTTTTAAACAGATCATCATAGAAGTATTTTCCTCCAATTATTAAATATATAACAAGGACGATTCCAGGTAAATTATTGAACTACAGTAATTGTTTGTAGTTTTTTTTACAAAGTTTCCATGGACTGACATTTCTTTTTGTTCAAGCTTAATAGTATTTTATTTTTCACAATTACATGTAAAGATTGTTTTCTTTTTCTCTCTCTCTTTCTTTTTTCTTTTTTTCTTTTTTCTTTTTGGCAGGGTAATGAGGGTTAAGTGACTTGGCCAAGGTCACATAGCTGGTAAAAGATTGTTTTCAATATTTGTTTTTATAAGATTTTGAGTTCCAAATTTTTCTCCTTCCCTCCCTTCCCTCCCTTCCCTCCTTCCTCCCCAAGATATCAAGCAATCTGATATAGGTTATACATTTACAATCATGTTAAATATATTTCCATATTAGTCGTGTTGTCAAAGAGGAATCAGAAGAAGAGGGAAAAAACTCAAGAAAGAAAAAAAAAGAGGTGAAAATAAAATGCTTCTATCTGCATTCAGATTCCACAGTTCTTTTTCCAGATATGGAGGGCATTTTCTATCATGAGTCTTTTGAAATTGTCTTGGATCACCCGTATTGCTGAGCAGAGCTAAGTCTATCACAGTTGATTACTGCACAACATTGCCATTAGTGTGTAAAATGTTCTCCTGGTTCCACTCACCTCACTCAGCATCATGAACTGACATTTCTTGCATCAATAAAAACAAATATTAGACAAATTCTATATGGCATGATCTTAATGCTTAATGGTTTTAAATTTATGAATAGTAGCACTCTCTGTCTGTTCCTACCACCCTGCTACAACTACTGCAGAAGTAGACATATGCCCCACAGGTCCTAAGGTAATTTTTTATTGCTCATTATTTCATGTTTTCCCAAGGGGGGAAAATCATCTCCCTGAAGGTTAACTTAAGCCTCTAAGGCAGACTTATTAGAAGACATGAACAAATGTTACACAGAATAGAGATACATGGATGGATTATGTTCTTCTTCATAGAAAGGAATTTCCAAATAGATAAATACTAAATATATTCTAATGTAATATGTTGAATTTTATATTGCCATATCACAGTGACATAGAATGACAAAATTCAAGTTGGAAGTGACCTCAGCATTCATTTAGGCAAATCCATAGTCCCCAAAGAATTGCTGCTACCACACACTTGACAAGTGGCCATTCAGTCTTTGCCTGAAGACCTCAAGCAAGTAAGATCCAGCAATACTAAGAAACGTAGTTTATTATACTTTTGAATTGCTTTAGTAATCAGAAAGTTTTCCCATATATGAAGGGCTATATTTAAGTCATGCATCAATTATTTACTACTAGTTCTATCCTCTGGAGTGAAACAAAGCCTAATTTTATTTAAACAGTTGTTGTATCCCTTCCCTACCCCATCACGCCTTCTGCTCCACTCCATCATGGTCCCAGTCTCTTCTGTAGGCTAAACATTTCCAGTTATTTTTTCCAGTTCTCATATGGCATGTACTCAGCTGAAGCTTTCACAATCCTGGATGTCCTTTTCTGGACATTCTCTAGCTTATCAATGTACATTTAAAAATGTGTTCCCCAGAACTTAATACAATACTTCATATTATATTAATAATAAAATATTTTATTTTCATTTTAAAAAATATTTTGTGTTTATCTGGTAACATGTTTCTCTCCAATTAAATGTGAATACCTTGAAGGCATAGATTTATCATTATCTTTATAAGGAGGGAGGGAATTAGCAGTGGGGTGTGGGGGGGTGATCAGGAAAAGCATCATTTAAAAGGTGAGGTTTGAACTGTGTAGTGAAGGAAAAGAATGGCTTCTGAGAGGAGAGAGAGTATTCCAGGCAGGGGACACAGTTAATACAAAGACAGAGAAAAAGGAAGGCAGAGGAACAGAAAGGCCAGTTTTCCTCTATTGATGTTAGAAAGATATATTGTAGCCAGAATATAAAAGTGTTTAAAAACTAAACAAAGGTTTTTAAATTTCATAATAAAATTTATAGGGAGTCATTGTTGTTTATTGAGCAGAGAAGTGACATGGTCAGATCCTTACTTAAGGAGCTTAGGCAGCTACTTAGAAGATAGAGTAGGGAGAGACTTAAGCCAGGGAGAATAATTAAAATTGTAATTATAGGAAGACTTTGTAATAAATTAGTCAAGAGATGGTGAAGACATTAATTAAAAAGTGGCTGTTTGGTAAGTTGGAGGCGAGGTATATTGTAGAAATAGAAACAGCAATCTTTGTTAATTAATTCTATAGGCAGGGCAAGGAGGAGTGAGGAATTGAAGATAATGCTAATGTTATAAACCTAGGGGGATTGAAAGACAGGCAATACCTTCAACAACAATAAGGAAGTTTCCAAAAGGGGTGGGTTTTAGAAGATAAGTGGTGAGTGCAATTTTGATTATGTTGGATTGGAGATGTCTCTAGGACATCCAGTTTGACATATCCAAAAAACAGTTGGTGATTTGGGACTGAAGTTCTAGGGAGAAATGGGAGCTAGACTTTTGAGTCATCTGCATAGAAATTATCATTAAAATAATGAGAAATAATGAGGTCATTAAGAAAGTATAAATAGAAAAGAGGGTCCAGAACAGAAACTTTGACAGTTATGACTCATGGTTTCAAAGGCAAGCCAATGAAGCATACAAAGAGTAGTCAGATAGACAGGAGAGCCACAAAAAACAAGTATCATGAAGTCGTAGAGAAGAGAGATTATACAGGAAGAGGACATAATCAACAGCATCAAAATCAGAAGAAAGGTCAAATATGATGAAGACTGATAAAAGCCACATGTATTAATCATACACAGCTAAGTATCAAACTCCACCCTTGCCCTAGCACACAGCAACTCTGTGTTCCTGAATAGTCACATAATCAACCTCAATGTATTTCACACCAAACACAAGCTCATTTGACATTAAATAGTCTTGAGAAATCGGATGCCAACAACCCCTTGCAACCACCGGTGCATCTACATCTTTTATTTTAGTTCCATAGCAACTCCAACTCTAGCCAGCCATTAACACTTTGGTAACATATATAAATAAATGTGAAATGAGTCACATAAACACGAGCTATGCAATTTAAAATTTTTAAAATGCTATTTTAGTTGAATTTCAGAATGTAATCTGTCAGAAGCAAAGACCTGAGACAAGTAGATTTTTCATCTAGTAATTAAGTAATAGTTGAATGAACTTGTTAGTATGTTGCTCAGCTTCCCTTTGGTAATGAGGACATAATCAACTTAAGAAATTATTCACCATCAATACTCTCTCTGTGACTGATTTCCTTTTCATGGTCAATAGGTTTAGAGAGGAATAAAATAAACTAACTGAGCTCTTACAGCATATCCCTTTGATTTTAATCATTTTGTACAAATGACAGTCACCCCAAAGATGCAGTGTATTTCCTTGTCACATTTCATTTTCCTTTTGCTTGTACTTATGTTTGGAAGACTGCATGTTCTATAACCCTCCTCTAGAGAAACTTCAGATTAAAATTATTCTTGCTATGATTTATGGAATCTTTTTGCAATGCAGAAAGACTCCAAGCAAATAGCTGAGAAACTTTAGAGAAGAGTGAAGAACAACTTCGGCAATAACTAGCCTGAATATTTTACATCAACATATGTATCAGGATATATCCTTGAATTCTTGTTGCACTGGTTGGAATTTAAATGCCAACAAATTTCCTTCTTCATTACAAAAATTCAAAAAATGCATTTAAAGAGGCAGTCATCACTGGGGCAGCTAGGTGGCTCAGTGGATAGATCACCTGCCCGGGAGTCAGGAGTACCTGAGTTCAAATCCAGCCTCAGACACTTACTAGCTGTGTGACCCTGGGCAAGTCACTTAACCCCAATCGCCTCACTTTAAAAAGAAAAAAAAAAGTAAAGAGGCAGTCATCAAGCACATAAACCATTTTAATCTGGGTCTTTAAATGAATTCACCCAGTTTAATAAAGTTATAACTTAAGATCACATTTAATTGTTTTTCTGTTATAGTAATTTAACTGATATCTTGTGAAATGGTGGGAAATGGAAATAATCCTTTTAAAATACTGGAAAACATTTGAAATTCATCTAATTTCAGTCTCACTGTGGTTCCCATGTCCCCTAAATATGGTGTATTATAATTTCATGTTTCCAATTTCTTATTTTTATTGTCTCTAAATCATTAGGACAATCCTTTGCTTTTCTGTTTTGCTCTAACTTTTTTGGGGAATATATTATATGGCACAATATTTTTTTTCAGTCCAGTGCTCCTGGATTTCCTGTGAGTTCAATTTAAATTGCACTTTGTCAAAAAGGTCACAATTGTTTATCCTTTATTTTGGCTTTGGATGAGGAGAAATGCAGGTCTTGTCATATTTGTGTGGCTGTGGCTGCTGAATAGAAGAGCGGCTGCAGACTCTCTCATGCATTAATGTGAAACTAGATCAATTAGAGCCCCACATGGGCTACATCTCTGACAGAAATGTCTTATTCGCCACAGAATAAGTGTTCCAATTGAAATATTGGGAGCTTGGAATAGGATGCCTAATTTACTCTGACAGAGTTGTTGATTTATCTGAAAACGAATTCTATCGAACCTGCAGACTCTTCTCCTTAATTACATTTCAGCAAACAGTACAACAAGGTCCTATGAATACTAAGAGGCTTAAAGAGATTTTTTTTGGAATGCCCCTCCAATGGCAATAAGGAATTGACTTTCCAAAGACACCTCTCCCCAATAGAAGGCAATCATTCAACAAGGATTTATTAGGTGCTTGTGCTATATGCTAATAATAATAGTTTTAGGTACTGGACACACAAGTACAAAAGTGATACAGTTTTCCCTCACAAGGCTTCTATTCTATTATTCTTCTATTGGTTATTGAATGCCATTGACAAAAGTCATAACCTATATTTTCCTCTCTATATGTACAATTAGCCATTTGATGTAGTGTGGCTACCAAATACAACACTTCATTTTACTCTTTAAAGTCCAAATGTTAAATCTCTTGGCTACCATATTACACTATGCAGCAAGGCATTCCAAAACATAGCAAAACTCAGATTCGTTTTACTGTTATTTCACACTTTACAGACTAGTTTTCAAGTTACCTTAGATTGCACTAATCAAACAAAAGAATAGAACTTTGTCTTTAATGTGATTATAAGGCTAGAGGGTTCTCAAGGCCAGGAATCATGTAAGATATAACTCTCTATATAGATAGTGTGTATTTTTTCCTCACTCTATATAGTAACTAGAATCATAAAATTCTGTCTAATAACAATATTTGACATATAATGTTGGCTAAATTAATAGAAGCTGATATACTATGAATAAAATTAAGGTTATGAAGTTTCTTCTGTATTGCCAGGTATAATATTATTATTTTGGTGGTTCCAAAAGTGGTTTTTTGGTGTTTAAAATGGTAGAAGAAAACAACTGTTGGCCAATTAAGACACGGTAATTTGTAATCTATAGCAAATGCTGTGCTGTTTTTTTACATGTATGATTTGGGATCTCCTTTTCTTTTCTAAATCAGGGGATTGGACAAGACAATCTCTGACTTCCAGTACAGTTTTGACATTCTGTGTTTCAAGTATAGACAAGATATGGAAAAGTAAAAGTAACAGTGGGGTGGCATTACCATAGAAGACACACATAGGGAGACAAATTGAGCAATATTACAAACACACTGCTATTACTTTGAAAATAGGGTTCATAGTCAGGATGGCAGCAGGAGAGTTCCATTCACACTGTGGAGGAAAACAACCTAAAGCTTATGAGGAAACCTGTTTCTTTATAGATAATCCACAGTGTAATGATGTGACTAAGACATATCCCCTTAATAATGTAATCGAGAACATTCATTAGGTCATTTAAACAAAATCAGTTATCTCAAGCCCAGATACCGATGGCTCCAGTAGCTTTATGAACTCTAGAGTCCTAAAGTAAGTAAGCACCAAACCTGAACTTTTGACTATAGTAGGACTGCTAGAAAAGTTTCAGCATGATATAATGAATAAAGGGCTGGACTTGGATTAAGTACTTGCTACAGTCAGTGAGGATCTGGTTTCAAACCCTACCTTTTAGCTGTGTGACCATAAGTGATTCACTCACCCTTTCTAGATCTCAGTTTTCTAATCTAAAATGAGACACTTGAACTAGATGACTTCTAAAGTTCCTTATAGCTCCCAATCTATGAACTTTCAAAGCCCATTAGCTTAGTAAAATAGCAGTTTAATGGATGAGGTAGCAAAGAGATGCTAACCCTTTTATTCCTAAGTATTATTCCTCTTCTATTAATCTTCCTTCTGCTATTTTCAAAAGTCATCATATAAACATGAATTGTTATTTAACCAATACTTATTATGATATTGTAATGAATTATATTTTACAAGTACATATAGAACCCTTGAATGTAATGTGAAGCTTTTATCAACTTGTGATCACATATCAATTTAGGTGTTCCCTCTAATGATGCATGTGCAGTTTCCTGTTTTATTCCTTTGAAACTATTTTATCTTATCTGTGTCCTTCCATAAATAATCCATGATAGACCCCCTCACCCCCATTTTTCTGGGAGTCTTCTTCTAGGCCTCTTAATTTTGATCAGATTAGAGTAGAGTCACATGGTCTATATATCTGTTATTTCTCACTCTTTTTTGGGGGGGCAGGGCAATGGGGGTTAAGTGACTTGCCCAGGGTCACACAGCTAGTAAGTGTCAGGTGTCTGAGGTCTGATTTGAACTCAGGTCCTCCTGAATCCAGGGCCAGTGCTCTACCCACTGCGCCACCTAGCTGCCCTCTATTTCTCACTCTTAGAACCTGATTGATCCACCTGCTCCTACATCTCTTTGATGACAGGGAAATCAGTAAGTCAGAAAGCAGAGATGAGGAAGGAAAGCTCTGCAAACATGAGAGCCAGTCAGAGAGAATGTCTGGAGCTGAGTGATACAACAGCAAGGAGGCCAGTGTCGCTGGACTGAAAAATATTCAGTGGGGAGTAAAGTGTAAGATGCCTAGTAAGGTAGAACAAGATAGGATATGAAGGGCTTTGAAAACCAAAAGAATTTCTTATTTGCTCTTGAAGGTGATTGGGAGTCATTGAAGTTTATTGATTAGTGGGATGGCATGGTTGGACCTGAGCTTTAGGAAAATCACTTTGGCAATTGAATGGAAGATGAATTCAAGTGGGAAGGAATTGAAGTAAGCAAACCCACCAGAAGGCTATTGTAGTAGTCCAAGCATGAAGTGATGAAGGCTTGCACTAGGTTGGTAGATATCAAAGGAGAGAAGGAAGCATAAAAGAAAGATGTTGCAGAGGTGAAATCGACAGACTTTTGGAACAGATTGGGCATTGAAGGTAAGAGATAGTGAGGAGTTGAGAATGACAAGTAGGTTGTAATTCTTGGAAACTGGGAGGATAGTATTGTCCTTGACAATAATAGGGAATTTGGGGGTGTGTGGTAAATGTAGGGAGAAAGAAAATGAGCTCAGTTTAGGACGTGTTGTCTTTAAGAAGTCTACTATAGGGGGCAGCCAGGTGGTGCAGTGGATAAAGTACCGGCCCTGGATTCAGGAAGACCTGAGTTAAAATCCAGCCTCAGACACTTGACATGTACTAGCTGTGTGACCCTGGGCAAGTCACTTAACCCTCACTGCCCAGCCAAAAAAAAAAAAAAAAGAAGTCTACTGTACATCTAGTTTGTTATATCTGAAAGACAGTTGGTGATATTAGACTGGAGGTCAGGAGAATTCTTAGGGCAGAATAGGTAGACAAGAGGAATCAGTTTAGACAATATACTTAAATTGATGGAACCTGATGAAATCAAGTGAAGTAATATAGAAAAAGAAGAGAAGGACCAGGACAGAGTAGCATGGGACACCTATAGGCATGACCTGGATAATGATCCAGCTAAGAAGATTGAGAAGGAGTTATAAGATAGGTAGGAGGAGAGCCAAGAAAGAATGTTTTTTTAAAAAACTAGATAGAAGGGAGTATCAAAGAGAAAAGGGTGATCAAAAGTAACAAAAGTTGTAGAGAGGTCAAGGAGAATGAGAATTGAGAAAAGGTTAATGGATTTAGAACATTTTTGGTAGAATGATGAGGTCAAAATCTGGTTTTAAGGAAAAGAGTGAGAGAAAAGAAAGAAAAGTCCTCTATTATAGATGACCTCCTTAAGGAGTCCAGACACAAAGCACCAAAGAGATATAGGATGGTATCTAGTAGGAATGGAAGGATCAGGTGAGAGTTTTTGGGTTTTGGGTTTTTTTTAGTATGGAAGATAATAAATATGCATGTTTGTAGACAGTAGGGAAGGATCCAATAGACAGAGAGAGATTAAAGGTAAGTGATAGAGTGGTGATCACAGTGGGGTCAATTTGTTGGAAGAGATGGGATGCTCAATGACAGTAGCTAACTTTTTACAAGTGAACATGTCCCTCTGTTATGGATCATTTTATATCAATAATTAGTGTGTCATTGAAAATTTATCTCCATTCTTGAATCTTTAAAGTTTTGTATGGTTTTGATATATACATGGGAGTAATCTTTTTGGAGGAGGGCCTCTATAGTGGCATTTTGCTTAATTAAATAGTTTATTTTAAATAATAAACAATAAATATAGTGGGATCTAACATCAACATTACTTAGTTTTTCTTATTCTTGTAGAACAAAACTCAATTGGCTATCACATGACTGTGAAAGGAACATAGTTTAATGTCCCTTTGCTATTATTGTCAATTAATATTCATTCACAGAACACTCAGTGTAAGAAAATCTTAGAAATAAAATATCCACCATTAAAAGCAATGGAGGAGGGGCAGCTAGGTGGCTCAGTGGATAGAGCACCGGCCCTGGAGTCAGGAGTACCTGAGTTCAAATCGAGCCTCAGACACTTAGCACTTACTAGCTGTGTGACCTTGGGCAAGTCACTTAACCCCAATTGCCTCACTAAAAAAACAAAACAAACAAAAAAAAATGGAGGAATTCAATGTGGACTATGTTCTTATGGTCCTTATTAGGAAGATTCTCTGGGTTAGAGATTTATAAGCTTTTAACCTCTTCATGTGTCATGTATCCTTTGGCTATCTGGTGAAACCTATGGACTATTCTCAGAATAGTAAAGTTAAATGATAAAATGAGCTTACAAAAGAAAATAATACTTATCAAAACATATTTTAAAAATATACAAATTCATGGACTCCAGTTTAAGAACCTCTTAAAGAAGTCAGGTAAGAATGTTAATAATAGAGGCCAAGCATACATATGGTGATCCTCATGATACACATCTTTATTCTCTTATAAAATAATGTAGCCAATCATTCTACTTACTGAAGATCAACGTAAAGACAAATTTTGGGGGTATAACAGCACTTAAAAAATGATTTTTCCCCAGAGATTTCTAATAATAAAAGAATACAGAGCCAGAAGATTGGGCTATCATAACTCCCAGGGAACTGAAGTCCAAAAAATCATTTTGCTGATTGAATTATTGGAAATGTAATATCTTTTAAAAGATGGTTTGACAAAAATACTGGCAAAAATGAACAAATATATATTTTTTTAAATGTGAAACAGGAAAAAAAAATTTTAAATGTGAAACAGGGGCAGCTAGGTGGCACAGTGTATAGAGCTCCGGCCCTGGACTCAGGAGTACCTGAGTGCCAATCTGGCCTCAGACACTAAACACTTACTAGCTGTGTGACCCTGGGCAAGTCACTTAACCCCAATTGCCTCACTAAAAAAAAAATGTGAAACACTTCTTCAAAATGTGTATGAGAAAAATTTGAAATGCATAATTCATTTAAAAAAAAGAGTAAACTTTTCTTCAAGGTAATAGAACCAAAGGTTTTAATGATAAGTATCAGTAGGATGAGTGAATTGAATAACATGAAATAATTAACTTAGGAGTTTTCTTTATTTAATTTTGAAGAGTTCTGAGTCTTTAACTACCCATTAAAATATGAAATAGGTAACTGCAATCATATGGCCATTGTATTGTAAGGATTGGAAGGACATCAGGATGAAATGGCAAAATCAAAGACACAGAACAACTTAATTTTAGATAATTCAAGAAAGATTAAAGCTTCCTTTTCAAATAGAATTTAAATGTGTCATTGTTATTGCTTCCATCTGTTGCATTTTTTTAAAGGTCAAGGTATTGTATTTAAAACATAGATTCTATAAACATCTTCTACAAAATGCAAATACCATATGCTACTGTGCCATTACATTTACTGTTCTTACATTATGAAAACTTAATAGTAACTTGTATCATTATGCTTTTACTTGCATTTCCTTGGCACCAAATGGGCCAGTTATGCTAATTCATATGAAGGTAAAGGCTGTCCATGCTGATGTATGCAAAGAATTGTTAGTAATAAAGCATATGCTGGAAGCTCACTATTATGCTATTCATTGGGCAGATGCCAGTGGAAAACCTTATAGATGAAATACTTAATAATTACTTCTTTTTCATATGTGAACAGCTAAACTATCTGGAAAGGGTAAGAAAAAGTTCATAAAAAGTGTTCTAGTAGATAATTCCAATTTCTTTCTTTTTTTTATTTTAGTGAGGCAATTGGGGTTAAGTGACTTGCCCGGGGTCACACAGCTAGTAAGTGTTAAGTGTCTGAGGCTGGATTTGAACTCAGGTACTCCCGACTCCAAGGCCAGTGCTCTATCCACTGCGCCACCTAGCTGCCCCTCCAATTTCTTTATATCTATTTCTCTATTGTTTGGACCTGTGATTTTGTTACTATAGGAAGCTCTCCAGTAAGGAAACACGATCTAGCAAAGCAGGTTGACAACTTCTCTGCAATTTGTGGTCCCAGATAATTGCTTGGAACACTGAGATATTGTCATTTGTCTAGAGTCTCATAGTCAGTATTTATAAGAAGCAGGATTCCAATTTAAGATGTCCCAGCTCTGAGTCTGACTTCCTATGCATTACATCTCACTTCCCCTCAAGTATTCAAAATACTACCAAAATTATTTTTGGACTATGGATAATTGTCAACCAAAACATGTTCTTTTTGTAAAGTAAAAATACATTAGTCAATAAAAATTTCCTGAGCCTTCCAACAGCCTGTTTCAGTATCTACTTGATTTATAGATAACTATTTTGAAACCTAAAACCTAACTTATTAATCTATTGGTTCAGCTTCTCTTAAACAATCTGATCTCTCAAAAAGTCATCTGGGGGGCAGCTAGGCAGTGCAGTGGATAGAGCACTGGTCCTGGATCTAGGAGATGCAGCCTCAGACACTTGACACTTACTAGCTGTGTGACCCTGAGCAAGTCATTTAACCCTCATTGCCCTGAAAAAAAAGTCATCTTGACTTTTAATGCCTCTATGACATCTATATTTCTCTAAGATGCTTTCATATTCCTGAAATGTTTTCTGCTAGATCAAGGGATGAGATAAAAATACAATTACATCAATGAAATGAACTATTCATATGGAACTAATCGTTTTTTAAAAACTTTTTTTCAAATAAGATATCTTTTTACAAATTCAATAAATGCAATTTATTGGAATGAGCATGAAATGTATCAGGATTCATGTTAACAATGTACTTGTCCTTTGGTATCCTATAGCTAGTGTACAGATGGAATAAAGGACATAAAACTATCATATGTTGTATAAATTTGATAAACCATAAAATCTGGCATGGCACCCTGATTACTTGAGATACATGTTAGAGAGAACTATGCTTGAAACACAAGCTATTTCTTGTGCAAGTACAGTTGAGGTGTGTAAAATGTAGGCAGAGTCTAGAAATGGGCTATATTAAACTTGGCTAGGAGGGGCAGCTAAGTGGTACAGTGAGTAGAGCATTTACTCTGGAGTCAGGAAGACCTGAATTCAAATCTGGTCTCACGGGGCAGCTAGGTGGTGCAGTGGATAAAGCACTGGCCTTGGATTCAGGAGGACCTGAGTTCAAATCCAGCCTCAGACACTTGACACTTAACTAGCTGTGTGACCCTGCGCAAGTCACTTAACCCTCATTGCCCTGCAAAAACAAACAAACAAAAAAAAAAACCAAATCTGGTCTCAGACTCTTACTAGCTATGTGACCCTAGACAAGTTACTTAACTTGATTGCCTCAAAAAAGTGCCTAGGCATTGTTATAAAGGATAAAATGTGTGTCAGGATTATTGCTTTTGACAGTCAAAAGCAGAATATGGTCTCAAATATAATGGTTGGTATATATACCAAATATAATGGTAGCAAACTCCTTAAATAACAAAAACAAAATGAGACTCAGACTATGTTATATTTTGCAAAGAACTTTATATAATGCTAGCTCATTCATTCCTCATGGTAAATCTGAGAGGTAGGTACTACTATTATTCACTATTTTACATATGACAAAAATTAGTCTCGAAGAGCATGAAGCACAAATAACTAATGTGTATGGGAGGGGCGACTGAGACATGACTTGGGATTCAATCACATAGGCAATTTAACTAAGCAGAGGTTGAAGTTCAGGGCTTAAGGTATGATAGTAACAACAACAATGTCTTCAACTTATATTTATACACCACTTACTATATGCCAGGTACTGTGATAAACACTTTACAAATATTGCCATTTGAGTTTCTCAGCAACTCTGGGAGATAGGGTGCCATTATTATTTCCCTTTTACAGATGGAAAACTGAGAAAAGCAGAATTTTTGAGTGACTTGCCCAGGATCACACAGCTAGTAGGTATTTGAGGCTGGATTTTAACTCAGATCTTCTTTACTCCAGACCTGGTATTCTATTTATACACTATACCAACCTAGCTGCTTAGCTAGATCATAGAACTAGAAGGAAATTAAGAGGTCATCTAGTTTAAATGTTTCATTTTATAGATGGGGAAACTGAGACCCAGAGAAGTTAAGTGGCTTGCCTAAAGTTGTATAGTTAGTATCAGAGGTGTGATTTGAACTCAAACCCATTTTATCTAAACCTAGTGTTCTTTCCACCCTATCAAGCTTCATTCTTGGTTAAAGTAGATTGTAATGAATCATCTAGGGGTGGGTCCATAAGCCAGGTGGCTCCTTGGCTGGGAAAACAACTATCCTACTTCAATGGGAAGGAGCCTTGGGAGAGGAGAATGGCTCCATGGAAACTTATGGGTAGTAGGGATGGAGCAGATAGTGTTATGGGTGAGGGTTGTGGGATGGGGAGTGGGGAAAATAGCAACACTTAGGGTTTCAGCACGTAGAGCAAAGACTTTGTTTCCCCATGCTCGTTCTGACTTTAGCTGTGAGATTTTAAATCAAGGTAGCCAAAGTGCTAGTTCTTCCTTTATTCCTTTTTTGAATAAGCCTCTCATTTTTTCCTCATGGGGAATGTCTTATACTACTTCTAGATATGAGCCAGTAGGTAGTGTGAGAGGAGATAAGACAGACACAGAGGCACTGGGCTGTACTTAACAGAAAGAGAGGTCTCACCATATGTATGGTCCTCTACAGGGAACCATGTACCGTATGATGGCTTTATAGAGCCCCTGAAACTACTACAAAGCCAAATAGAGAAATAGAAAGCTACCTCATCAGAAACAGTCTTGATAAGAAATGGGTAAGAGAGATAAAGTTTTGAGTAAAGAATCACAGAATTAGAGAATTACAGAGTTGGAATAAATAACAGGGGCCATCTAGACTAACATTTTGAAGAATTCCTTCTACAACATCCCCAATAAGAGGTGATTCACCACACCCCCCATTTTAATGGAAGCCTTCTAATTAGAAAGAACCTGCCCCCTCCCTAGGTTCCCTTTATGCTTTTGGATATTTAGGATGTTATAACCCAGCCCCACCTCTTCTCCACCCCCACCCCTCTTCATTATGATAGCCTAAACCAGCCTCTCTGCAGCATGCCTCCATTGTTCTTGTTTCTGCCCTCTGGGTTAAAGCAAAACAAATCAAATTGTCCTTTTGATTTACAGGCCTTCAGATATGAGAATACAGCTATCCTTTCTTCTGTAAGTTTTTTTTTTTCCTTCTGTCGGCTAAATATTCTCATTTTTTCTAACCATATATTCATATGGCAAAATTGCAAGAGATTTAATCATGCTGGTCACTTACTACTAGATTCTCTTTAGCTTATTAATGTCCTTTCTAAACTGTGCATCCAAAAATGGGATAAGCTATTCCAAACATGATATGACCAAGTCAAAGGGCAGTGGAGTTATCCCCTCCGAGTCCTAGATAGTTGAGTATGCTTCAGCTTTTAATATAGCCTAAGGTATCATTAGTTAGGCTTTTTCTTTTTGTTTTGTTGTGGGGTTTTTTTTTGGCTGCTACGCTTAAAAAAAATAATGAGTCAAGTGAAAACAACACAGCAGGAAACTGAATGAAGAGACTGGTGCAGCAGGGAAACAAGCCCACTGAGGCATGATGAAGCTCAGTACCACAGAGAAACTGGTATTGAGGGTTAGCCTAACAGGGAAGCACATGCATAATGGAGGAACCAGGGCCTCCCTCTTCATTTATACTCTGGTTCATGGGGCTTGTTTAAGTCTCAGCACAAAGGTGGATTCCCTGGTATCACCAAGATCTTTCCCCAGAGGAAAAGTGACAATGTTTTCTTGATTTTTGATAAACTTGGGTATAAATTCTTTCCCTTATTATGTTTGCTTAAAAGAAAATATTCCTATATTTAATGTTTTGTTGTCATGAGTATTTGTGGGATAGCTTAGGGTCCTTTTTGGAACAACACAATGAGCCAGATATTTCTAGAATTTCCCTTGGGTGGGAACGTAAACCAGAGAGATTATATGTGAGAAATCTTCAAAGAATATACCTGAATTCTCATATCAAGTGGAGAGACTCTGAGATCAAAGTTACCCAGGTCCTTCCTGACTCCAGAGCCAGCACTTTTCCTTATATCGTGTTGCCTCTTTATATTCAAATATTCTACCTTTTCCTTTTCTGAAATTTTTGGGTTATAATAATATAGCCACTATATTAGAGCGCAGAAACAGGCCACTGGGAGTCATTCAATTCAACTCAGCAAATATTTATTAAGCCCTTATAATGTGCCAGGGACTGGAGTAGGTCCTGGTGATACTGAGATGAAAAATAACACAGAGTCCCAACCTAATAAGCTTACAATCTAATAGATCTGATGTAACATAAACATAGATAAATTTGATACAAGATAAAACATGGTAAGGTCAAAGAAGACACCTGAACAAAGTGCCCCAGGACAAGTGAGCAGATGACCTACCAGCTGGACCTAGGAGAATGAGAATTTAACTAGGTAGGATGGAGGAGGGCACACTTTCCATCTACAGGGAGAAGCTGCTTTGAATGGACAGAAAAGGAAATGGACGGAGGCCGGAGGAGGTCTGGCTGGAAGAAGAATACATATGGAGAATAAAATGAAACAAGACTGAAAATAGATATTGGAGTTAGATTAGAAGAAGGTTAAGGAATTAGTATGTGGCTAGTAAGTACAGACAGAGTTTAATCAATCAACAAGCTACCACTAAGTGTCTGCTATAGATGATGTATCATGCTAGGTGCTGGGAACACAAAACAACAACAAACAGCCGTTACTCTCAAGGAACTTACATTCTCTCACTGAAGGCAATATAAACTTATAAAAGTATAACAATTCTAGTTGAGAAGGCCTTTAAATACCAAACATATTTGCTTAAAATAGCAG
This sequence comes from Dromiciops gliroides, assembly GCF_019393635.1. NCBI lineage: Eukaryota > Metazoa > Chordata > Mammalia > Microbiotheria > Microbiotheriidae > Dromiciops > Dromiciops gliroides. The sequence continues at coordinate 513,076,617 of NC_057862.1, forward strand.
TGGAGAGGAGAAATGTAGGATGATAAGACTAAAGCAATGATAGACCAAGAGAGTGATATTTTTTTTGCTTGTTCGTTTTGAGACAGTAAAGACTTGACTGTTTTTTTCTTAGGGGCAATGGGGAGGACCCAGGAAAGAAAGAGCAACTGAAGATGAGACAGAGGGAATGATCAATATGGAAAAGTGGGACTAATAATATGTGTTGAAAAAATAAGCTCAATAAGGAAAAGATCTTCTGAGACTGAAGCAAAAGAGAAAAGGATGACGGAGGATATTGAGATGTTTTGAAATATAGAACTGGGAAGAGGAGAGAACTTGTGAGAAGAGGACTTAATAGTTTTAGTAAAGTAATAATACCATTTCATTTCGTCTTTACAATAACCTTGGGATATAAGTGCTATTATTATCCCCATTTTACAGATGAAGAAATTTAGGTGGATAACAGTTAAATAATTTGCACTATGCACAGCTAAGAATTAATAAATAATGAAAAGATCCCTTTTAGTAAGGTTTAATATGCTGAAAAACAATTTACTGTTCCACTATTTATTTGTTATTTTATTTGTAAAACTAAATGTCAAGCTAATGGAAAGTGCTCATAGGTGACTACCGATATTAAACAGGACAAATGTCAATCTAGATCTAGATCAAAATATATGAGGATTGGGGGCAGCTAGGTAGCCCAGTGGATAAAGCACTGGCCTTGGATTCAGGAAGACCTGAGTTCAAATCCGGCCTCAGACACTTGACACTTACTAGCTGTGTGACCCTGGGCAAGTCACTTAACCCCTATTGCCTCGCAAAAAAAAAAAAAAAAATATATGAGGATCATAGGTTAAGGAAGGTGATTCCTCCTCTACCTCAGTTGAAATTGCTGTCAGTGTTAATATAACAAGGTGATAATATGGTGTTAAACTGAACTATAAAATCTTTCTGCACTCAGATCCCTTATGAGGTGTGAACATTGAGTCAAGAAGAGATCAACCTAATTGGCTAAAAGAATAAATTAGCTATATCCCTGAGGGTTTTAAGTAGTTAAGTCCTGGACAAATTCGTGAGTCAAAGAAGGGAAGGCAGCCTATGATGAAGGCCTCTACCAGGGGGCAAAGAGAGGGAGATTCACTCTTCTCCCCTCTGCCAGCAGTCATATTAGTTTGAATCAGAGATACTTGGCCAGCAGAGATCTTGCATCTTTCTGGGAGCAAAAGCACACGCATACATACACACACACACACACACACACACACACACACACATATTGCAGACAGACCCAGATTCAGAGAATCAGTCACTTGGGGTGGAAGCCGAAGCAAAGAGTTTGAGTTCTGAAAGAAGAGAGAGATCTGTGGAAAAGGAGAAACCTTGGGAAGCCCGTGTGAAGACACTGTGAAGAAAGAAAGCACTTCTAGGCAATGAACTACAACAAGTTGTGAATGCCCCTTGTCACATGTGTGTATTATATATGTACCTCATTATCACTGTACTGTAAGTTTGGGTACACTCTTTCCATGTAAATTGTTTATAAGCTAGAGTTAAGCTCCAGGTTTTGGTAGCAAGGTTTAATAACAATTCTACTTGCTATGCCACCTGAGTAAATGCTAAGAACTGCTAAGAACTAATTGTGCCTCATGGATGATTGTTAATGAGAACACACCATTGGTGGCTCATTAGCTATAGTGTTTGGATTGTAGATGTAACTGATAGAGTTACCCTTAGAACTCAAGGGAAAAAAAATGTATTGAAAATGATTACAAGTTTCAAGAGTAGCCTAGAGCAAAGTTGAAACAAAAAGTTGCCTACCATACTATACTCCTGAGTGTGAACCCAAATGTAGTTGCTATCTTATTTAATTTGTTGATTTACATATTTTGTTGTCCAGTTGTTTTTCAGGCATGTCAAATTCTTTACAACGCCATTTGGAGTTTTCTTGGCAGAAATACTGGATTGGTTTGCCATTTCTTTGTCCAGCTCATTTTTCAGATTAAGAAATTGAGGCAAACAGGATTAAGTGACTTGCTGTGGGTTACATAGTTAGTAATGACCTGAGGGCAAATTTGAACTCAAATGATGAGTCTTCTTGATTCTAGGTCTGGCACTCTATCCATTGTGCTATACACACATACACATACACATTCACATGTATATATATATATATATATATATATATATATATGTGTGTGTGTGTGTGTGTGTGTGTGTATGTATATGTGAAAGCACCTGTGGCTTTCTAAGTCAATATGTGATGGCATATCTAGTTTAGCAATCTGGTTAAAATAATGGATCCTTCTTTAGAATAGTCTTTAAAAATATGTATATGTGTATATATATATGTGTGTGTGATATATATATATATATGTACACACTTATATGTGATTGCAAAGAAAACCAATTATATAGAAATACAGTTATCAGAAATTAAGGGAAAAAAGGTTAATACATTCTACATTAAAAACTCAATCTATTCCAACCCCTCGTTTTATAGATGAGGAAATTTATATACTGAGAAATTATTTCTTGGCAGGGTCACATAGTAAATAGCAGAACCTGAATGGCAACAAGTCTTTTGACTCTAAATCCAGTGCTATCTCCTCCATGGTACTAGTATGTAACTATAGACTTTCACATTCCTTCACAAAAGATATCCATTGACTCTGAGTTAGGTTCTGTATGAGGACACTTCTATTTGTAAAAAAAAAAAAGTCAAAGTAAAAGTAATCAAATATTTAAGATCAACATTTGGAATTAAATATTATTTCAGAAAATGCTTTCCTATTTCTTAAAGAAACCATTTTTTAATCAACATGACAGATCAGTCTAATAGTTTTACACAAAAGAATGTGAATAAAGAGGTGAAATTAAACTTTTCAAAGTCTCATTACTCACTGTTTTTCTCCCTTTGGGGACCTGACCCAGGAATACTGTAACAGGCTGTTTCCGTTTATTCCATCTGTCTCCTTCTAGAATTATTAACTGTACTTGTGAGCTTGTCTTGGCAATACAGACAAATGATTCTTAGAATTGCCCTAACAATGACCAAAACCACATTATAATTCCATAAGGAGAAAGCCAGGGGAACCTTTATAAATATGTTATTAAGGTACTAAAATACACAATGTAGATGCTTAAAAATTAATTTTAGAGAACAAGCAAGAAGAAAATGTTATTTTAATCCTCCTCTGTGCTTACTATAGTAATGGAACATCCCAAATGTTCTCTTTATTATTGCATATTTTCACAGTGCTATTTCTGCATTCTCTTAAAATGAGTCTATGACAAATTAAAATCTCTCCTAGCAAACGAAGACACATTTAGAATGCTAATACAACTTCCGCTGAAAACTGAGAGGTGTTCCAGTGTTTGAAAATACTGTACTCTGATTTATAATGCAACACATAACAAGTTCAGATCTTTTTTAACTCACAAGTGATAGTTTGAGATACTATCATTTTTTAATCATACAGCTGTTATTATCACTGCTATTATAGTATAGTTCTACTGCAAATAAAAGTCATAAAATTTAATAACTTAGATATATTACATCATTTAAACACTCTTCTTAGTTCATTTGTGCCATTTTCAGAATTAATTAGATTTCTCATATTTGTACTTGCCACCATGTTACCTAACCAGTTGTCTTTGCCACTCTACTATTTGGTATTATTATTATCATTTTCTTCATCAATGACATCTGGTAAAGGGTTGTTGTTGTCATTATTGAGTCATCTAAATTGTGTCCAACACTTTGTAGCCCCATTTGGGATTTTCTTAGAATGATTTGCCATTTCCTTCTCCAGATCATTTTATAGATAAAGAAACGGAGGCAAATAGGGTTAAATTACTGCCCAGGGTCACACAGCTACTAAGTGGCACAGGCCAGATTTGAACTGAGGAAGATGAGTCTTCTTGACTTCAGTCCTGACACTTTATCTACCACATCACTTAGCCATAGGGACAGGTGTTTACTCAAAACACTGGAGTTCTAAGATATTTAACTGTATTCCCGGGGCGGGGGGACCTCAATATGAGAAGCAGGTATTTTACTTCTGGGGTATTGTTTGTCTACTATAAACCATAACTCTTATCAGAAAAAAACAAACTGTATTGAGAGTGAAGAATTTCCTATTTTTGTTTAACACACATTGCCTGTTTTTCTTTTAGTCCTGGACACACAGACTAATTTTGCAAATTGCCTTAATCACAATTATATCTCTTGTTTATAATGTGTCTCCTAATTTCCCTCTTAGATTTATTTAGTGCCTTAGCTCTTCTATTCTCCTTTCCTTTTGAAATGTTTCCTTTCCAGGTTGTCTTAATTATAAATCACAATAACATAGAAGTATGTATGTATGTGTATATATATGTGTATATAAAATATACATACCCATATATACATATATCTAATTTGAAATGTCTTCTAATCCCCTCTTTTAAAGGAGAGTGAGAGTTTTAGCCTTTTTTTAAAAAAGAAAACTATTGACTTTAATTATTTTCTTATTTTACAGTTTTATTTTATTTTTGGCCGGCAATGAGGGTTAAGTGACTTGCCCAGGGTCACACAGCTAGTAAGTGTCAAGTGTCTGAGGCTGGATTTGAACTCAGGTCTTCCTGAATCCAGGGCCAGTGCTTTATCCACTGTGCCACCTAGCTGCCCCCAAATATTTTACAATTTTAAAGCCAAAGTATTCCCAGATGGAAGAATGACAAGAAGATGGCAGGTTGATAGAATCAAAGAAACCTTCAAGTACTTCCAAAAAACTGAGAATCAAGGAAGGACCTCAAAGACTAGAGAATCATGAATATGTTTCAGTATAAAACAGAAATAGAACTTCCACAATTTGCCTTATGCTGCTGGCACAAAATCTTGTTTTTTTGGCTTCCATCAAATCTAGATTTGAAATGCATTCCTCTTACTAAAGAAAACATTAAAACAAGACTTGGTTCAATACAGGATGGAAAAGAGAAACATGTTATATCTGGGGAATAATAAACTTCCTTTTTTTATTTTGTTATTGTTGTTGAATGAAGCAAATCAGATTTAAGTGTGTATCCTTCCCTGAAACATTGAAAAAGTTGGAAATCAATTTTAAAAAATCATTCACTAAATATCTATTCTGTTTAAAGCACTTCCCATGCTAGGTATTGGGGTTATAGAAGTGAAAAATAGCATGGTCCCTTTCTCTAAAAAGATTGTATTTTATTTCAGGAGGGAAGAAATACAAATAAATATGTTATAAGGTGTTGTGTGATGGAGACCAAGGAGAAATCAGACAAAATGTTCTAGGAAAATATGAGAGTAGAATGGACACTTTGGGGGCTTTGGGAGAGGTGAATAGAGATCAGGCAAGGTTTAATATGTATTCCAGTGTAATTATTATTTTATTTTCTCCCAGGTAAAAATAATGAAATAGAGATATCTAGTTCATTTGTCAGCATCATCAAAGACTTGGGCCATTCCTTTAGAAGATGTGAGAACCTTTTGGGATTTTTTAAAAGAGTCTGCTAGAATGTCAAATGGTCAGTTTCTATCCTTTCCTAACTCTTCAGAAAAGCATAAAATCAGAATGGCTCATCAGGGATTTTTCAAAATCTTTTTTCTACTGAAATTCAGAACACATTATACATATCACCACCATCTGAACTTTTTTATTATGACAGATTTTCCTTGGTTTCAGGGATCTTATATCATTGTGTAAAGGGACTGTTCTACTATAGGTTTATATGCAATTATGTACAAACTATAAGCCCTCAATATTTTGTATTAATTTGTATTTTATATATGTCATAACTATTTCAAAAATTTGCAACTCTACCTGTAGTTAATAATAATAGTGATTAAAAAAAACCTATATGCTATATCTTTTGGGGGGGCGGGCAATGAGGGTTAAGTGACTTGCCCAAAATCACTAAGTGTCAAGTGTCTGAGGCCAGATTTGAACTCAGGTCCCCCTGAATCCAGGGCTGGTGCTTTATCCACTGTACCACCTAGCTGCCCTCTATGCTGTATCTTAAGTCTTATAAAATAGTTTCTTGAAAATAATCCCTTAAGTAGGTAACATTAAACAAGTATTTATTAAATTAAAATAGCTAACACATATATAGTACCTATTATGTGCTAGTCAGTATTCTATGTTTTACAATTGTGATGTTTAAAATAATATCATTTGATCCTCACAACTGTGGGAGCTAGGTACTATTATTACTCCTAATTAATAGATGAGGAAACTAAGACAAACGGAGCTTAATGGACTTGTCCAAGGTCATATAGTTAGTAAAATGTCTGAGGCCATATTTAAATTAATTTCTTACTGATTCTAGGCCCATTACATCTAGCTCTTCATTTTTGTTAATGCGCAAAACACAGTACTACATACTGGAAATATAAAGATAATGCAAAGACCAGTAGTGAAGACATTTTCCAGATAAAGAAACCATGACTAAGGAAAAATTAAATGATTTACTTAGAGTTAATATGAGTCCCCAAATTTGAACTCTGTCCCATACCAAAGTATGGATCGGGAAAGTGGGTCATTTAGAGATCAGCTGTAGCCCTAGGAGATTGGCTTGCAAGCAACTGAGTTGAATAGAAATGGTAACTATCATTTCCCAGAGGCCAAAACGTTAGCTAAGGGGAGTAGGAAGACCAGATGTTGATAATATTGCAAAATGTATTCTGAAGATATTTAAGCGAAGTTCCTTCTGGCTCCAAGTCCAATGTTTATATCATTAACTTTCTCCCTATTGGCCTATATATAATTCTTTTACTTACTAGGTGTAGGTCTAATGAGTAATAAAAAAATGTCAATCATCTTAGTTCATCTTCAGGTGATGAGATTTTAGGTAGGTTGTTGGATAAGAAACATACATTTGAACTGAGAGTTACTGAACTGAGAGTTAACAGGATTTAGGGCCGCTAGGTGGCGCAGTGGATAGAGCACCGGCCCTGGATTCAGGAGGACCTGAGTTCAAATCGAGCCTCAGACACTTAACACTTACTAGCTGTGTGACCCTGGGCAAGTCACTTAACCCCAATTGCCCTGCAAAAAAAAAAAAAATTAACAGGACTCACCAGAGTTGACAATGTGCTGCCATCACCCTCAATGATCCATCGGTACCACAATTAAAGATCAAACAATTTTAGCAAAGGTGTTTATGCCTTGGACATTACTTATTCTTATGTTATTGTATACAGAAGTGGCACAATTCTTTGTACAAATTCTTTTGATTCATTCATTACCACCAATTTTCCAATACTCAGGGTACAAGCACTTTTCCCTTGTTTTCCTGAAATGGTAGGAGTTTTTCTTCAGATTTTTCATCATTTTGGGGATGGATTTATTTCTACCTAAATAACACAGAACTGTTTGATAACATTAGTATGGACCTAGCATTTCCTGTGATGCTACCTTGGACTTCAGACATTAGGATTGTTCAAGGGAGTGTAATTTGATTTACTGTGTATTCCAAATGCATGAACTAACAAACTATGTTATAACACTTCAGCTGTAATTAAAATCTTAAAAATTAACAAGGCTATTGTAAGTAGTTCATAGAATAGATATAGCATACTATTGCTAATAAGTGTGGGTTTTATAGTACTGTAAGTTTTATGTGCATTGTTTTATTTTTTTATTTTTTGATGGGGCAATGAGGGTTAAGTGACTTGTCCAGGGTCACACAGCTAGTAAGTGTCAAGTGTCTGAGGCCAGACTTGAACTCAGGTCCTCCTGAATACAGGGCCGGTGCTTTATCCACTGTGCCACCTAGCTGCCCCTGCATTGTTTCATTTTTATATAAGCAGCTGGATGGTACAATGGCTAGAGTATTGGACCTAGAGTCAGGAACCCCAGGTTCAAAATTGGCCTCAGACCCTTAGTAGCTCTGTGACCTCTTCTAGTCTCAGTTTCCTCATCTATAAAAGGGGGATGGTAACAGAATCCATTTTCCAGGGATACTGTAAGAATAAAATGAGATAATATCTGTAAAGCACTGTGAAATCCTTAAAGCACTACATACATGCTATTGTTTTTCTTACTATTCTTATTAATTATTATTAGATCTTCACCATATCCCTATATGGTCGATGCTATTACTATTTCCATTTTACATATGCTGAAACTCAGACTATGAGAGATTAAACAGCTTGAACAGAAGCACACAACTAGAGTCAGGATTTGAACTCTGGTTTCTCTGAGCCTAAATCCAGTAATCTATAAACTACATCATACTGCCTTACTAAATAAGGGAAACAAGACTTATATACATTCCTATATTACCCCTTTGATTTTCATCACCGATTAAAAGGCAAAAGGGTAGTTGGATGAAATGATAACAAAGGTCCCTTCCAGTTCTAAATAATATGGTCTTATTGCACAGATCCTATTATCATTGGTCAAATCAGATGTCTGTGATTCTCTTTCTAATCTCTTTCTCCAATCTATTTAACTTTTCTATAACTTGATTCTTAGTTTTGTTCTTCCCTTATGAATTTGTTCTTGAGCATTTTTCCCTCATCCCATTTGTTTTTCTTGGGGCAGGAACGTTGCTTAAATATCTTCAGACTACATCTTGGAATATTATCAATATCTGGTCTTCCCACCCTCCTTAGCTGTCTTTTTTACTTCTGGGAAATAATAGTTGCCATTTCTATTCAACCCAATTGCTTGTAAGCCCATCTCCTAGAGCCGTAGCTGATCCTTAAATGACCAACTTTCTTTGATCCCTACTTTGGCATGGGACAAAGAATCCCTTTGTCAATGGTCAAAACTAATTTAATATATCTCGGAAATGATTTTTCCCAATTCTGAATTTCAGAAAGGATTTTCACATTATTTCTTTTTGCCAGCTTCTGACAACAGTCATGAGACATAATCAAAGAACTTTGAAAAATTTAACTTCGAATTTTAAAAATCAATGCTTTCATCAATGTAGGCATTCTAATTGCCAAAGGAGAACAACATCTCCCTATGGCTTAGTAGATGGCATTCCTGAATTAGGCGTGTCAGGACAAGTTACCCTGTGAGTAATGTTTGGGCAAAGGGACCTTCTGAAGTTGGACACCATTAAATAGTATAATGAGTACCCAGTAAAGTGTCAAATGCATGAATTAAAATCTTGGCATTTGAAAATTACTCATAGAATATCTGGAATTATTCAGAGAAACTATAGGAAGTCCAGGGACCATGAAGAAAATTGTGAGATGAAGTGTGTGTGTGTGTCTTTTAAAAGTTCTTAAGGAAAAATGTTACTAACAACAGTAGTAATAAACTTTTCCCTACATTATATGTCATCAAATATTGTACATAAAATTTCTTTAAGTAAAAGAACACATCAGGGGCAGCTAGGTGGCACAGTGGATAGAGCACTGGCCCTGGAGTCAGGAGTGCCTGAGTTCAAATCTGCCCTCAGACACTTAACACTTACTAGCTGTGTGACCCTGGGCAAGTCACTTAACCCCAATTGCCTCACCAAAAAACAACAACAACAATAAAAGAGCACATCATCGAGGTTATCACAATTCTATGTTCTAACATTCATCAGAGATATTATGATTCCTAGAGATCATCAACTTCAATCCCTTTATTTCAGAGAGGAAAGAACAGAGAACTAGAGAGGATGCCACTTGTACAGAATTGCATGGCTAGCTACTGTCAGGCTTGAACCAAAACTCAGGTCTCTAGGCCCCATGTTCTTTTCACAGCTACACATAGAAAACCATACCTAAACATGTTGTCTCTTACAAACATCATAAAAATGTTTTTAAAAAGTTCTTTTTAAATATTTGATGGTGTTTGTGTTTAATTTGATTTATTAGAATAAAATGAAAAAAAAAAAAGAATTAAATGAGTGAGAGGCCTCCAGAATAGGAAGTTGTGCTGGAAAGCTTTATTGAGTAAACAAATTCCATTAGTTCATATGGTTAGTATTATTAATAATATTTCTGTTGATCCACTATCAATAAAGAGAAATAGGTTTGGTAATCCCAATAGGAATTACATGCTACTTTTCAAATGTACTGACCTGAAGTGTGAGTCTCTATTTAGAAATTAGAAGTGAGATGTGCCTTAAAATTCCATGAGATTTAAAGATCATAGATTAAAAACTATGTTTCCAGCTGTCTGGAGTTAATATCTTAGTCCCAATGCAGATCTTTCCTAGGCTGGACCTCTTGTATTCCAGTAAGTAAGAGTCCAAACAATTCTTCTTCCTTCATAAAGGATCAGCCCCTTCCATGCACACTGGAGGGACTATCCAGTAAATAGAGTGCTGGGTAGTTTTTTGTTTGGTTGTTTTTGTTTGGTTTGGGTTTTGTTTTTTAAGAAAATGCAAGTGGAAAGTCAGGATCTAGGAGTGAAAGAGAAAGTAGGAGGAAATGCTTCACAAACACAATCCTACCTTTAGCTGTACAAAGGCACAGAAGTTTAGCTATTTCTCTTCAGAATCAACCAGCATCCCACTAATCTACATAAAGCAACAAAGCTCCTATTACCACTTCTAAGGTTCATCTCTTTGCCACAGGCTAGTCTTGACTCAGTTTACTCTTCTAGTAGTTAATGTCTGTTATTGGCTTAGAATCAGACATTCATAAGTCATTCAACAGTTAACTAAAGGAGGTTTACTTATCCATACATAGCATAGCAAGAGGATATTGACTAGCTGTGTGACCCTGGGTAAGTCACTTAACCCTGCTTGCTTCAGTTCCTCATCTGTAAAATGAGCTGGAGAAGGAGGAAGAAAATCCCAAATGGGATCATGAAGAGTGGAACACAATTATGTCCACAGAACAGCAAAAACTGAATCATAGAATGTATAGTCACTGCATTTAGGTTGAGTACACCTCGCTCAATAAGATGGGGTGTGGAGATTTGACTACCTAGTCTGAAAGGGTCAACATAGATGGGCCTTTTTATGTCCTTAGGTGACAAAGAAATTATATCCATATTGCATAAGGCCACCAGAGAGCTGTATCAACTTTAGCAGGACTTGATCCTTAGTCTGTTGAGACAGTCAAGTCTTGGAGACAACTTGCTTTACTTTTAACAAAAGAACTAACCTAACCTATCTGAGGGCAGGGAGTTTGGAGGCCAGAGTAAGGCTGGTAGTTATTCATCCTATCACTTACCCTACCAGTTCTTATTCTATAACCCTAAGATCCTATGAAATAGCAACCAATGTATTACCTCCTTTGTTCAGGATGTGATATTCCTGAAGTCCACCTAAGACAAAATTATTTCATCCCTCTTACAAATCACACCATTAATCTGACAATTAACTAAATCTATAACCCTTTTAAAATGTGCCCAGATAGGTGGTGTAGCAGATGAAGCCAGGTCCAGAAACAGATCTCTTTTATCCTGCTTTTGTTTCAAACTTAAATGGAGGGCCTTCTGTTTATATTTTTGAATTTGATCTTGATAGTTTTTACCTATTATATTCATTTATATCTCATCTTCCAAAGGAAGTCTTTCCCAATTCCTCTTAATTCTAGTGCCTTCCCTTCTTGATTATTTCCTATTTATTCTGCTTCTAGCTTTTTTGGGGGGGAGGGTGGTGCAAATGTTTACTTATTGTCTCTTCTGTTAGATTGTAAGCTTCTTGAGGTCAGGGATTATCATTCCTCTTTTAGTGTCCCCAGTCTAACCCAAAATTGACTGAATTAACTGACTGGCTTGTTGAGATAATCTTGGATCTTGATTTTGACAGTGAGTATATGAGATAGCCCTGCCAGTTTTCTGTTATCCACAGATTTTAAAAGTGAATTACTAAACTTTTGATCCAATTCACTGACAGAAATGTTAAAGAGGGCTGAATCATGGACAGAGTCTTGAAATGTACTACCAGAAATTTCCTTCCAGAATTATCTAGATCTGTTCATTGAACTCTTTTGTCATTCAATCAATTTTAAATCCATTTAACTGTACTGCCATCAACTCCCACTTCTCCATCATGTCCACAGGATATTGTAAGAGACTTTCTCAGATGTATTTCTGAAATCTATAGATGTTAATTAAGCCTAACTCATTCCCCTAACCTATCAATCTAGTAATTCTATCAAAAAAGCAAATTATGTTATTTTGAAATAACTCACTCTTAGTGAACTCAAGCTGATTCCTATCAATCATTTATTTGATAAACTCAACCTTAGTTTGGACATACTATAGAAATCAGGGCAAGAGAACTTTGGACTGAAAATCCCAAATCCTAAGCCCAGGGTAATTATCCTTTTGCTCAATGAATAAAACAACTGACTTAGCACATAAGACATGTTGCTGGGTGGAGAAGGTTAAGGTTTGAGTATGTCGATCAGAGTCCAAGTGTTTGATATACAATAGTGCTAAGTTATTGCTGATATTCCATGTCTAGGTTATGCATCCCAAATATGTCATAGTCACAAATTAGACTATAAGTAATAAATATATAGTCCCAAGTCATGTTCTTTTCTGGCTTTGTGAGTCTAAAAATAAATGTATACTAACTTAAAATGTGGAAGAATTGAAAACAGAAAAAAAGTCCATTACCAACCATCATGCATTATATTAAATGACATACATATCAATGAAATGAAGTTATAATTATATTCCTTAATAGAAGAAAGCTCCTATAACTTACAAGGTTATTATTCTACTCTCATTAACTTTGCTACCTTGAACAAATCATTATAGTCTGTCTTTTAATTAATTTTGCTACATTTCCCATGAACCCAATGTATTGAAAACAATTGAAAGTAAGAATTGTATATATGTGATATAGTCTTAATAAGTAAGTCAGATTTTTTTTTATTTTTCTATAATGAAAGAAAACTATAAGAATGGTAAAATCAATGGCACCATGAGGAAATTGAGAGAACAAAGGGGACTGGAACAGCAAGTGCTGGTAGGAATTGGGTGAACCACACTGACTCCATCTTGTGACTCAATTCTGAAGATAGCTCAGTTCCCTTTCTATTAGTTATGGGTCTAGTCCAGTTTCCATCCTGAGAGAAAGCTTTATTCAATTGTGGGCAAAAACTTAGAAAACATCTTATTGCATTCTTTGAACCTAACCCTGCATGGCTAATATATTATACTATAGGTCATAGATCTATAGTTAGAGGTGACCTCAGAGGATAGTCAGCCAAACCCTTTATTTTACAGATGAGGAAATCAAAGCCTAGAATCATTACGTGACTTGTCTAAGGTCACATAAGTAGTAAGCTTCAGAGATGAGATTTGGACCCAGATGTTCTTACTTTAGAATCAATGCTCTTAATATTATGTCATTTCTTTTTCTGTATAGGATAACCTTGTATTGACAGAACTTTAAATAAGATATCATTGTTAATCAATAAACTCAATATTAAGCCATACATAGTAAACAGTGAATAATGTTCTCCCTGCAAGAACCTTGAATGACTAATGACTAACTTATACTTAATCAATGTAGGATTTTTGTTTTACAGTTCACTGATTGGCATACAAAAGAAATAATACAATTATGAATGTAGTTAATTTATTCTAAGAGGCAGCATAGGCTAATGGATAGAAAGCTGGAAAAAAAACCCATGGATTGAATTGCCACCTTGGACACATAATTGCCTGTGACCCTACGCAAGGCACATAGCATCTTTTGGCAAGTAAGATTATAAATGACAGAGTTGATGGCAATGGAATTAATAGTAGGATTTCCTCTTCTGAGAATACCCAATACCAATGAAATCATCGATTCAGTTCCTATCCTTATCTTCTAAGTAGCTCACTCTTTTGTAAGATCAAGTTTAAAATGAATGTAAATCATCCTGTTATACTTATGCAAATGGAAAAACGTAGGAGTAAGAACGAGGAGAAATGCTTTCCATTCCTCTTTCTAAACTTCCTTACCAATTATTAGTATTTTAATGACTAGTGACTAAACACAAAGTCCCTTTATCCCTATATCTATTAACAATTTTGTTACTGTCATCAGTCTGTCTGTGTGAGCTTGTTTAACATAAATGTACTACTTAAAAACAAACTGCATAACAGTTCACAGTTTCAGTTTCTTATCCATTTTTATCCATTATCCATTCTTATCCATTATCTGGTTGCTTATCCATTTTTTTATGTGTTGAAATTTTTGTGTTTGATGATGACTATTCATAAGAAAAAAAAAACCAAGAACAATTAATCCAGGAAAGCTAGACTAGCATCAGATTTCAGTCAGTCAACAAATATTTATTAAATAACTACTGGTAGGGCTTTAAATTTATTAAATACTGAACTGGTAGGGCTTTAAATGTCACGTTAAAGAGTTTTTATTTTATCCTAGGCAGACCCTGAATCTCCTTGAGTAGGGTAGTGACATGGCTATGACTATATTTTAGAATGATTATATTGACTGTGGAATAAAATATGGACTGATAGAGAGAAATTCAAATATAAATTATGTATATTTAATAATGTGCCTGAGTATATTAATATCCTCCCAATAATATAGCTTAAAAGTTCACCATGTGCTTTATGCACAATTCATACATGCTGCTTGTATACAATCTTATAAAATCAATTCCATTAACTATACTATGGCTTATTTGTTGAAAATCTAACTTACAAACTTGTTTTGTGACAATTTCAAGTATTTGAAAAACAAATAGCCTATTGGAAAGCCATTAGAAACTTAAATATTTTAATTACTTCAGTTAAGATGTTTGGGGAAAGCACCTTTGCTTAGGCTTATGTCTTATAATTCCAGAGTCCATGTTTTGTACTCGGAGGATGAAATAGGATGGTGTGATTGTTTGAAGAGGTGGAGAGGGGAAACTGAATAAATTCTCAGGTCCCATTGATGGAGGAGGCTAAAGGGTTAACAGATAACCTATCAATAGTACCTAAAAGGGGTTAACAGACAACATTAAGATCTGAGCTCTAATTTAGATCTGAGCTCCAAGAGGGGCTATAACTTACAGACCCCAGATCCGAAAGGCATTAATGAATAGACTAAGACTTGGGCCTTCATAAATATAAGTCAGGGCCTAGGTTCTTGTTACCCACATTAATCACCACTCATAACAAAAACATAAAGAGGCAGCTCATAGAGACCTTAACTATAACAAAGACATAGAGACACCTCCATGATGCTCTCCTTGTGGTGACTCACAATATTACAATAAAACTTGAAAAACTGGGTCACTGAGTCTTGTAATTCTTTTGGGATGCCTCACAATTAATATCACTATTGAGTTAGATATTCAAACATAATATCATTATTTTATTTTTCTGGGTATCATTCATTTTCATATTCAAATATAAAGGTAAAGTTATATCCAGTAGCCTAGAGATTGATATATCCATGTCTTTTGTTCCCCATTAGTGCAGAATTATAAAGTATATTGTCTGCTTTTGGTGAGAAAATGAGTATTTAGAGAGAATCTTAAACTTCAAAGATTATATGTATATGTGATATGCAAAAGGACATGTACTAGATTCTATGTGGGTCCAGATGTAGTCAGTCAACAATAAATTATTAAGTACTTAAAGTACTTAGTATGTGCTATATACTATGTTAAGTGTTGAGAAAACAAATACCAACAAAAAGAAAGTCTCTGCCTTCAAGAAGCTTACATTCTAATGGGGGAAGACAACACATAAAATGAAGCTGAAAAGAAGCAAGGTAGGATATGCCCAATGTGAGAAAATAATTATTTTATAACCTATATCAGATTACCTGCTATCTGGGGGGGGGGGAGGGAAGGGGAGGGAGGGAGAAAAATCTGAAATTGGAAAGCTTGTATAAACAAAAGTTGAGAACTACCTTTACATGTAACTGGAAAAAAATAAAATACTTTATTAAAAAAAATAACGAATTTCTTGGTGGGACTCAGATCAGTTCCTAAATTCTTTCTCTCCCCCACCTCCTAGTTCTCCAAGTTTGGGATAAACCCAAGGGAACAGAAGAAATAGAGATAGACTCTTTTGTCTAGTTAAGTAAAGGACCACACCTAGATAATGGACTTTGCCTTAAGGAACTTGAGCAGTATCTATCCCCTGATGCCACCTGTAGAGTTCATTTTAATGTACACCACCCTCAAGTCATGTCAACCAATGGAATTGAATGATGTTAACCAATTAGTTGACCTAGCTAGGGTCTTTTTCTTGGCTCTTGGCTCACTCTTACTTGGTGGGCTCCCTTCCTCTTAGGACAGTGTAGGTTTTGTAGGTCTTCAGAACTTTCCTTGGGACCATGTGCTGTCTCTCTGAAACACAGCATTTTTCTAGGTTTTTTTTTCCTGCTCCTGCTAACTGCCACTTGGTCAATTCTTTACTGGTATATATACTATTAATTAATAATAAATGCTCACTGCTAAAACTGGTGCAATAGCAATTAATATGTAAAAAACATAGTATTGGCAATTAATTAAAAAACACAGTTGTGAAGAGATGGCTATCCTGGGCATCCTCTTTATATGGAAAAAAAAAAACTAAGAGCAACTGTGCCATCAGAGGAAGGGGCCCCCAGGGATTTGAGGGCACATCTAAGTTGTGAATTCCAGGGTTGATATTATTTTCCAGGATGACTCACACATAAGGTTGAAATCCACTAATTTCTCCTGCAATGTGCTACAACTCACTTTCTTAGAAATTCCTCCAAAAATAGAACTTTGTACCAGCTATCAGAGATCATGGTTTCTTCTTGTCCTGTGCCTGTCATTGATTAGTTTAATCTTTCTGATTTTTCATTTCCCTTAATATTTTACCTATGTAAATATTTCATCTTAATTTATAAATTGTTTAATCACTTCAACTTGAATACCACTTTTGCACTACTATAGTCATTTCTACTACAGTGGAATGTTTTATACTCTCACAGAAGGTAATGGGATAGCCTGAACAAATAGAAATGAGGATATCTGAGTTATAATTCCATTAGTTGTTTTAAAATCATGTTAAATCATACCCAATTTAGAACAAATTCTCCTTACTACCTATTATAGAATAGACAAAAGACTTCTGCACCTTACTTAATTTTTTAAAGGTAAGGAGTATAAGAACAGTGATAGACATATTGTACTGTCAGAATTCAACTGATACTGATATTCAGGAAGTGAATGGATGACCATTTGTCAAAGATATTTTTGAGTGGAGTAGAAGGTTACAGAAGATGAGCTCTAACCCCTTCAAAATCAACAGTCCTATTGTTTTATTAAATTAAGATCTATAAAATTATTTAAATATTTTCTCTTTTAAATATTAAGGAGAAGGCTAATGCTTACAAAACCAATTTACATCCTCAAAGTTTTTTTTTTTAATACTTAAGTAAATGGGGGATGTATAGTAAAGAATGTAAGTAAATGCTGGTAATCATTTGTGATTTTTAAGATATAGTCATTGATTATATTAGCTAAATGGTATAACATATTCAAGATAGGCAGTTTTCATAAATGTAATAGAAAAGCTAAATTGTGCCTTAGTGTCCTAGGAGGCATAGCTGTGAATACCATCATGTAGTCCTTCTGCAAAAGGGTGGGAGGGGGAACAAAAATCTGAATTGACCTAAATGAAAAACAAAACAAAACAAAACAAAACCAAGAACATAAAGGTTGTTACTTTAATTATGAGTGATTTTTTTTTTAGCAGAAAGCACAGTGGCCTGGACATAGTATGTATTAAATAATTGTTGTTTATTATGACTAAAATTCAATTCCACTGGCATGATGGTAACCATGCGTTCTTAAAGCAATCAAGGAAAGCATGATAGATAGGATTTGAGAAGAAGCCTGTGATGGGCTGTGTAAAAGATTCTACCTAATTCCAGAGAGGGTAATAAGCATGATAGACAGATAGCTATAAAATTTTAAGTTGCAAAGAGCATCTTTCCCTCAAAGACCATGGACCAATTCTTAGTGGTGGTGGGATCAGCCATACCACCACTGACGAAATCATTTATCTTTTTTAATTAATTAATTTTTTTAAGTGACTTGCCCAGGGTCACACAGCTAGTAAGTGTTAAGGGTCTGAGACTGGATTTGAACTCAGGTCCTCCTGAATCCAGCTGCCCCTAAATCATTTATCTTTTAAGAACCTTGCTATTTATTTATACATTAGAAAATAATAGTATATAGATGCACATTGAAGTAATAAAAATAATTATCCATTTTGATAAAAAGTTAATTGCCTCAATTATTTGAATATTTTAAAGTAAAAATGTACATATGTTGAGACAGTGTGATAGAATGGATAAAATGCTTGATTTAGAATCACAAGAACCCTCGACTTAAATCCTTCCCCAAAGTTGTAAGACCTTGTGCAAGTTATTTTACCCCCTTCCATCTAAATGGGGATGAAATAGCACCTATGAAAGAGAACTATTTTGAAATGCAGATGAGATTACACATACTCACACAAACATACACAAAACTATTTTGCACATCTTGGGGATATCATGATGCATTGTGAAAAGTCCATTAGGAATCACCAAACTGAAGTTTAAATCCTGGGTCTTTTACAGATAATCTCTGTGACCCTTCTGTGCCCTTCTCTGGGATTCATTTTCCTTATCTATAAAATAAAGGCATTAACTAGGTGGAATCGAATATATCTTCCAGCTCTAAAAAATAAAACAACAACAACAATAATGACAATCTAACATTTTATAGTGTGTCTAAGTTTTCCAAAGGGCTCTTCAAACATTATCTCATTTCATCCTTACCATAACCTTGAGGAAAGACATTGTAAAATCTCCATTTTACAGATGAGGACACTGAAGTAAACAGGTTAGGTGACTTGCCCAGGGTGACACAGCGAGTAAATGTCTGAAGCCTTACTGGAATTCAAGTTTTTATAACCCCAAGTTCATTGCTCTATCCACTGGGACACTTAGCTTCCTTAAACTATTACCCAATGCAATGTAATTATAAGTGATAGTGGCAGCAATAATGATAAGATACACACTTCTTTGGTGTGGATGACTGCCTCATTTCCTCTTGACACAAACAGTTTCAAAATGACTCTATCACAATGTACTTTTAACTTTACAATAATAAGGAAATATGTCAAACATTGAGATCAATAGGATTCAATGACTTTGTTATTTTTCAGTTGTTTCAGTCATGTTCAATTCTTTGTGACCCCATTTGGGATTTTCTTGGCAAAGATACTGAAGTAGTTTCACCATTTCCTTCTCTAACTCAATTTACAGATGAAGAAACTGAGGCAAATACGGTTAAATGACTTGCCCAGAGTCACACAGCTAAGAAGTGTCTGAGACCAGATTTGAACATAGGAAGATAAGTCTTCATGACTCCAAGCCTAATTCTCTGTCATGGCTCTCTATCCACTGAACCATTTATCTGTCAATTCAATGAATTAGCAGTTTATAGAGAAGAGTTTAGGAAGCATAGTTTTGAATATCTGCTCTGAATTTGGAATTGTCTCATAATTTAAAAAAATATATTACCAACAAAATAAATTAAACTGTCTTGCAACTGAGGTAGGGTATATAGTAAAATAACAGTGGATTTTAAATCAGATAAGCTAGGTTCAAATCCTTGCTTTCTGAACTGTGTCACTTTCCTCCTGTAGGCCTGTTTATTTTATAAAATATTAGGGTTATGATAGATGACCCACAAGGTCCCTTCTAAAACTCAATCAATTATTCAAAGCCCATTAGGCTAATGTGTTCTACACATAGAAAGTGTTTAATAATTGTTTATTGATTTTCATCTGTTCAGTCTTTTGTCATTCTGTAACTATGTCAACACAGAATTAAAGCCAATCTAACTGGCTGTGAAATGAATCCCACCCCCTAAAGTAAATTGGTTGATTGATTTTTTATTATTTAATGTTTCCCTCCTCGCCTTATGTCTAGATTATTTTTATTAGTTTTCATAAAACATACCTCAATTACAATGACTTTTGGCTATGGGCTTTCCAATATACAAATGAAAACAAACATAACCTATGAGACAAGAGGTGGGAGAAGTAATATAAAATAGAAACACGAGTTATAGTCTGTTGGAGGCCCCAAAACTCCCAAGTAAGTACAGTCCAAACCAAAATAAAATGTAACTTTGAAATTGTTATTAAATAAATAAAATGCAATACAACATAAATGATGTTAATTTATGTTCTTCTAAGGCAATATGTGCCCCGTGGGAGTCTATTTCTATTTGACATCACTGAAAAAATATTGTATCAGGAATAGCTTGGGGGTAAGGGTTAGAGGTATGCCATGAAGTAAGATATAACTGATGGACAGTCCATATATACTCTTTTGGTATTGCAATGCTGAGAAATATACATGAAGGACTCTAACATGTTGGAAGGAATTACATGGCCAAGAGTCTGTTTAACTAGGTTTGCTTCCTTAGGGTATATATAAGATTATTTAATCATTTGCTCAACTTTTATGACCTCAAAGGAAGCATAGGATTATCAATCTGTCTTTTCACTAAAGTTTATGGTTTAAAAGAATGTACAAGATTGCAGTATGCAAAAGAATTATTTCTTTGGTGTAATTTTGTCAATAAGAGACCTTCTTAGAATCATAATCTTTCAGGTCCATTCATTCATTCATTCATTCATTCATTCATTCATTTATTTATTTATCTATCTGTCTATGTATATATGTATGTATGTATGTATGTATGTATGTATGTATGTATGTATGTAACCCAAACCTGTGCATAAGTGTAATAAAACCTAGGTTTTTACATTTATAATTTCTGCATTGTGGTAGAACTATTTCAGCAGCAGTTACCTACCACATGCACTTAAAGAGGAAATATTTTCCCATAATACTAGCTATGTGACCTTTTACAATTTCCTTGACCTTCCTGTACTAAAATAAAGAGGTTAGACTAGATTGATTTTACAGTCTTCCTAGTTCTAAAGTCAATGAAGAATAATCACTTCTTCCCTTCCTTCTTTGTTTCCCATTCTTATACCTCCAACTTCTTGACATGATTGAGGACTCTTTCTCCCTATCTGGCTTATTTTTCTTTGTTTAGCAAAACAACACAAGTCTTGCCTTCAATACCTATTAGCTATGAGATCATAGACAAGTAATTTAATATTAAGGAAATATATATATATATATATATATATATATGTTTCAAAGTATTTTATATATGTTATTACATTTGACCATTACAACAAACTTGACAAGTGTTATTATTATCATCCCCATTGCACAGAGAGGGGAAATTGAGATCCAGAGAGGTTGGGTGATTTTTCTAGGGTCATACTGTAACGATTGGAATAACGCCACCTGCTGGATACTTACTGTAGAGGAGTTCTGCCCATGAAGGGAAGGTCTTTGAGGGCAAGACCAGGAGTCAGGAAGTGACGCGGGCTAGTGGGAGGAGGAAGGAAGAGACTGGCGCTCAGTCTCGCTCTCTTTCCTGAGGACGCTGGTGGAGAGTGGAGCTAGAAATGTGCTCTCCCTTTAATAGATAGGAATCTAGGCCTTTTTCTCTCTCTTTACCAAATTCTTATTCTCCTTAATAAATGCTTAAAAGTCTAACTCTTGCTAAAGCTTATAATTTATTGGCGACCACTCATTAGATATTTTAGACAGTCTAGCTAGAATTTTAGCCCTTAACAGATGGCAACCACGAAGGGATTCTTAAATGGGAACTTCCTGTTTCCTCTGAACTTTCTTTGCTCTTTAACAGTTGCTATCGTTAGGGTTTTTACCTCTTTAGCGTCTACCTCAGGTCTATCTGAAATCTCTTCACCTATGAATG
Source organism: Dromiciops gliroides (assembly GCF_019393635.1). NCBI lineage: Eukaryota > Metazoa > Chordata > Mammalia > Microbiotheria > Microbiotheriidae > Dromiciops > Dromiciops gliroides. Next base: position 513,098,311 of record NC_057862.1, read on the forward strand.
GTGCAGGCTTTATATGAGAGCAATGAATCCATGAGTCTTTTTCACCAATTTTAATGGCGGTAGGAGTTGTCAATAATACCTGAAAAGGTCCTTCCCAGGCAGGTTGAGTTCCACTGGTTCTCTGAAAATTCTTTACATATATTTTATCTCCTGGGTTGAAGTTATGCAATGAAAAGTCTAATGGTCCTGCCTGGACCACAGCTCCTGCCTCATGGAGTTCACGTAGCCTGGTCTGTAATTCCTGTATATAGGAAGCAACAGAAGTATCACCTCCCACCAGTGATGTATAAACTGGGGAAAAAGTTTTAACCTGGATAGCACCAGGTGTGACTAATACAGCATCTCGAATCTGCTCGGGCTGCTCCACATGTCAGTCTTATAATCAGTATGCTTTTAAGGTCAAAGCTTATGGAGGGCGTCCTCTAGCATATACACCTTTTGAGCACTTACAAATTGATGTAACGATTGGAATAACGCCACCTGCTGGATACTTACTGTAGAGGAGTTCTGCCCATGAAGGGAAGGTCTTTGAGGGCAAGACCAGGAGTCAGGAAGTGACGCGGGCTAGTGGGAGGAGGAAGGAAGAGACTGGCGCTCAGTCTCGCTCTCTTTCCTGAGGACGCTGGTGGAGAGTGGAGCTAGAAATGTGCTCTCCCTTTAATAGATAGGAATCTAGGCCTTTTTCTCTCTCTTTACCAAATTCTTATTCTCCTTAATAAATGCTTAAAAGTCTAACTCTTGCTAAAGCTTATAATTTATTGGCGACCACTCATTAGATATTTTAGACAGTCTAGCTAGAATTTTAGCCCTTAACAATACAGCTAATAAATGTCTGAGACAGGATTTGAACTTATGTTTGTCTGACACCAAGTCCAGCCCTCTACCCACTATGTCACTATTATGAGACTTCTCTACTCACTATACTACTATACCTACTCTGACCCTCAGCTTGTCCATTTATAAAATGCAGATAATAATGCCTGTATTAATTATTATAATGATTTAATGAGAATCAAATGAGATAATGTTGCAAAGTCCTTAGTTAACCTAATGGAGCTATAATAGTATGAATTCATTTTGATACTCTGATGTACATTTGATTATGCTGAATACTTCCTCTAATTACCAAGATGCCAACAAATTGATTCCTTTTCTTCTTCTGAGGCTCTAGTCCATTTATTCCCAGAAGTGTTCATCTTCTAGAGCGTTTGTCATTTTTTTTTGTATACCAATGGAGCACATTGGATATCTCCCAACTTCACTATATAATTGTACTTCCTATATTTTCCTAGTCTCATAGATACATATGTATATAGATAACATAGATAGATATCTAGGATAAGATCTTATATGAGGCTTTTCTCCTGGAATTCTTTGTTGATACCAGATTGCAGCCTATTCAAATTCATTGTGTATCTCTCTGTGGCTATTTGGGTGACCTACAAATTTAATTGTTTGGCATTATTTTGTGATGAAGTCATACAACTTCACCAGTTATTAGCTATTGTAATTTTCCTTTGAAGCACACTTCTATTCCTTCAAGAAGAATTTTATTTTCTCTTATAACCTGGAAGGGAAAAAAGGTGGTCCTCTAGCCATTTCAGCTTCTTCTTTATCAGGGAATCTAGTTTTTGTCCATTGTTGGCAGTAGTGGAGAGACAAATGTCTGCTTTCTGGAGCTAGCTGTAAAATTTCCCTCAGAGGAAAACGGAGGTTTCAGTTCTCTATTTCTCTTACTGGTAGCTGCTTGGTTAAGTGATAGGTTCTAGGGGAGAGTCAAAGATAAATAACTCATGGTCCCTAGTCTAATGGTTCCTACATTCAAAGACCTTACAGTTCAGTATATGAGGTAAGATTGAGTCATAAATACCTATATTACAAGAAGGAGCATTGGTAGGGGTTTAAGGGAAAATACAAATTGCTGACAAGAGAAAGAAATCTTATTGGAGTAGAAGATGCACTATTGATTGCTTCATATGAAAGAAAATAATTTGAACCACAGTATAAATGATCACATGGTAAAATTGAATATATTACAAAATGATTTTACTATATTGAAGGATACATGAATTTTAGCCTCATTTATGTTTTCCATAAAAAGGTTGACGACATACTGTCTTCTGATGAACATTACAGTACCATGCCAGTTCAAATCAAGAAAATAATAACCAATGTACTATGCAAACTAGTGATGTTTTCATTTGTTATCTCCTATGCCTGTAACTCTCTCCCTCCTTATCTCTGCCTTCTTATTTCCTTGGCTTCCTTCAAGTCCTAGCTATTATTCCACTCTTTCTAGGAAAACTTTTCTGATCCTCCTTGACTCTAATGCCTTTTCTCTATTGATGATCTCTAATTAACCTTGTATATCTTATTTTTACATTGTTGTTTGAATGTTATCTCCCCATTTGGACTACAGAGCCTTGAGAATAAAGCCTGTCTTCCATCGTTCTTTGTATGCCCAGTGCTTAACACAATGCCTAATGCGTAGTAGGTATTTAATAAACACTTTTTGACCACTGTTCATAACATGATAGCCTGATCTTTGTCACATAACCAACTTCTTTTCCCCTTATATGCTTCTTATTGAAACTCTTCACTCTCTTTTTCCTATATATATCTTTATTTGTAGTATTTTATCCTGTTCATGCTTACTTTATATCTCTTAGTTGTCCCTTAGGTGATTTTAAATTTTAAGTCTTTGAAGAATCAAAGTGTTCCATGACTCAGAGTCATATAATACAATAAAAATATTCCCTATAACCACCCCTAAAAGATGATACTCTACCTTCACTTGAAGATTTCTGAATAGGAGTCTATTATCTCCTGAGAGGAAGAATTCCATTTTTTTTTCAGGGCAATGAGAGTTAAGTGACTTGCCCAGGATCACACAGCTAGTAAGTGCCAACTGTGTGAGACTGGATTTGAACTCAGGTCCTCCTGAATCTAGGGCCAGTGCTTTATCCATTAAACCACCTAGTTACCCCATGAAAGTTCCAATTTTTAAAAGCTGTTATCATTATGGAGTTTTTATTTATATCAAAATACAAATTTTCTCTCTGTAATTCCTACCCCTTGTTCTTAGGTCTGCCCTTTGGGACCAAGCAAAATAAGACATGTTATATTATTTTCCTTCTTGAACTCTATGTTGCACACAAACCAGACTACCCAGTGTTTGATGAACTTGTTCTTTTGTCCTAGAGTATTTCTCTCTACTGTTTTTATTTGTTGAAATCCTATTTTATCATTCAAGATCCAGCACAACTACCATCTATTTTCTCAAATCTTCTTTGATTTTCTCTAGCCAGAAGTGATCTCTCTCTGATCTGGATTTTTACAATACCATGTTTTTATATCTTATTTACATATTCTATTTTACAGTTTTAAATTGATTTCACACATATTATATTTCCTGTTATACCATAAATATCTGGATGGCATTTCTTTTTGCTAATTTTAAAATTCATTTTACACTTAAATACAAATCAAGAAAAGGGAAAAAAAGAACATTTACAAGAATACAGAAGAATATGAAAGGATTCACTATAAAACAATAGATTTCTATTTCATGAAAACATATATAATAAATATAGCACATTATTTTCAAAGCTATCCAGCTTTTCTCTGCTTCCTTCTAGGCTTTATTTTGTTCTCTACTATGCACTTTTTTACTTTATTCTCCTCCCCTTCCCCCTTCCCTAAAGAAGGGTACAATTAAACATGGATATCTCTTCTCCTTCTCTCTCTCTCTCCATAGATATCTATAACCATATACATATGCACACATATACACTCATATATATGTGTATATATGTGTGTATATATGTGAAACCATACTATGCATATTTCCACTTGTCATCTCTTTTTCTGGAAGTGGAGATGGCATTCTTAACAAGCCATATATCCCCCTCAGAGACTAGTACAGGGCATATTGGGCAAACTGGTGCTCAAAAAATGTTTCCTGAATAAATCGATCAAGGGGACAAATCGTCAATCGCAGTTTCTATTATATCAATCTTTTGTGCTGATGATATGGAAAAAGAACATTTTGATATAGCAATGAGGCTTAGAAAATAAAAATAATAAATGTTATTTCCTGATGGAATCATTAGACAATTTTCTATTGGTGGACAATGAATTTTCAGTCATCATACTTTTAACATTTTGCCACCTAGCATCTTTAGTTCTCTGAAGGTGTCCTCCCAACTATTAACACTTCATTCAAAGTCATTTATCAAGTTGATTTGGTATCTTTAAAGCAAAAGCAACATGTCAGATCTCTCAGATGGTCAAATTACTTTTCAAAGCACCTGTCTAATCTGTGAATCAACATATATAAAAACCATTACTCTAAAGGATTGGATTTTTGATATTATTTTATAGATCCATGTTTGTTTTTTCAGAGGTATAGTACTTCCACTGAAGCAGATTTCAACCCTTCCCTAAGTTATGTATGGTCTTCATGAATTTTTGTGTTTGAAAATATTATTTGCCTCATGATTTGATGGATCTTCATGTGATAAACCAAGTCTATCACTGTATGCATACTTAAAATACTTTCTTGGACAGACCTATCATCATTCATACTCTGATGGTATATAGCCTCTAGGTAGACAAGAACCACCTCTAGTCCACAACAAATCACTAGAGAAGGAATGTGGTTGACTATGCTTTGTGTAAAACCATAAATAATATAACAGGTTACATGCTATCAATTTTAAAAGACTTTCACATGTAACTTTTTCAGTGAGGGGGTCTATATCAAATTATATACATTTTTAGGAATTTGTCTGAAAAATCATGGATTTGGTGAACTCAAAGCTTAATATAAATCATCAATATTATAGCAGCCAAGGTAGTTAATGGATCTTAGACTATATGAAAAGATGTCTAGTGACCAGGACTAGTAAATGCTTGTCCCTTCCAAATCTGACTTAGTGAGCTCACATTTGAAATTGAATAGGAGTTATTTTTAGTTCTGGGCATTAAATTTTGGGAAATATATTGATAATTTTTTAATTGTCATGAGAAAATTGTTTTGCCATGATTATAAAGGTTTTTTAAATCCTGTCATATGAGAATTGGTTGAAGGAACTGAGGTTGATGTTTAACATGGAGAACTAAAGATTTAGTGGGATGTGGTAGCTGTCTTTTTGTGTTTGAAGCACTATCATATTGAAGCTTTGTTAGCATTGTCCTTCTTGGCAAACTGCTCCAGTATCTTTACCAAGAAAACCTCAAATGGAGTCAGAAAGAGTTGGACATGACTCAACAACAACAACAAACAACAACAAGAACAACAACAACAACAAAAGGTTGATGTTATTTAGTTAGGGGCCTAGCCCATTTTTTTTTTATTTTAAGGAGATATTCTCTGACTACACCAAGACCCTCTATCCCAAGACTATGACACTAGTTCTAGGTAAGATTCCAGTAATGATTGATGAGTAGATAATATGCCATGAATCATCAATAAATTAATGATAACTTTGACTGAGCAGTTCTGGCCCTTGGGTAAAGGCAATGACAAATACTTGAAGAAAACCCTTAAAATTCTGTGTGGTAGGCATAGGCATACCTCACTTTCTAGCTATATAATAAAAAAGGCTCATTTTAAGGCTATACCCTGTGTTCCATATTTGGATTTCTAGGGAGTTGATATATGATTTCACAGACAGCAATCCATTTGGTAATGTTACTTTCTATAACTTTATCATTTTTTAAAAAGCAGAATTGTCAGAGGGAAAATTGAATTTTTTGGAAAGTAATGACTAAGGAGCCTTGCCATTGTAAGAGGCACAAGGAGAGAACCTCATATTTACAGGCAGAGGGGGATCTCTGAGTAGTCACTGAGGAATTCAATATTTGAATTCATCATTGTCGGGAAATTGTAGCTTTTTGAGTTTTGGCTCCAGCAGACTGAAATACAGATCCTCATTGGCAATGTAGTTGAATGACCTTAGTGACATCTGAGCAAAATCACTTCTGCCTTCTGGAATAGCCAGAGTAATTGTTTTGTGCAAAGAAAAGTCTCTTTCAAAGGTTAAAACAGAGAGAGAAGCAGCACTTTCTGAGTTTCTTTCTCATGGAACTTTTTGGTGCTTTTGAAAATTAAGATTTGAATGTTTGGATTCTCTGTTATTGTTTATCTTGTTATTATGTTTTCTGGTAATAATGCTTTCTGCTAATTTGACTTTCATGGAATCATTTTCCAGTTGGATCTAAACCTAGTTATATAACTAAAGGGGATCAATTCTGAGTCTATAGATAACCTTAGTTTCAGCTCATTTGCTTTAGGAGAGAGAGTGGGAGATATTATTTTGGACAACTAGGGACCTTATTTGGTTCAAGACTTCCCTCTCTACTTCCTACTCCCCATCTTTTTTATATTTCTGGCTCCATATGTATACAAACTTCAATCTTTCAAGAACTGTTGATTTCTTCTTTATACTTAGGAGCTCCCTTCATCAATACAGACTGTAATCCTTAAGTAGAAGATCTCTATGATTTTCTGTGGCTGAAAAATTCATCACTTGAAACCTTTCCTTTTGATGATGGTCCTTTTTGGATATATCTAGATCGCTATTCACATGACAGATAGTTCCTTGCCATATCCATTTTCAAAACCATAGTTATGGGAATTAATAGCATAGTGGAAAAATCAGTGCAGTTGGAATTAGAGAAACTGTATTAAAATTCTACCACTGTGATCCTAAGCAGGTCACTAAAGACCTCAGGACTTATGGTCTCTCAGCTATAAAATGAAAGCATTGAACTAGATGGTGCCTAATTTTATTTCTGAATCTATGCTCTTATAATGCTTTCCATGATGGTAAGGTAAGCTGGAACTTTAGCTCTACTTACTCAGTCTTTGAAAATCCAGATTCGTGCTTATACCACAATGTGATCTTAGAGATCAACTTTGATCTCTCTCTCTCTCTCTCTCTCTCTCTCTCTCTCTCTCTCTCTCTCTCTCTCTCTCTTTTCTTTGTCTATCTATCTATCTATTTATTTATATATCATCTATCTATCATCTATATCTATTGGGTAGTCCCATATCTATATTGTCAACCAGGGCAATATCTGTAGACTACACAGAAAATGGTCCAGATGGGCTGCTATTCTATTTTAAAAATCACTCTTGGGAGAAGACATCATTCAACAAGTTAGCAATAAGCTAACTCTGCATAAAAGTATATCATATTTATTTGAGATGAGTTCTTTTACTGATTTTAGAAGAACCATATCAAAAGTTATGATACAATTTGGAATTATGCCCAAAGGACTATAAATTTGTGCATACCCTTTGAACCAGCAATACCACTTTTGGGTCTTTTTCCCAAGGAGATCATGGAAAAGGGAAAAGGACCCACATGTACAAAACTATTTATAGCTGCTCTTTTTGTGGTGGGAAGGAATTGGAAATTGAGGGGATGCCCATCAATTGGGGAATGACTGAACAAGTTGTGGTATATGAATGTAGTGGAATACTATTGTGCTGTAAGAAACGATGAGCAGGAGGAGTTCAGAGAAGCCTGGAAGGACTTGCATGAACTGATGATGAGTGAGATGAGCAGAACCAGGAGAATATTGTACACAGTATCATCAACATTATGTGTTGATGAACTGTGATAGACTAGATTCTTCTCACCAATCCAATGGTACAAGAAAGTTCCAAAGGATTCATGATGGAAAAGGCTCTCCAAATCCAGAAAGAAAAAAAAGGAACTGTGGAATATGGATGCTGATTGGACCATACCATTTCTTTTGTTTTTGGTGCTGTTTTTCTTTGTTGAGGTTTTTCCTTTTTGTTCTGATTCTTCTTGTATAACATGACTAATGCAGAAATATGTTTAATGTGATATATATCATATATATATATATTTATAAACCTATATCAGATTACCTGCTGTCTAGGGGAGGGGGGAGGGAGGGTAGGGAGGGAGAAAAATTTGAAATTGTAAATCTTCTTTAAACAAATGTTGAAAACTAAAATAAATAAATAATTTTTTTTAAAAGTTGTGATAAAGCATTTTACAACCTACTGCATGTGTAGCAGCTGATGAGATTCCTATTGAGCCTTGAGTGCTTGTCACATTCAGGAAACTTGAACATACATCTAGTACCCTAATAAGAAAACTATATAACCTGGGGCACATAATTAGTTACCCTTCTGAGAGTTTCTCCATAGAGAAAACAAGGTGTAGTGCAAAGAGCATAGACCAGGAGCCAGGAGACTGAGTTTGAAGCATAATGATGCCACCAACTGCTGCATGACCCCAATTGGGCAAGTAATTTTGCCTTCTTTGAACCTCAAATTTCTTATGTGTAGAAACAGGGGAATTGATTGGATGGTGATGATGATCTTTAATCAATCAGCAAATATTTATTAAGCATCTACTATGTGCCATGCACTGGGCTAAGCACTGAGGATACAAAAATAGGCAAAAAATAGTCCCTGCACTCAAGATGTTTATAATCTAAAGGCAGAGACAAAAATGTAAACAAATCTATACAAAGCAAGCTATATTCAGAAAAAAAATAGGGCATCATTAAGAGAGAGATAGCACTGGAATTAATAGGGCTTCCTGTAGAAGGTGAGGTTTTAGTTGAGACTAAAAGGAAACTAGGAAGATCAGTAATTGGAGCAGATGAGGAAGAGTCTTCTAGACTTAGGGGATAGGTAGCTAGAGAAAATGCCCATACCTAAGAGGTGGAGTTTCTTGTTTGTGGAAAGAGACAGGCAACCAGTGTGCCTGGATTGAAGAGTATGTTGGGGAGCAAAGTGTGAAAAAAGTGGAAAGGTAATAGGGGACTAGGTTATGAGTGGCCTTTAACATCAAGAAGAGCATTTTGCAATTGATACTGGAGGCAATAAGGAACAACTGGAGTTTATTGAGTGGGGTGAGGGCAGAGGGGTGACATGATTAGACTTGAGCTTTAGGAAAAGCACTTTAGTGTATGAATGGAGGATTGATCAGTATGGGGAAAGACTTGAGGAAGGTAGACCCACTAGCAGGCTGTCGAAGGAATCTAGACATGAGGAGATGAAGGCTTGCACTAGAACTGTGTCAATATTTGAAGCCTTTACACATATTTGAGATGATGCAAAGATGAAATCAAGAGGTATTGGCAACAGATTAGATATATGGGGTGAGAAATAGTGAGGAATATGGGATGACTCCTAGGAATTAATTTGAGAATAAGACAAAACTAAATTTTTTTGGAAACGAAACTCAATTGCTTTCTTATAGGTTAAAAAAACAACAAAAAACAACATAAAACATTCTGAGCTCCCTATTTTTTTTCTTTTCTATCTTAAGTGAATGCTACCAGTAAATAAGCACTAACTACTATTATTGTTACCATTCACAGCTGCCATCTATATAGGAATTTAAGGTTCAAATTATCTTAAATCTCACAGCAACTCAGTGTTATAGGTAATACAAGTTATTATTTGTGTTGTTAAGTTGTTTTTCAGGCAGGTCTTATTATCCTTGATTCCAGTTGGGTTTTCTTGGCAGAGATATTGAAGTATTTTGCCATTTTCATCTCCAGCTCATTTTACAAATGAGGAAACTGAGGCAAACAAGGTTAAGTGACTTGCCCAGGGTCACATAAAATAATAATAATAATAATAATAATAATAATAATAATAATAATAATAATAATAATAATAATAATGTGTTTGGGGTCAGATTTGAAATCCAGGCCTACCACTCTATCCACTGTATTACCTAGCTGTCCTACAAGTTCTTATTAGTATTTCCATTTGAAAGAATAAACAGGATCAGAGAGGTTAGATGATTTGCAGACTGAAGTCTTTAGTTCTCAACTCTCAACTTCTTTAGAAATAATCATAGCAGTGATTGTTGCTCCTAAATTGCAACTTCTGAGTTATCTTTCATGCTTAACTCTAAACTCTTTATTATGCTGAGAAGGTCAGAACTTCAGACCTAGATCGCTGTTTAGAACCATACAATTCAAGAACTATATAAACATAGAATCATGGAATCACAGAGGTAGAAATTCATCAGCTTCAGTCCCTCTGTATCTAAGCAACTCAAAGTCTACTCTCTCCAAACAAGTAGTTTCAAAAGCAAACAAAACAAAACAAACAACTTTGCAAATATCACTAGAGATGGAGATATTGTGATCTTACCTACAGTTTGAAAATTCAGTAATTTTGTCATGATAAGCTATTCTCTCCAGCATGTTTTTTAGTACAAATGCCTTTAGGAGGGGCATTAGAATTGTTTTATTTTGCCTCAAAGCATGTAAGTAGCAGCCATGAAGGGTATAATATGCAAAGAGGTGTATTTTATCCAATGGTTTAAGAAAAATCCTTGCTAAAGATTAGACATACTTAAAAATCAAAAGGATTCCCTTTGAAAGTAGCAGGAAACCTCTCACCTCAAGTCTCCAAGTGACAATTGGACATTGGCCTTATTTACTGTTTTTTTCTTTCTTTCTTTCTCTTTCTTTCTTTCTTTCTTTCTTTCTTTCTTTCTTTCTTTCTTTCTTTCTTTCTTTCTTTCTTTCTTTCTTTCTTTCTTTCTTTCTTTCTTTTTTGCAGGGCAATGAGGGTTAAGTGACTTGCCCAGGGTCACACAGCTAGTAAGTGTTAAGTGTCTGAGGTCAGATTTGAACTCAGGTACTCCTGAATCCAGGGCCAGTACTTTATCCACTGCACCACCTAGCTGCCCCTGGCCTTATTTATTGCTGAAAGGAAAATAATAGTTCAAATATAGGTAGCTATAATAGACAGCTATTAAGGGTTATCAACCTTGAGGGTTCTGTGATTTTGATTCTTTCATCACTGTAAGGTGATTATTGAGGGTGGCATTTAACTTTCATACCATAATTTTTTTGTGGTTTCTATGAGTGTGATTTAGTCCCAGGTCCTCTTAAAGCAAATCTAACACTCTCTTTCCACATTAGCTTGGCTGTCTTGTATCTTAATGGATTTATATTGTGCATATATATATATATATATATATATATATATAATTTCAACATAAAGGCAATAGAATAAAAGCATTGACACAGGTTATGTGACCTGTAATATATTCCATATATGCAATGTAACTGTTTCTAATCACATAGTGATTGTCAATATTAAAAATAGACTTTAAATGACTACATATTTCTTTCATTGTAAGCTCTCTAGCTGAAGGATAATCAATGAACACATATAAACATGAATGGTGGTCATTGAATTGTTCGATTTCTTATTCATCCTTCCACTCTAATGTGCAATTTAACTGTTGTTTTCATGATGTTTTTGTCATTTATAATGAAAACAAATGTGCCTCTCACCTGCATAAATATCCTGTGGAAATGTAGAGGGCAGGAATATCAATGAAATAGGTGACAGTATGGTTTAACAAAAGTAGCCAGTTAAAGTGCATCTATGAAATGTGGACCTTGGGAAAATAGAAACCTCATTAATTTATAGCTTGACTTAGAAAAAATGAATTCTTTGGCCAATACATTTGTTTTAACTGCTTAATATAAGGTTACATTATGTAATTTGCCTGGATGTTTCAGGGCACCCTAAAATTATTCATTGAAATTTTCTATACTGTGATGATTATTTGATAAGCAATGTAAAATTTAAATGGATCCACTTTAATCTTAAGGTGCTCTAAAAAGCTACAAAATGATTTCTACTAAGTAACACTTTATTTTTCCCCCACAAAGCATTGGCCTTTGTTATATTTAAACTTTGAAGAAGTGATTTTTTTAATACTATGAGTTTCCTAGCTGAACAAGTACAAGTTGGGATGAATTAGCATTTCCTTTTATAAATAGTATTTTTTTCCAAATTACATGTAAAGTTAGTTTTCAACATTTCATTTTTGTAAGATTTTGAGTTCCAAATTTTCCTCCCTCCTTTGCTTCCCTCCCCACTCCTGAAGCCAGCAAGCAATCTGATATAGACTATACATTACAATCTTGTTAAACATATTTCCACATTAGTCATGTTGTGGGAGAAAGAAGCAAAAAGGAAAACCACAAGAATGAAGAAACAAAACAATAACAACAACAACAAGAAAAGTGAAAATAGTATTCTTTGTTCTGCATTCAGACTCAATATGCCCTTTTCTGAATGTAGATGACATTTCCCATCATAAGTCTTTTGGCAATGTCTTGGACGATTGCATTGCTGAGATATCTATCATATTTGATTATCATACAATGTTGCTGCTATGGTGCACAAGGTTCTCCTGGTTCTGCTCACATCACTCAGCATCGATTCATGTAAGTCTTTCCAGGTTTTTCTGAAATCTGTCTGCTCATCATTTCTCATAAGAATCATCATTTCTTCATACAAGAGGCTCAAATCACAACAAAGACCAGTATTTAAATATGAGAAAAAAGGCAAGTTGGTAAAGTGGAAAGAACACTGGATTTGGAATCAGAGTATCTGAATCCAAATCTTGTTTCTGTTACTAGCCAGGTGACCAGTCACTTAAACTCTCTACTACTAATTTCCTTATCTGTAAAATGAAGGAGTGAGCAAGATGTTTGTAGGTTTTCTCCAGGCCTAAATCTATATTCCTAAGATTGTTTTTAAGGATAAAATTAGAGAAAATGAATGGGGTCAACTATATCAAGAGGGAAATATCTCAATCTAAGGTAGAATTTTGGGAGAGTTGAGTTAAACACTAGAATAGAATGTACATGTCACATTCAGAGGCCTTTTTTTTTTTGTAGGGCAATGTGGGTTAAGTGACTTGCCCAGGGTCACACAGCTAGCAAGTGTCAAGAGGCCAAGTGTCTGAGGCTGGATTTGAACCCAGGTCCTCCTGAATCCAGGGCCAGTGCTTTATCCACTGCATCACCCAGCTGCCCCCCCCACCCCCAGAGGCCTTTTATCATGATTTATTTTTTGTACAAAAAAGAGGACAATATCCCTTTTAAGAAGGGAACAGAAATATGTTAGAATGGCAAATCACCATCATTATTCCTATCACTCAGAGCACAATCTTGGAGTCATTCCCATCTTCCTTGTCCCATATATACAATCAGTTACCATTTCTCATTGATCTTACTGCCATAAAATCTTTTATAATTTTATCCTTCTCTTTATTTGTGTAACCATCATGCTACATCAAGGCCTTAATACCTCTTACCTGGCCTAATGCAAAATTGGCCTGCTTCCTCTTTGTCCCCTTTCTCATCAAATCCCCACTCAATTTCCAAATTGCTATTCCTAAAACTCTGATCTTATTATGTCACTCCTCTATTCAAATATTTTCACTAATTCCATCTTTTCTTCAGGAGAAAATACAAATGTCTTTGCCTAGAATTTTAGAAACTGCCTTCCACCTACATTTTCTATTCCTTTCATATACTTTTGGTTCTTTTAAAATTGGATTTATACTTATTCAAAATGATCAATTTGTCTTCTACTGCCCTACCTTTGCATACTCTGTCTCCTGTGTATTCAGTATACTCTTCAACCTCTTGAAAGCCTTTGATTCCTTCAAAACTTCAATGAGGTGTGATTTCCTACTAAAATCCTTCTCTGATATTCCCAGTTGTTAATTTTCTGTCGTGAAATTACTCTGTATTAACTGTCTGTGTTCACTTAGCACAATATAATCTCCTACCTGGGAGACACAATTTCATCTTTTCCTTTCTAGGGGGACAGATAGAAAGCAACAAGAATATATTAAATGGTTACTATGTTCCAGGCATTCTTATAGGCACATTACAATTATTGTATCATCTGATTTTCACAAAAAACCCCTGTAAGTTACATATATTATTATCCCTGCTTTGCATTTGGGGAAATTGAGATAGTGAGGGGTTAACTGACTTGCTTGATGTCACACAACTAAGACATGTTTGAGGTAAATTTTGAATTCAGATTCATCTGACTCCAGTCCTAGTGCTTTGTCCATGGTGCCTCCTGTCTGTTTTCCCCAGAAATAAGAATAGTATCTTATGAATACTAGGTTTTTAATATTTTTTGAGGGGCAGCCAAGAGGCATCATGGATAGAATGATGAGCCTGAAGTCAAGACAACTCATCTTCTTGAATTCAAATCTGGCCTCAGATATTGTGACCCTGGGCAAGTCATTCAACCTTGTTTGCTTCAGTTTCCTCACTTATAAAATGTTTTGGAGAAGGAAATGGCAAAACATTTCAGAATCTTTTCCAAGAAAACCCCAAAATGAGGTCATGAAGAAGATGAAACATGGCAGACCAACAATAGTTTTGAGTTAAATAAAAACCACTACAGTCACATTTTTATCTTTATCTAAGTATACATATTTACAAACATTAAGTTTGGATAGCAGATAGAAAGAGGTGGTGAAACATGGGTTCAAACTCTGCCCTGGATCCACAATGTCATTGTTCCCTACTGCAAGTAATTTAATCTCTCTTTCCTCCAGATAATTCTTCAAGAAGTGTTGATCAAGTTCCTATTCATTTTAGGAATGAGGAGTTTCCTCATTAGGGATTCCCTATGTCAGTGAAATCATGTCTGTTCAATAAAGGTTTTTGAAGATAACCTACATAATAATGGAAATTTGTATTAAATTGCTTTAAAGTTTGCAAAGTGCTTTATATGTATTATCACATGTGAGCCTAATGATAGAACTCTGACTACATTGTCATTTTCATTTTATAGATGAAAGCTCTGAAGGTCAGAGAGACAAAGGAACTCATCCAGGTTTTGAAGACAGGTGTCTTCTGATTCTAACACTCTCCACACTTCCATAGCTACTATATGGTGGAAGTAATTGACTTGAAAAGTGAAAAGCAGATAGGTCTATTTAGAGATGGAATTACTCAGAAAATGTCTTTAATACTCTAATTCCATTTCTAATACTGACTATATTACAACAGTTGACCCTGATTTGTACGGCATAGAAAAATATAACACCTTACCTTTTTCCCATATCTGTGTCTGAATTTCAGTTGGGAATATTAGCTTGAAAAAAGTGCCAAAACCAGAAAAAAGCCAAAACTTAAAACAAAAACAAAACCTTGCTCACAGAATCAAATATGCATATCTTTCTTTGTATCTGGTCCAGCACCTATCAAATTACCTTAGTATTTTTAAATTATTAGCAAAGTTCACTTACATAATAATAATAGCTAACATTTATGTAACATGTGGTTTACAAAGTGCTTTACATATGTTATTATCTCTTTTGATTCTCACAAAAACCCTGTGAACATTAGTTATCTCCTTTTTTTTTAATAGTTGAAGATATTGACACTCAAGGAAGTTTAGTTACTTGAGCAGGATCAAGCTGCCAGTAGGAGTCAAGAGGAATGATCTAAAATTTGTCTTCCTGACTCTAAATGTAGCACTCTCTTATAGCTTTCCAAAAGTTACAGTAAATGGAAAAGAAGATCACTGGTAAGGACATATTTCATGTAAGAACTTATACTTTTGACATCAAGAGAATACAAAGAAAGCTATTTGCTCAAAATAAATGTTAAAGGTAAAGTGTAATTCAACCATCTTTGCTTATGGACAAAATCAAGTACTGTACAATGACACTTAAAAAGAAATAGACAAATGACCATAAAGATTGATGTGTAGGGGGCAGCTAGATGGTTCAGTGGATAAAGCACCGGCCCTGGATTCAGGAGCACCTGAGTTCAAATCCGGCCTCAGACACTTGGCACTTTACTAGCTGTGTGACCCTGGGCAAGTCACTTAACCCCCATTGCCCCACAAAAACACACAAACAAAAAACAAAAACAAAAAAACAACAACAAAAAAAGATTGATGTGCATATTTGAATTAATTGTATTTTTATAAGATGATAAAATTATGAAAAGATCATAATTTAAATATTCAAAATATTTCAGTAAATGTTATCATTTTTATATTTTATTTTCCCTATTTTATAAAGAAATAAAATAAATTTTATTAATATATAAAATAAATAAAATATATACTTTATATTTTATATTTTATTCTCTTTTTTTTTAATTTAGGAAAAGTTTTTGCAAACCATGAAGTGCAATGGAAATATGAATAGAACTTCAGAATTCTTACGTTAGATTTTTTTTTCATTATGGATAAATTTACTAACTCATAGCATTAAATATTTCTCCACCAGCATTAAAACAAAAGAAACACATACATAATGACTTTTCCAGATGTTGTGTAATGGGTTTCAATATGTTCCTATGAGCTTTGCCTAGCTTTTAAAAAAATCTTGAAACCCATGATATTTTGAATATACAAATATTGACAATCCAATAAATCACAAATTAACTTTACAGGATTTGATTTTAACTGCATTTTGAGGGAAGAAGTTTGAAATAATCAAAACACAGGAGTCCATCCAAAGATCAATGAAAAACTATCAGACTTTTCCTAAATGAAATAAAATAATCCTGTATGGAGGTAGGGAAGTTGAAATTTTGCCTAAGAAATGGCCAAACCTCATTATTTTTGGTTTTACATTTTGAAGAAAAAGTGTTATTCTCTCTAAAAACACTATTCAGCATTGTTTTAAGCAATACATATTTTAACCATCACTTATTAATTAATTAGCAAACACAAAAAGAAGGTTAATTTTCATTCGGCTGGGGAAAATAAGTGTATGTGTGTTTAAATTGTTTGGTAACTTCAATTTGATATGTTTTTGAACGCATGTACATAAAAAGAAATTGAACTTTTCTTACATAAAATAATTGTCACTAATTGTTCTTTTTCATGAACATAGTCATTATGCTATGCAAAAGTGAGCTTTCCAAAATACTTTGTATGGTCCATCTCCTCCATATTTATCTCACATTTGTGTTATGGCAAAGGTGATGGTGATGATGATGATGACGACAGCTAGGTAGCATATACCTGGAGTGATGTCAGATCTAGAGTCAGGGAGTTCAAATCCAGCTTCTAATTTTTACTAGCCAAGTGACCCTGGATAAACCCCTTAATGGCTGTCTGCCTCAGTTTCCTCAGTTGAAAAATGGTGAAAACAGTATTGCCTATCTTCCAGAGTTATGAGGATCAAAAGAGATAATATTTGCAAATCATTTAGTATGGTTCCTGGCACACAGTAGGTGCCTAATATGTGATCACTTATCCCCCCCCTTACTTATCCATGAGAAAGTGCCTGACGCCAGAAAATATGAAGTTCTGGATGAAGAACTTGCCTCAGAGGAAGAAGAAATCAAGGCATACAGATTCCCAGGAGTGATGACTCCTAACCCTATTTTTTTCTTATTTCTGCTGCCTAATAACTTTTAATCCTTTTAAAAATGTGTAGTTCCTTAGTGCCTACTAAATATAATGTAGTTTTAATAAGAAAAAAATGGGACAGTGAGGTGATGCAGTGGGTAGAGCACTGGGCCTTGAGTCAGGAAGACCTGAATTCAAGTCTAGCCTCACACACTAGCCATGTGACACTTTGGCAAGTCACTTTATCCCTATGTGCTTCAGTTTCCCAATCTATAAAACAGGGATAATAAGAGTTCTTACCTCCCAAGGTTGTTGTGAGGATGAAATGAGAAAATGATTGTAAAGCACTAAGTATGCTCTTTGGTACATAGCAAGGCTGTATAAATGTTTAACAATAATAAAAGTAATAATGGCTAACATTTAAATAAACTTTTGGTATTTACCACAGACTATACTAAAAACCATAACAAATCTTAGCTCATTTGATCCTCACAACAATCCTCAGAGATAGACACTGTTATTATCCTCATTTTACAGATAGAGAAACTAAGGCAAACAGCAATTAAGTGACCTGCCCAAAATCACACAGCTAGTAAGTGTTTGAGGACATATTTAAACTCAGATCTTACCAACTCAAGACAGCTAGAAGCTCAGTGTATAAAATGCTGGGCCTGAGGTCGGGAAGAGCTGAGTTCAAATACAACCTCAGATTCATAGTAGCAGTATGACCCTGGGCAAGTCGTTAACTTCTGTTTGTGTTAATACACAGGAGAAGGAAAAATCAAACTGATGTAGTATCTTTGTCAACAAAACCAAATGGATAGCATTGGCATGTCATCGTCCAAGGTCATGAAGAGTCAGATGTGACTGAATGACTGAATATATTCATTCATTGTACAAATATTTTTCTTCCTTCCTTCCTTCCTTCTTTGTATGTTAGCTTAAAACCTTGAGAACAAGTGGCTTACCATATGGATCTTTGGATTGCTAGATCTTACCAAAGTGTCTTGCACATTACAGGCCATCTAGTCATACATCCATAACTCTGGTTAAGGATCTTATCACCTCTGCTTCAAGAATGCCCTGAATCAAATCCATTCTCCACCCAAATCATTCATACATTCCCCAGAATGTGGAACTTTTTTTTCAAAAGATATAAAATTCATCTTTGCCATTTGGTTGCATATACTTTTGGCTTTTTCTCTTCTATTTTTCAAAAGGATTAAACAAGGCAGAAGAATCTCAAGAGACTTGGCAAAGGTCACATAGCAATTCCATTTGTAGTACTGATTATTATAACAGATGAACCTGATTAGCAGGGAACAGACAAGTCATGACACTATATAATTTTTACACACCTATGTGACTGCATTTCACTTGGAAATATTGGCTTGAAAAAATGCTGAAAATATTAAAAAAACACAATATACTCAAACAATAAAATGTGTATATATATATGTATATATGTATGTATATATACATACACACATATGCACACTGTAGCAGATACCAAATGGTTGTGTGTAAACACACACACAAACACACATTGCCTTACATATTGCATAGTAAGCACTTGGTGTTTGTAGGTATTTGTAAGTTATATGTGCAGTTTACTTTGTATGATAATAATGGCTAGCACTTATGTAGCACTGAGTGGTTTGCAAAGTGTTTTACAAATATTTCATTTGATTCTCACAAAAACTCTCTGAGGTTTAGCTCCTTTTTTTAGAGATGAAGATATTGACAATGAAGGAAGTTAGTGACTTCAGCAGGGTCAAGTTGCTAATATAAGTAAGAGACAGGATTTGAACTCTGTCTTCCTGACTCAAAGTATAGCCCTCTTCATACCAGGTCATTTATATGCTTCATGGTACATTGCAAAAGAATATGTTTGATAGGGAAGAATAGCACAATATTCATTTTCCTCAGTGTTCCATATGTATGGAGCCTTTTAACACACTCAAAATGTGGCTCAATCAGTTTCATGGCAATAGCCTTTTACTGTAGGCCAATTAAGAATCTATTAATGTGGGGGCATGGTCAAGATGGCAGAGGAAAGGGAGTGACTTCCTTGAGCTCTTCCCAAGACCCCTACAAATATCTTCAAATAATATGATAATTCCTAGAGCAGTAGAATATATAAAAGTATGGGGTGAGATCATTTTCCAGCCACAAACAGCTTAGAAGGTTAGCAGGAAAGAAACATTGTATCAGGGTGAGAGTGAAGCACAGCCCTGTGACCATTCTGTGTAGACCGAGACCCAGTCCCGGAGAAGCAGGCCTCAGGAGTTTCTGAATCAGCTGCGGCAGCAGTTGCTTCTAGAATTCAACCCAAAGATGGTGAGGGGGGCAAGTGGTTGGCCAGGGGGAGATTACAGGGGTCTCTTTTGTTTTGCCCATGCTCACAACCAGAACACAGTCTTGGGTGATGGATGGCCCAGGCAGGGGAGGGGCACAGATGTGCTAGAGCTTGCAGCCATAGTGCAGCAGGATTCTGTTTCAGGTTAGAGGTCAAGCAAGCCTCTGGTTGCTTGCACACCAGAACTTGTATCAGGCAAGTGGTGAATGTGCCTCTCCTATAATCATACCACCTTGGACACCCTAAAGCTTGGGACAGTGTACCCTGGAAACAGTGCCCCACATTAAGAAAGAGTTAAAAGTCAAGAAATAGGCTGGGAAAAATGAGCAAACAGAAAAAATGCTGACACTAGATAGTTTCTATGATGAGAAGGAAGATCAAAATATACCCTAAGTAGAAGATAATAAGGTCAAAGCTCCTCCATTCAGAACTTCCAAGAAAAACAGGAATTGATCTCAGTCCATAAAAGAACTCAAAAAGGACTTTGAAAATAAAGTAAGAGAGGAAGAGAAAAAAAATGGAAAGAAATGAGAGTGGACTTCTGGGGTGGAGCTAAGATGGTGGAGGAAAGGCAGTGAGCTCCCGAACTCATAACACAATGACTCCAAAAAACATCCAAATAAAGCCATAGGAAAATGCTCAGAGCAGCAAAACTCACAGAAGAATGTGCTGAAATCATCTTCTAACCAAGAACGGCTTGGAAGGTCAAAAGGAGGGAGCTTCTGTGCTAATACAGGAGTTGAGCCCAACCCCACAGCCACCCTGACACAGATCCAGTCCCAGGAAGGCCTCACCAGAGAAGGAGACACCCCAAAGCCTCTGAATCAGCTGAAGTGCCAGTGTTGTCTGGAACTAAGTTCATAGTCTGGTGAGTGGGCTGAGCCCTGGGCAGGGGGGAGACTACAGGGGTCTATGCTGGTGCTAAGGCAGAACTTGGATTTTATACCCTTGCTGAGAACCAGGAGGTAGGCTTGAGTAGCAGTGGCCCAGGTGGGTGAGGGGCACAGGCTCATCAGAGCTAACAACCACAACACACAAAGCTGGTTGATTAGCAAGTTGGTCTGGGGTCATCTAAGGACCAGGGAACAGGCCAGGTGAGTGAAGAACCTGATTCTCCTTAAATCATACCACCTGGGACTTCTGAAGCTTGGGATACTGTAGTCTGGAAACAGTGTCCCACTTTAAAGAGCTAAAAGTCAAGTAAAAGAAAGGCAAGAAGAGCAGACAGAGAAAGGTGAGGACCATAGAATGTTTCTTCAGTAACAAGGAAGACCGAGGGGCACCCTCAGAGGAAGATGTCAACATCAGGGCCCCTATATCTAAAGCTTCTAAGAAAAATATGAATTGGTCTCAGGCCATAGAGGTGCTCAAAAAGGACTTTGAAGATAAAGTTAAAGAGGTAGAGGAAAAAATGGAAAGAGAAATGAGGGAGATGCAGAAAAGACATGAGAAAAAAGTCAACAGCTTGAAAAGTTAAATTGGCCAAATGGAAAAGGAGGTACAAAAGCTCTCTGATGAAAATAATTGCCTAAGAATGAGGATTGAACAAATGGAAGCCAGTGACTTAATGAGAAACCAAGACACAATAAAGTAAATCCAAATGAATAAAAAAATAGAGGGCAATGTGAAATATCTTCTGGGAAAAACTGCTAACCTGGAAAATATATCCAGGAGAGATAATTTGAAAATGATTGGTCTACCTGAAAACCATGATCAAGGAAAGAACTTAAACACCATCTTCCACGATATTTTCATGGAAATTTGCCCTGAAATTCTAGAAGAAGAATCTAAAATAGAAATTAAAAGAATCCACCGATTACCTCCAGAAAGAGATCCCAAAAGGAAAACTCCTAGGAATATTATAGCCAAATTCCAGAGCTCTCAGGTCAAGGAGAAAATATTGCAAACTGCCAAAAAGAAAGAATTCAAGTACTGTGGAGCCCCAGTCAGGATAGCACAAGATCTAGCAGCTTCTACATTAAAGGACTGGAGGGCATGGAATATGATATTCCAAAGGGCAAAGGAAATGGGATTACAACCAAGAATCACCTACCCAGCAAAACTCAGCATAATCTTTCAGCGGGAAAAATGGGACATTAATGAAAAAGAAGACTTTCAGATATTTGTGATGAAAAGACCTGAACTGAATGGCAAATTTGACTTTCAAATACAAGACCCTAGAGAACCATAAAAAAATTGGAGCTGGGGGACATACCTGGGGTCATACAGTGGGTGACTGTCTTGTGTCTGAGGCTGAGTTTTGCCTGGGATCCCCCTAGGTCCAGGGGTGGTTCTTTGTCCACTGTGTCACTTAGCTAGGTGGTGACATCTTTAGAGTTAAATTGAGGGGTGAAGGGAATTTACTGGGGGAGGGGGAAGGACAGAGGTGAAATCCTACATGAAAGAAATGGGAAAAGGCTTATGGAGTGGTGGAAGAGATGGGAGAGGAGCAGGGAAGTAAATGAATTTTACACTCATCAGAAAAGGCTCAAAGACCTTAAACTTATCAGAGCTGCCTCAAGGAGGGACTAATAGACACACCCAACTGGGTGGAATAATCTATTTAATCTGGGCAGTAAATGAGGCTAACCCTCATCAGAATTGGCTCAAAGACCTCAATCTCATTAGAATTGGCTCAAGGAGGGAATAATGTACACACTCAATTGGGTGGCTGGGAGGTCTTGTAATATGATATTCAGGAGGGCAAAGGAACTGGGATTACAACCAAGAATCACCTATCCAGAAAAACCCTATATAATCTTTCAGAGGAAAAAATGGGAATTAAATGAAAGAGAGAACTTTAGGGTATTCATGATGAAAAAACCTGAGCTGAATAAAAAGTTTGACTCTCACATACAAGACACTAGAGAAGCATAAAAACTTAAACAGGAAAAAGAAATTATAAGGGATATTAAAAGATTAAACTGTTTATATTCCTACATGAGAAGATGATACTTGTAACTCATAAGCACTTTCTCATTATTAGGGAATCTGAATGGAATATATTTAGACAGAGGGCACAGGTGTGAGTTGAATATGAAGAGATGATATCTTTAAAAAGATAAAATTAAGGGGTGAGAGGAATGCACTGGGAGAAAAGAAAAGATAGAAGTAGAATGGGGTAAAGTATCTCACATAAAAGAAGCAAGAAAAAGCTTATGGAGTGGAAGGGAAGAAAGGGGAGGTGCAGGGAGTGAGTGAGTCTTGCGCTCATCAGAATTGGCTCAAAGAGGGAATAACATACACACTCAATTGGATATAGTAATCTATCTTACCCTGCAGGGAATTAGATGGGGAAGGAAACAAGGGGGCAGACTGGGGGAGGAGGCAGTCAGAAGCAAAACACTTTTGAGGAAGGATAGGGTGAAAGAAGATATAAAATACAGTAAATATTATGGGAAGGGAATAGGATAGAGGGAAATAGTTAGCAATAATAACTGTGAAAAAATTTTGAAGCAAGTTTGCTTGATAGGCCTCAGTTCTCAAACTCATAGAGAATTGAGTCAAATTTGTTGAAATAAGAGCCATTCATCAATTGATAGATGACCAAAAGACATGAAGTTTTCAGGTAAAATAATCAAGCCACCTATACCCATATGAAAAAAATGCTGTAACTCACTATTGATTGGAGAGATTCAGGTCAAAACAATTCTGGGTACTACCTCATACCTATTAGATTGAATAATAGGACAGCAGATGAAAATGACAAATGTTGTGGGGGATATGAGAAAAATAAGACATTAATACACTCTTGGTAAAGTTGTAAACTGATTCAAACATTCTGTAAAGCAATTTGGGAGTATGACCAAAGGGCTATAAAACCATGCATAATCTTTGACCTAGTAATACCACTACAAGGTTGGTATGCTAAAAGAGATTTTTTTAAAAGATCAGTTTGAAATTGGGGAGATGCCCATCAATTGGGGAATAGCTGAACAATTTGTGGGATGAGATTATGATGGAACACTTGTACTATAAGAAATGTTGAGCAGGATGCTATCAGAAAAACCTGGAAAGACTTACATGAGCTGATGCAAAGTGAAATGTACTGTATACAAAATAATAGCAATATTGTAAGATGATCTGTTGTGAATGACTTAGTTATTTTCAGCAATACAATGATCCAGGACAGCTCTGAAGGACTTTAGAAAAAGGCAATCCATCTCCAGAGAAAGAACTGATGGTATCTGAATACACATTGAAGCTTTAAAAAAAAAGAATCTATGAATGCAACAATTCACAATGAAAAGTAGTTTTATATATCCAGTATAGTTTATGCCTGATCATATAATGACAATAGGACAAAAAGAACTAACTCTAAAGATGATGGGGATTAGAAAAATCATTTGGTTTCAGTTATAAAATGTAGAATGTCCTATTACCCCCAAAGAAATTTTTATGTTCATTGCTTTAGGGGTAAAGGCTTATAATAGATATTCCATTAGATCATATAAAATCTTCTTTTATCCAAGCTCAACATGCTATTATGTTTGTCCTCAAGTCACTGGATTTGGGAATGAAAATTATATAGAAAAAAAATGAATATACCCCTACATTCCACAGAAATTGATTAAATGCATACTATGTACAAGCATCTATGCAAGTTACATTGAAAGAGACAAAGAACAGGGTTCCAGCCTCCATTAGATTAACATTGTAATGAGGGAGAAGTTCACAGACACATATATAAATACAATTTAGACTATAAAGCACATAAAAGGGGTATGAAGTGCTAAGAGAGTTTACCAGGACAAAACCAAGGAGTGTATAAAATAACTGTTGAATTGTATGGCATAGAACATATGCACTTAAGGAGCTAAAAGGAGACAATAATGTATAGTGGAATAGTTTATAGGATTAAATACAGGAGTATATCTTTGAAACTGTTTATCTGACCCTCTTTATTTTACACATGTGGAAACTAAGAACCAGGGAACACAAATGATTTGGGTAAGCTCAGCTTACACAACCAGGAAGAAGCAAAACTAGGATTTAATCAAGGGTCTCACCTTCAAATTCAATGTTCTTTCATTTATTCTACATTGAATAGTCAGGAAAGGAAGGCATTATGGAGGAAGCAGATCTTAACATTGGCTTTTAAAGATGATGGAAGGGAAGGAGAAGATAAAAGGTACAATGAAGAGTGATTCATGGAGTAGGAATAGTCATGATATATATAGCAAAGAGGAAGTAAATAGGCTTTCCTGGACAGAAAGATTTGTATTTGGACTTGGTGGTTATACAGTTGGATGGGTAGGTTGGGGTATGGTGGGACCACTGATGGAAGCATGAACCTGGGGGTAGTAGAGTTCAGTTCACATGTTTCTTCTTATTCTTCCATACCCAATTCTTTTTGTGTTATTTCCCCCCATTAAACCATAAGCTTCATGAGATCAGGGGCTATCTTGTTTTCTTCCATTTGTACCCAATGCTAATCACAGTCACTGGTGCAAAGGACCCCTCACTCATAACTTTTTGGCCATTTCTGAACAATGATAACATTTTGGTACCCACACCATCCCACCGTTTATAATATGAGGTTAGAGAGTAACTTTCTTCCTTGCATTTGTATTTACATTGTTTAGCACAGGACTTAGTATATAACACAGTTTGTAAATTCTTTATCAATTTTATTGTGATTCATCTATTTCTGATAAACTACTATTTAACCCTGAATTTGCCATCCTATACTTGTGAAGTTTTTGTTTATTTGTTTGGTTTGGGGTTTGGCTTGGGGTTTTTGGTTTTTTTTTGTGGTGTAATGATGGTGAAGTGACTTGCCTAGGGGTACACAACTATTAAGTGTCAAGTTTCTGAGGCCAGATTTGAACTCAGGTCTTCCTGAATCCAGGGCTGGTGCTTTATCCACTGTGCCACCTAGCTGCCCCCAAAGATTTTTTTTTAAACTAAAGTATATACCTTTACAGTTTTCCCCTAATGAATATTATCTTATTACATTCAGTCCTCTAGGATAGCTTGGCAATACAATTTCTGAATTCTGACAGTCAGTCCAATATGTTAGCTATCCCTCCCAGTTCTAGGTCATTGGAAAATTACATGAGTATACTACTTCACCATTTATCTGTCGCTAATACAAATGTTAAATGGAATATAGTTAAGCAGAGATCCACTGAACACTCCATTATAGAGCTTTAACCAAACTGGTATTGAACCATTAATGACAACTCTTTAAGTTGTTATTTAATCAACTGTAAATCCATTTAATTGCATTATGACTCATTATACTGGTTTTCATATTTTACACAAAATAGTATAAGATTCTTTATTGAATGCTTTGCTAATATCTAGGTAAAGTATGGAGCAGCTAGGTGGGACAGTGGATAGTGCCAGGTCTAGAGTTGGGAAGACTCAAGTTCAAATATGACCTCTGATACTTCCTAGCTGTGTTATCCTGGGCATGTCACTTAACCATGCTTGACTCAGTTTGCTCATCTGTAAAATGAACTGGAAAAGCAAATGGCAAATCACTCCAGTATCTTTGCTAAGAAACCTTCAAATGGGGTCACAAAGAGTAGGACATGACTGAAATGACCAAACAACAACAACAATCAGGCAAGCTAAACCAACAGTATTCTCTTAATCTCATGCTAGCAACTAGAAAGTACAGTGAACTCCAATCTGGACCTGGAGTCAGGAAGACTTGGATTCAAATTTGGTACCAGCTATGTGACCCAGAGGTAGTCATTCAACTTCTGACTGCCTCTGTTTCCTCCATTGTAAAATGGAAATAATAATAATAGCACCTACCCTGTTGGGTTGTTTTGAGGGTCAAACCAAATAATAGTTGTAAAGTGCTTAACACAGTGCCTGACACAGAGTATTTATTAAATGTTTATTCCCTCCCTTTCCCTTTCTTCTGCTTTGATAATTATCTCAAAAAGGAAGTTAGGTTGAATTTGGCATATGTAGAGCTTTATGAAACCATGCTATCTCTTTATAATCACTACTTTCCTTTTTAAAAGATAATTATTAATCTTCTCTTTAATGACATAGTCTAGTATATGTGAAGGAATCAAAGTCAAATTCACTGACCTATAATTCACAGACTTTTTGCCTCCATTTCCCCCCCTGAAAATTAGGCCTGAGATTCCTGTTAAATTCTCTTTAATGTTTCACGTATTACCTATGTTCATCAGTAAGTGTGTTTATCAGGTTTTGTGGTGGTGGTTGTTTTTTAGTCTCTAACATGTTATAGTTCATCAGAGCCTGGTGATTTAAATGCACACACACATATAGTTCAGATATTACTGTTCCAATCTATCAGCATTCAGGTCATATGAACTGTTGCAACAATATGCCCTACAGACAGAGTTTAGGAGCTTATTTTATCTATCTAAATGTATCGCCATAACTCATGTTAATATAATAGATACCAATATCACTTGTGACATTTTATAAAGCACTCACTCCAACAAAATTCAGTTATTTTGTAATTGAATGCTATTTCTCTCCTCTATCCTCTTAATGTGATTACCCACAGAAAACAGATGGCTTAAAGTCCCATTGAAGAAAAAATAGTTATTAATTATCTAGACTGAAAACAATGAAATATAAAGCAACATAAAAGGTAACTATTTCATTTTAAGTAAATATTAATTTGTAGTTAAAAGAACATTCGATTTAGGGTCAGAATACCTGCACTACAATACTTCATGTACCTTTTATGATTATGGGATTTTAGACAAGTTGCTTTACTTTTCTGGGCTTGAATTTCCTCATCTTTAAAATGAAGAAGTTGCATGATATGACCTCTAATATCTATTCCTGCTTGATAGCGCAATGATTTTAATATATTAATTTGAGAAACATATAAGAGGATGTGAATGGCAGTGATCTGTATCAGTGAATTAATATGTATATCGGTGAAATCACATGTTGTTTGAATATTGATTTTCTTATAGGTATTTTGCCTAAGAGCCTTAAAATGTGATAGGTGTCAATTTTGTAAGCAATTGAGGAAAATCACAGGTATCACCCTAGATGCATGTTTTCCAATTTTCAAAAAAAAAATTCTAGGAAACGTGCATAATTGTTGAAAAAACTGGGCAATACGACAGTTAAAAGGATAAAAACAGCCTTTGTGAATTCTTTGTATTATACCTGAAATGACTTGCCTATTACAGCACAAAGGTATTCATCAAGGTACTAAAATCCATCTAAGCATTGTCCTAAGAGAATTTATCATGTCAATAACACATAACCAAGCAGTAGGAGGTTCAATCTACATGCACTGTCTGGCACAAAGAGCGGTGGTTAACTGCAAAGAAAGGTCATCACTTTCTGTGCTGACATGTGTATCACAATGAGCTTCTCTGCTGGGGAGGTTTGCACCATAAATCTACAAAATGCCTCAAGTCAAAAAAGCAACAGCAGGTTACTAGAGATGCTTTTATTAGGTGTAAAACTCAGCTGGACTATTTAGAAGGGTTATTCTTCAGATGCCACCAAAAGACATGACCAGTTGCTGATCTGGGAAGAAAGAAATAGGAATTGCAACCTTCTTCCCTACAAAAAGGAGAATATTTTAGCCATAGTTGATTTCAGGAAGAAAATATCTTTCTTCAGAGCATGTCTGACTACCTGTTACTTTTAAGCTTTGAGTTTTCCCATTTCCCTCTGATTACATCTACCACAGTAAATATTTTAATCCCTCCCTTAAAATGAACCAAAAACTAAATGGATATTTTAAAAAAATATATAAAAATTAGAATATTACAAGGTTCCTGTGAGAAAAGATCCAAATTATAATGGTTAAGGTATAAAATATTATATTTTCCTATATTAAAAATTGTAAAGGAATGAATGTTGTGTCTAGCATTCTCATCTAATTTTTATTTTGTTACTTCTCCCCATTCTGACAAGCTTTATTTGGTGTAAAACTGCAGTAATTGCTCAGCATACTAAACTCTGACATTTTTCCAAGGCTTTAACTATGGCATTCAAGAATATGAAGGATGCAAAAAAGTCATAATTATGCTGATACATTGGAATTGTCTAGCCCATAAATAAATCCATGCTATAATTTAATTGTCTTTTAAGATTTCCTTCAACATCCAGAAGAATAAGTTTGATTCTTTGTAAGTACTGGCAATAGTGTTTGAGAGAGAAATATGGTTGTCATATAGTAGTGGGACTAGAAAAGGAGTACTCAGTCGCTGCAAAGCACATGTAATATGCTCTGTATGGTATTTACCTACCGAAGGCTTGGTGAACCTCATTCTGAAGAAGTATGATGTGATTAGGAAAAAGGCTCACCCTGTATTCCTATGTATCCTTAGTGTTTCCTGTTACCTTGCGCACTGATGAAAATTCATTTATTTGGCTGCTGAGCCAGAACTTAATGTCTATATGAAAGACTAGAACAGATATTATCTCTCCCTTTTATCTGGAAACTTTCAAAAGATGAGGTCTTCAGGGTGGAAGAAGGGCTCTTGAACTCTCTCTCTTACCCAGTTACCATGTGGTCACAAATACAAGGTGCTATTTTTTTATGTCTCTGTTGTGATTATTCTCTTCTGATTTTATGAATGATTATAAGAGATAGAAAAGACTTTGTGAAGTTCAAAGGGTCAGAATGGTGGCCAACAGAGGCCCACCAGCAGGAATTCTTAGGAGAGTCTTCTGGTACCCTCAGGTAGCATATCTTAATAAAGAGACAGCCCTAAGAAGCAATATGTTTGACTGAGGCCATCTGTGGATTGAGCTGCTGGTTGAGAAACTATGTTCAGCAACTCAGGGATAGATTCATTCATCACTGATGTCACATTAATAAGTGAGATTGGTGGTATAATCACTTTGTGACTGTAATCAATTTAAAGTGGAGTCCACTCTTCCAAAGTGCATAGAGATGATTGTGCCTCAGTTTCTGGGGGATATTTTTGTATGTTTGTCCTTCCTGTACTTTCCCAGTAAACAACTTATTATAAAAGTTAATTCATATAATCATTTCATTGATATTGATGCAAAATAAAGGAGTCAGATTGAGATTTGTGAGATAATTAATCAATTTCTGAATGACATTGGGAAGAACACATAAAAAAGGAGCAATACTATTAGAGAAAAACTCTCATTTCCAAGATTTATTCTAGAAACTTGAGGAGAGAAGCAATAGATATTAGTCTTTATAGGAGTCAAGAGAGTGAACCAATAACTTACTGCTTCAGTAACAAATGAATAATTTCTTTTTAAAAAAAAATTCCCTATAATTGAAATAGTTATTTTTTTGCTTTGGTTGCATTTTATTTTTTAGATCAGGAAAGCAAGCAAACAAATAAAAATAGAAATTCTTTGTACAATGCCATATCTGGGAGTCCGAGGAGAAATCTTGAAAACCAATTAGAACTATTCAAAAAAGGGTATGGGCTAGATCAGGAGATATTGATTTACCTTTTACTGGAGGACTTCAAAAAGAGGCAAGATGTCCTCCCAGGGTAAAGGGACATTGTAAGGGTAATTTGTGCTTTATTTTATAATGATAATCATAATAGATATCATTTATATAGCACCTAGTATGCATCAGACACTGCACCGTACTAAGCACCCTGCAAATCTTAACTCACTCAATTCTCACAACATTTCCAGGAGGTAGATGTTATTAGAATCACTATTTTGTGGGTGAAATTGAAGTATTACATGAAATAAAGGCTACATCACTTCCCCAAGGACACACAGCTAGTATGTGCCTGAGACCAGATTTAAAATCAGGTCTTCCTGGCTCCAGGCCTGGTATCTATACATTGTTCCACATTTAGGGGGCTAGACTAGATGGTCTCCTTTATTCCTTTTAAGTTTGAAATTCTATTTTATTATGCTACAAATATTACTAACTAAAAATACTGAAATGATTTATTATTTTAGTTAAAACTATTGGGCAAGTCTGAATGAATAAAGTCAACTGGTGTTTGATTAATGGATTTAATTGTCTAGATCATAAATCTTTGTCTTATCAAAATTAGATTAAAATATTTTCAATAAAATGAAAAGAGCTCAAAGTGGCTTCATGCTTCTTGAAGACTAAGCCCATGGTTTATAGCAAAACATGTCTAAAATCATCTGCTGTTTATTAACGTTCAGAGAATTTATTTTCTCTTGGTGCATTTCATTTATTTAGTACTTGTTTCACAGTCAATCCATTAATCAACAAGGGATGATGAGACCAATAAAATGTTAGGCTAACATGTCTTTTTTTTTTTTTCCCAACTAACTCTTAAGAATCTTCTTAAGAGGAATTTTGGACCAAAGATAGAATTATTACAGTTGAATCCACAGGTCAAGAAAGCAAGAACTACAAGAAAGGTCTCATGAATAAACATTAGAAAATGTTAATCCTTAGGGTACTCATTCAGCCCCCTACCCTCATCAGCCTCTATCCTCAGAAAGAACCATAAATTAGTTCACCTGTCAATACTATAGACCTTCACAACAATTCTTTTTCTGTTTATACACTTCTGCCAAAACACCATCCCATTACACCATAGTCATTAATACTGCCTACCCATGTGTTGTGTGTGTGTGTGTGTGTGTGTGTGTGTGTGTGTATGTGTGTAGGGGTGGGGAAGAGTAATAAGAACTAGGTGTTATGGCTTCCTTATGCACTTGGTTGCCCTTTTTTTAGGGAATTCTGAGGCTTCAGACTCTAACAAGAATATACGTACCACACACTGATTTAACCCAACCAGAGAAACAAAGAATGAATCAGGGTTGGGACTAGGACAAAAATCAATACAAATGGCTGTAGTAAAGGCTGGGAAAATTTATCCTGAGAAACTTCTGTCTGCTCCATGAGCTAGTGAGTACAGGGACCAAGGTCAGTAAAAATTAAATTCCTCTTTGGGGGAGGATACTGAGCCAATACTGCAAGGCTAATCCTGAAGGTGAAGTTACTATCAAAGGAAGAATAAAAAAGTGAGGGAAAGGGGGATATACAGGGTTAGAAAGAAAAGAAAGCTTACCAATTATTTTAAAAGGATTTCAATTAAGAAC
The DNA here is from genome assembly GCF_019393635.1 of Dromiciops gliroides. Classification (NCBI taxonomy): domain Eukaryota; kingdom Metazoa; phylum Chordata; class Mammalia; order Microbiotheria; family Microbiotheriidae; genus Dromiciops; species Dromiciops gliroides. Next base: position 513,129,843 of record NC_057862.1, read on the forward strand.
TTAGAGCTCAAGCAGATACTCCAACAAAGAGGATACTAAAGTTAAAATGCAAGATGAGCACTAATTTTTTTAAGTATAAACTTATATAAATATTACAAGACAAAGGGAATTGAATCCTTCAGAATTCCAAGAAATCATGAATAAGTTGTTCAAGGGTAGTTCAAAAGAAAAATGGAGAAAAAAATGTTGGGAGAAAATAAATGCCAGAACTTATGCCCTACACAGCAGAAGTAACTAGCAGAATGGAAAAACTTTAATCTGTACAATGAATCTCTCCAAAGAAGGGAAATAGGGAACAATAATCTTGGAAAATGAGCATAATGAAATGACAACTTGGGGGAAAAGATTAAAAGGTAATATAAAAGATCAAATGATATCAACACAAGTAAAAAAAAATTGATCTTGAAAAAAAGAATGCAAGGATATAACTAAAAGATCACAGATACTCCAGAAGAATAAGACAAATATAAAGACTTGAACACCATAATGCAGGAAAAAATATAAGAAAAGAGCCCCACACTTCTCAACACAGAAAAAGCTCCAAATGAAAAAAATCCACAGACTGACTCTAGAAAATAAACAAAAAACTATGCTTTGAAATTGAAGAAGCCAAGGAGTCAGATTTAATAATTCTAGTGATAGATACAGATTCTGTAAATTGCCAAGATAAACATATAAATTTAATTATAATTTAATTTAAATTAAATAAAATCTAAAGTAATAAAAATTAATAAATATATACATTTTAAATATAAAGGTAAAAACATTTAAAAAACATAAGACTACTATGTATCCCTTAGAAACTACAGCAGGGAATAGAAAAAAATGTCTTGAAAAAGCAAAGGACACCTAGACTCACTTTGAAAGGATTCCCTGTAAATCTTTAACTTAAAAAAAGATGGAAGTTCAATAAAAGAGAGTTCTTTGAGCTATTTCTTGGAATTAAAAAAATGAAAAGCACAAAACCTTATAAAAATGTAAGCAGAATATTAAAATTTCTACCAGTCCAAACAACAGAAATTCAAGAAAAGTAAATAAGTATGGATACCAAGAAAAGTAAGCAATAAAATATGGTCTCATTTCTTGAGATTATTTTTGTTTTAATGAAGAGGAGAAAATCTGAACATTTATAGTTGAGTATTCTGGAGAGGAGACAACTTCTGAGAGTGTTATGCCTCAGAAGAATAGAAATCAGAGCTTCTGACATGACCTAAAAATGGTATTTCATGGAAAATGGGAAGTAGAATGATCAGAAGGTCTAGTTAGGCCCCTAAAGTTGGGAGGACCTGAGTTCCAATCTTACCTAACACTAGCTGTGTGACCCTAGACAAGTCACTTAACCCCAATTGCCTTAAAACATCCAGTCATGTTGATATATATCTAGCCACTGGACACAGATGGCTCCCTCCCTTAAATTCCATTCAGTGCAATTCATGACATCACCCCAATGTCACGGTGCTCTTTAAGAACAAAGGACAAACAACAGCAACAACAACAACAACAAGAATGATAAGAAGGGAAAGGCATAAAATTGGACCATGTAATTTGTGACATCCTAATTCCTACCATAGCACAATGTTTATATTCTCATTAATTTCTTCAAGAACTGATACCTTTACGAGTAAGGCACAACTGAGGAGTGGAGTGAAGAATAATGAAGCAAGATGTACAAAGACAATAACGTAGAAATGAGCAAATATTTAGCCATAAATCAACGAGGAAAGTTCAGAAAAAGAAGAAAGGGAATTAAATTACTGAAGAGAAATAGGAAACAAATTTCTTCTAAGAAAAAAATACAGAAAAATAAAATTGTAAAAAAGCTAACAAAAATGAATTTGGAGGGATAATAGAAAAAGGAGATCAGAAAGCAAAGGGGAAAGAAAAAGGGGAAAAAAGGGGAAAGTATAAGATAACTATTAAAAAAACCAATAAAAATGGGAGAGTTCACAAAATAAAGAAGAGTGAGTGTTAGTGAATAGGCAGCATTCAATTAGATTAAGTAAAAGTAATCATTGTGATAAATACTGAACATAAAAAGACATAGAACCCCCAAAAATCAAATAAAAAATACTAGCCTTGCAAATGGAGGAAAATGTAATCTTAAATTTAAACATAATTTTCACATAAAACATACACATAACTTAAATATGAATGGATTCAAATAAAATCAGAGAGTAACAAATTGGAAAGAAAAAAATTTTAAACCCTAAAATTTATTATTTACAATACACATTTTAAAAACAAAGATATACACAAAATAATAGTGAGATGGGAATGAAATTTCCTTTCCTTAAGGAATCTCCCCCAAAGAAGAAATTGCTATATTTAATCTAATGAAAACAAAGACTCATAATCCAGAGGACATTAGATTATGTTTAAAGTGTTCTTAGATAATGAAGTTATATTAATATTTAGTTTTTGTTCTCCAAATGGCATAGCTTCTAAATTCAAAAGAAAAAGTGCATCTCTCAGGGTTGGACTAATATAACAATAACAACAACAAAAAAAAGTAAAACAAACTATAGAATTAGATAAATCTTAGAGAATTTAGAGAAAAATATATGGTAATTTTTAAATGGGACTGGTAAAATACATATTTATTCATACCACAAAACAATTTTACAAAAATGAAACATAAATAAAACACAGAAATTATAAATGAATGCAAATTGAGGCAGCTGGATGGAAGAGTGGATAGAGTGCAGGCCTTGGAGTCAGGAGGAATTGAATCCAAATTTAGCCTCAAACACTAGCTATGTGACCCTCATAAAAGTCATTTAACCTTGATTACTTCTGCACTTCTTCTGCCAAAAAATAAATAAATGCAAAAAAGGAAAGAAGAAACAAAGAAAAAAGATAGAAACACTGAACATATCTTTTACATAACAAAATAAAAATAACAATCAATTCATGGATCATAAAAGACAGACCTAAAGACAATAATAGAATCCTAAACAATGAGCAAGTGAAAGAACAAATCATAGAAACAATAGTTATGTGAGACAATTATAATGATCAGATGAGTACCATAATTTCTGAAAAGCTCCTAAAACAGTTTTCAGCAAAATATCCTGAAAAACATACATTAAAATAGAAAACGAAAGTATTAATGGTTTGAATAGACATTAAAAATTAAAAGGCAAACAACCAACCTTAATATAAATATAAAATTGAAAATTTTGAAAACAGAATTTGGAAACCAAAAAGAAACTACATACTTTGATAATAAGAGTAGTCGGTAAGTTGGTATAGTAGATAAGAGTATTGGAGTTGGTTTTAGAAGGATATGAATTTATATCCTGCCTTTAAAACTTATTAGCTATGTGATGTTTGAGCAAGTCACTTAACCTTCAATTTCCTAGCCTATAAAGTAAAGATAATAAATAGAATCTACCTCACAGGGATTTTTTTGTGAGAATCAGATGAGATAATATAAGTAAAAGTTTAAAAATATTATATAAATACTAGCTATTATGAGACTAATAAAATTGAGCAAATTTTATGAAAACTGATTAATATAACACAAGAAAACCAAATCAACAAAATAAATGAAGTTGCAATCACAACAAATCCAAGAGAAATAAAAAAATCACTATCAATGTCAACTATTTCCAATAAACAATAAATATTAACTTTTTTAATGGAATGTGATAAAACATCAGAATTTTAAGTCAATTTACTTTTAATTTATTTTAAAATTTTTATTTTTAATTTATGGACTAAAACTAATATTTCCATAACATAGTACAATAAAAAAGATCATTGTATATGAAACTGCAAAACTACTATGAACAACTTGCTGTATCTTTCAAACATACAACAAAATTATAATGTAAATGTCTTGTTTGTTCTTCCCTTTCACAGAGATTGCATTAGGAAGTAGATTGCATTCTGCAATTGGGATTGCATTCTGGGTAGATGGTGGAATAGGTCAGACATTTCCAGGATCTCCAGATTTCTTCCCCAAAGACAGAAAATCACCATGAAATGAATATAGAACAAAAATAAATGGATAAAGCAGTGAGAGCATCTCATAGAAGACTCCAGAAGCTGAGGTTCAGTTTGAGTGAAGTGTAAACATCTCTAAGTCGATTCCACTGAATCAACAACCAGTAGGCCCTGAAAGAAACTGAGTAGGCTTCAAGAAATTTTACCTCAACTTTCACATCATTAAATGCCTCAAGAAATTTCACCTCAGGAACTTTCACCTAACAAATTTTCTTCTAAAGAATAGCAGATGGGGGGCAGCTAGGTGGTGCAGTAGATAGAGCACCAGCCCTCGATTCAGGAGGACCTGAGTTCAAATCCGGCCTCAGACACTTGACACTTGTTGTGTGACCCTGGGCAAGTCACTTAACCCCAATTGCCCCACCAAAAAAAAAGAATTAAAAAGAATTAATAATTTTTTTAAAAATCATGATTATGTCAATACATGCATAAATACTTTTGATAAAATCTAACACATTTCTTTTTTTTTTTTTTTTTGGTGAGGCAGTTGGGAGTCAAGTGACTTGCCCAAGGTCACACAGCTAGTAAGTGTCAAGTGTCTGAGGCCGGATTTGAACTCAGGTCCTCCTGACTCCAGGGCTGGTGCTCTATCCACTGCGCTACCTAGCTGCCCCACATTTCTTTTAAAACCACTTGAAAGTATTAGTATAAGTTTATTTTTTCCTTGAATTGATAAAAATAAATTTATGTAACACCATTAATAAGCCTTATTTGTAATGGGGATAAACTGGCGGCCCTCCCAGTAATATCAGATGTCGAACAGAGATGCCTATTGTCAGCAATATTATTTAATATTGTATTGGAAATCCTAGCAATAGCATAAGAGTAGAAAAAAGAAATTGAAGGAGTCACAATAGAGAATGAAGTGCTAAAACTATCTCTTTTTGTTGATTGATATTCTTGTAAATTTATTTTTAAAAAATAAGCAAAACTCTCTCATTTCCTCCTCTGGAAATGGTTACAGAATTATGAAGCTCAAATAACTAAAATATATATACATATATATCTACACATATGTATGTATTAATTCATTTTAGTCCTTTGTCCAGTAAAAATGCATTATGTTAAAGTTAAAGATTCTGTCTTAGGCCATATATACACATATACACACCAATATATACATATACATACACATACACATGCACATGCACATACACATATACATATGTATTTAAGACAATACTAGTTCTTCTCTTAAGAAGACTACAACTTAATTAGGGTATAAGGAATCACAAAATGACATAAGGAGGTTGTTATTTGGTGGGTTCAGGCTCTTCATAACCCCATTTGGAGTTTTCTTGGCAAAGATAACTGGAGTGGTTTGCCATTTCGTTCTGCAGTTCATTTTATAATTGAAGAATCATAGGCACATAGGGTTAAGTGACTTGCCCAGGGTCACCCAGCTAATAAGTGTCTGAGGCCTGATTTGAACTCATGAAGATGAGTCTTTCTGACTCCAGACCTGCTACTTCTAACTGCCCTAAAAGAAGGTGAGATTAAGTGAATTAAATCAATGTTTAATAACTTATAAAGTGCTCATTATGTGCCAAGCAATTCTGTAAGCTCTTGGGACCCTGAAAAATTCAAAGGCACTCACTCTGCCCTCAAGGAGCTTATATTTTGATGGGTGAGAGAACATGTATGTAATTATAGTTATACAGAGTCTACTCCATACAGAGTAGATGAAAGGTACAAGTTGAGGAGAAAGGTAAATATGGAAGGACCTAGGAAAGGTATCTTTCTGATGATGACATTTGAATTGAGTCTGTAGAAAAGCCAGGGATGCTGAGGCAAAAGTGAGGAGAGAACCAAGTAAAATACCAAGAGAAATAAATTACCTTCCCTAATTAATCTCAGGCATAGTTTCATGGAGGAGAGTATCTAAGATATCTTAGACATCTAAGAGTATCTAAGTATCTGTTCTCTAAGATATCTAAAATAGCTATGCATCAAAGAATATTAAAGGAAGGGAGGATGGAGTTTGAGGGGCTTCATGACTTTATGGAAGATAGAATAGGTACAGTCTAATGGGAGAGGACAAAATAAAAACAAGGAATAGAGATTTGAGTTTGGCTGAAACATCACCAAAGAGAGTGGAGAATAATAAATAGTATGTGAAAATGCTGGATTGGAAGCTAGAGACATTTTGTGGTGTTCGTTAAATGCCAACATTAGTTTATATTTTATTTTATTGGTGAAGGAGAGATACTAATTGCCTACTTTTATATTAATACCAGCTCATGTTCCTGTAGTGTTCTCCTTGAAAGTTCATGATGTATATAACATCCCCATCATGTAGGGATCTTCCCCCTAGAAACATTTTTCCCCAAATTTAAGCATAAATGAGCTTAATAGTAACACTATTTAATATCATTATTGTTGGCAAAATGTCAGATAGCAACGAGTTTACTATACATCATATAAAAGAAAAATAATTTGCCAATCTTTGTGGCAGGTTATTGCTTGGAGCATGAATTTCATTATCCTTATTTCATTATTCATAACTATTATTTGACATACATGAACCCAACTATTTTTCTAAACCTACCTCCAGGATTTAATTGTATTAAAGTATGTATTATTAAATTTATGTCTACTTTCTGTGGGGGCTGGGAAGTAGGAGAGTTTGTTTGATTTCATGGATTTAACTGCCTAAATCCAAAATAGTAAGTCCATTGTTGGTAGCAGATATGGAAGTCTGGGGTCATTCACACAAAATGTTCTAGGTCTATATGTCTCTGTTTTCAAAAGAAATCCAGAAATGCCCATTTTTGCTACAATAAAGTAACTGGATTTATGCCTGTCTTTAGATACCTTACCTGCATCAAAATGACAGCCCTTTAGATCTGTGAAATTGTTGCTATGCATATAGATTTGTCTTTTGCAGTCCTAACCACCCTATAAGACGCAGCCCAGGTTCTAGCTTATGTCTGAAGCCAGTTTTAGGAAAAGGCCTCGATTTTCAGACCTTGGCAGCAATTTATGCCAAAGACTACAGAATTTGGGGATTGGAAACAGACTCCAGTGGCTATCAGTCCATTTTGTAGTGGAAAAAGAATTCCCACTAGAACACTTCTATTCAATCTTTGCTTAAATACTTCTAGTGAAAGGAAATCAACTATCTACCAATATATCTCTCAAATGTGATTTATTACATAACACTGTGCACTATGTGTTTATAGTTTGTCTTCCTACTAGATATGAGTCTTACCCTGTTTTCTCTCTTCATTAGGACTGAGCATAGTCCTCCGCACATAATAAATGTTTGCTGAAATTTAATTTGAAGGTCTAAAGATCAATTCCTTGCCCTGAACCCCTCCCCCCAAACCCCTTTTTTTTTTGCTTTTACTAAATTTTCTTAGTTTCACAAAGCATTTTAAAAATTGGGCTATAGAATTTACTATACACTGAGACTTCTTACTCAGTGATACTGTCAAAGGATAATTACCAGAATAAATATATCCTAACCCCTTTCTCAAAGGCAACTATGTGGTTCAGTGAATAAAGCTCTGGGCCTAGAGTCAAGAAGACCTGAGTTCAAATCCAGTCTCAGACACTTACTAGTTGTGTGACCCTGGGCAAGTTACTTAACCACTGGAGAAGAAAATGGCAAACTACTCCTGTATTCTTGCCAAGAAAACCCCATGGACAGTGCTGGCATGCTATGGTCCAGGGTCAGAGTCAGATACCACTGAACAACAATAACCTTTCTTATTGTATTTTAAATGTCAGTGTAATATATATTTCTTTATTTAACAATTAGTGTCATCATGGGCTTTAACGATATGTCCTACCTATGAGAAGTACCAACAGGAGAGGATAATACAAGGATGAAGGTCAAAATGGGCACCAATAATTTCTGTAACTCTGGAGTTCAAGATTGTCTTTCTACTTAAACCAATTAGTGGAAAGAACACTGAACTGAGTAGACTAATTATGACTCTGCCATCAGCTGGCTATGGAACCTATAGCAAAACATATACTTTCTGGTCGTTTTTTTGTCAGATGCTGTATTTGGACAAGATGATCTCTAAGGTCAGATCTCTACAAAATCATGATTATAAAGGTTGACCTAAGGTACCAGTAATCAGTAATACCAGGAGAGGGATAATATAGGAAGAATATCTTCACAGCAGGTAGAGAGAATAATTGGGACTCCAGAGACCAAAATTCGATATTTTTCATAGACTGGGAATTAGAAAACCTGGATTCTAGTCCCTGGGCTGCCACTAATTGTATCAACTTTTGCAAGTCATTTAACCTCTCTTGTCCTTACTTTCTTCATCTCTTCAAGAAAATTATTAGACTAGATTCTCTCTAAAGTTCCTTTTATCCCTCAACTTCTATGGTTCTGGGCATCTGTTCAGAGTTACATTCATAATTCATTATAAAATGGTATTGTATTGGTTGATTCTTTTTCAAAATGGCCTCTTATTTTTTTCAAAGTTATCTAAAGATGTTAATTCTTAACATATATAATTGATAAAAAGTAAAATTAATATTAAAAAATATTTCTAGAACTCTATCCAGCTTCAGACACTTTCTAGCCGTGTCAACCTTTGGCAATAAATTAACTTCTTATTGCCTGACAAAATGTATCCACTGGAGAAGGAAATGGTAAAACACTCCAGTATCATAACCTAGAAAACCCCAAATGGAGTCATGAAGAGTTAACAAAAACTTCTTTACTCTAAGGCAAACACTTTATTTCTTACTCTATGCTGCTTTAGACATGAATATATAGACATGAGGAGTGTGGCTTAAGGAAGGAAGGAAAATAGGAATCTTGAATACTACTTAAAATCCCTTCACAACAGAATTAAGACTATAATATATGTAATGCAATATATGTATATGCAATAGTGTACCTTACAGGATTCTTTGAACATCTTTACTCCCTAAAAATCACAATGTTCAAAATGGGAATATAAGACCACTTCCTCCCTTTAATGAATAGCTACTATGCTAAAATTTTCCTTTCCTTTTCTTGAAGTACATTAAAATAGGGGTCACCTATAAAACCAGAAATGACTTACTCTAATCTTAAAGATTTATTTTGTATGAATCAAATCTTCAAAGCATTTTCTGTTGAAAGGAATGTTTAGAAAATTTCACAGTTGACCTTGATTTTACAAAAAAGATTCAAAATTATCTCTCTGTTATCTACTACCTTTTAAAAAATAAAATATAAAAATAAATGAGTAAAAGTTCATAGTTATCAAATATATATATGGATGAGGGGGCAGCTAGGTGGTGCAGTGGATAGAGTACTGGCTCTGGAGTCAGGAGTACCTGAGTTCAAATGCAGTCTCAGACACTTGACGCTGACTAGCTGTGTGAACCTGGGCAAGTCATTTGACCCCAATTGCCATATATATGTGTGTGTGTGTGTATATATATATATATTTGTATGTATGTATATACACACATATATACATATATATATGGATGAACTAGAATAAGCTATAAGCTAGAGTGTTTTTTTAAGTCACCAAAGATTCATTTAGTAGACTAATTTTATTTTGTAATCTTGTCTAATGACATGGAACAGTTAAAATATATGATGTTTAAAAGTTGATTGATTTGCTCATATCTTATAAAACAAATCAAATTGCCTGAAAATAGTATACATTTACTTTTTTTATTTTTGGTAGGGCAATGAGGGTTAAGTGACTTGCCCAGGGTCACACAGCTAGTAAATGTCAAGCGTCTGAGCCCGGATTTGAACTCAGGTCCTCCTGAATCCAGGGCCTAGGGACAGCTAGGTGGCACGGTAGATAGAGCACCGGCCCTGGATTCAGGAGGACCTGAGTTCAAATCCGGGCTCAGACGCTTGACATTTATTAGCTGTGTGACCCTGGGCAAGTCACTTAAGCCTCATTGCTCTGCAAAAAATAAAATAAGTAAATAAATAAAAAAGGTGGGGCTTTGGGTCTCCTTGCTTTTTTGGGTATGTTTCATCTAAATTATTTTCCATCTTTTTCTAGTCTTTCTTATATTACAGATATATAATTTTTTTAAAGTACAACACATCATTTTCTGATGTGTCACAATACTCTTGCTTACCTAACACATCCAAATAATTTCTATGTTCTGTGATTTCAATCTTTTTCAATCTCTTTCATAACTCTCTCTGTTCTAACTGAAAATATCTTAATTCAAACCCTCATCTGTTCTTACTTAGTATAACTAAATATATCCTCCAAACTGGTGTCCAGAAGCTAATCTGTTCCATCTACAAATCGAAATTCATCCCTGCTAAATCAGGGCTAAATGTGTCACTCTGATTAGGTCACTCTTCTACTCTGAAGCCTTGAATGGCTCTCCATTGTCTTCTGAATAAAGTATGAACTCTTAATCCAAATCACTTTACAATTCACATCTACCCTATCTGATTAGTCTTCTAATACTCTAAATTCTAACAGAACTGGATTTATTTTTGTTCCTTTATCTGATCTTTCCTCTGTCACATCTCTGTGCCTTGGTTCATGCTCCAGATCATGACAGGAATGACCTCCTTCCAACTTTGGTTAAGCCAGTCCACAAGTATTTATTAAATGTTTACTATGTTTCAGGCACTGTGCACCCTGTGAAGTAGGTACTATTATTATCCCCATCTTTAAGATGATGAAACTGAGGCTGAAAAAAGTTAAGTCACTTGCCTGGGGTGACACAGCTAGACAAGGATTGGACACAGTGAGGCAGGATTGGAACTCAAATCTTTCAGGCATTCTATCCACTTTATCATTTATCTGTTCATCTAGTCATAGACACATGGGGAGATGAAAAATTGTCTAATCCAAACCCCTCATTTTATAGATGTAGTTTAAATTTACAAAAATATAAAATGGTGGAGCTAGTTTTTGAACATACATATTCTCATACAACTTTACTTATTAAATTAGAATCTACCAAAATCATCTCACTCATCTTACTTTCCCCAAAATAAGGCATATATATATCTTCTTTTGGTCTTTGTTCATAATACTAGATTCTTCTGGACTGCTCTCCTTTATTGTGTCCTTTAATTTGACTCATATGATACTATATTTAGATTGTGAAAGGAATTAATATTGCTATTACTCAAGATTAAAACTTGCTACCTTCTTTAAGCCCTTCCAAAGTGACTTACCTCCATAGTTACCTTCCTTTATTCTGACTTCTAGCACTTACATATATTCTATACCAGATTAATAAGCACTTGTTTATGTGTCATATAAATGGAAATCTATGGAATGAATAATTTATCATTTTATTTCTAATTATCTGTATATAATTTTAATATTCATAGTGGACTAATATAAATATTCAAGAATAAGCGCCTGAATGCTAAAGTGATTAGAGTGCTGGGCTTTGAGTTAGGAAAATGAGTTCAAACTTTAACTCTGACACTTACTAGATATGTGACCTTGGACAAACCATTTAACTTTTTACATGCCTCAAGTGACTCCCTAGGAGTTGTTTATTAAGGTATACTACAAATAGGTTGCAAAAAGGGAGCTTGCCAAGTAAAGAAATTCCCAATCCTTTGTGTATTTTAGTGTATGCAAGAATAAACAGAATTCCATTGATAATAGTACCAATATAGAGATATTCTCTATATTACTTTATAATTGCTTTCTAGTTATTCTATGCACATATGACTGTCTTATTTCTCAGGTTTTTTGAGAGCATTCATTAAGTTTTCTATGGTTTGCAGTAGCCTTCACTCCTCACCCCTAGCATATTGCCAGACAAAAAAATCGGTATTCAATAAATATGTTAATGAATGAATAATAAAATAATATGTATAGTTCACTGATAAAGAAATATCTCTTCTCTGAAATTAAATTAGATGCAAAGCATGTTTTTTTTAAGTCAAATTTTAAAAAGGACCAATTACCTGCATCTCCTTCATGTTTCAATACACAAGCATATAAGATTGAAAAGAAAAAAAGTGAGGGCTCAGTCAACCAAAAAAAAAGGTTTCTTTGAGGTTTTCCTTACCTTATGCTTCAAGAGATTACTATCACAAGCATGAACTAGGCTGATACTCTATATAATTCTGTGGCAGAATAATCCCAGAAAGGTAACTAGAATTTGATAGTAGTCTTAGATTATCAGTAATACATCTGTTTTCAGACCTAGTGGATTGTAGGTTAAATCTGAGTGTAGCCAAAAAAGGTAATGTGATTTTGTTGTTCAGTTGTGTCAGACTCTTCACCATTCCATTTGAATTCTTCTTGGCAAAGATACTAGAGTGGTTTGCCATTTCCTTCTCCAGCTCATTTTTGTTTGTTTGTTTGTTTGTTTGTTTGTTTGTTTTTGGTAAGGCAATTGGGGTTAAGTGACTTGCCCAGGGTCACACAGCTAGTAAGTGTTAAGTGTCTGAGGCCGGATTTGAACTCAGGTACTCCTGAATTCAGGGCTGGTGTTTTATCCACTGTGCCACCTAGCTGCACCTCCAGCTCATTTTATAATTGAGGAAACTGGGGCAAATAGGTTTAAGTTACTTACCCAGGGTCACAGAGAGAGTAAGTGTCTGAGGTCACATTTGAACTCTGAGCTTTGTGACTCAAGGTCCTGTGCTCTATTCATTGTGCCATCCTGCCCCTAGGAATTCCATTAAAATAGGCATAGCTCCCAGGAATGGGCAGGAGGAAATGCAAGTGGAATGTGATATTCTCACTGTTCTCTGCCCTCATCAATTGTCATCTGGAATATTATGTTCAGTTTTGGATACCACCATTTAAGAGGGGCAATGATGAACGAGAGATTGGTCAGATGAGGTCAATTACAGTGAGAATTTTGAATCCATGAGTAGATTTAGAAGAAGAGGCATGTTAGCTGTCTATACTTATTTGAAGAGCTGTTAAATAGAGGAAGAGTTAGACTTGTCCTGTTTCATCTGAAATGGCAGAATCAGGAGCCATAGGCAGAAGAAGCAAATTGAGGTTTGATTCAGGGAAGCCTTTCCCAACCCCTCTTAATTCTAGTACCTTTTCTCTTTTAATTGTTTCCTATTTATCATGCCTATAGCTCATTTGTATATATCTGTTTAGGTGTATTTTTATCTTTCCCATTATACTGTAAACTTCTTGAAAGCAGGGACTGTCTTTTTCCTCTTTTTGTATCCCTAGTAGAGTGTCTAACACATAGTAGGTGCTTAATAATTGTTCGAATGATTGACAAAGCAAAACAAAAAAACAACCAAACAAAAATAATCCTACTTGACAATTAGAGTGATCAAAAAGTAGAATGGGTTGCTCTGGAAAAATGAGGCAGAGGCCACATGTTAGGCCTATTACAGTGAGAGTGTCTTACAGGTGTGGGTTGGATGTAGTCACTACTAAGGTTGTGTCCATCTCTTAAATTCTATTATTAGATTCTATTATTAATGTTGTTAATTAGGGGGCCTACCATTATTCTACTTGTCAAATAAATAAAATAAACCTTCAGGTTTATTTAAGAATTAATTATTAAACTTTTCCAACAAGTAAATCATGACACACTTAAAGCATGATACTGAAATGTGTATCCTAAACAATTATCACCAACTAAGTGGAAATAGCTCTGGGACTCACTTGTTTGGCCTAAATGCCACCAACCCCTAGATATGTAGACACACACTTATATAGGGAGAAGTGGAAAGGATTTAGAGATGATCTGAAGAGCAGAAATATAGAAACCAGAAAGTAAAAGAGAAGGAAATTAATAGAGTTGGAAGGAATTAGAGGAATACACACAAATGCCCAAATACTTCAGATGTCTTTAATTACTACTAAGATGATTGATGCCCTGGGGGAAATTGGTTCTTAAATCCATTTAAATATTGAAACTTGATTTTCATCTAATTAGTTAATAGAGATATTATTTGTAAGTGTTAACTGGAAATTTCCACTGAACTTCATCAAAAAATGAATGGTAATATTCAAAAGTAAGTTAAGCCATATTATTTTTATGTTTTCCTTTTTAATTGAAACATAATTAGGAATGATAACATCAAAACATAATTTATCACAATCTCTAATTATATTAGTAAGGCCAATACCAAAGAAGTAATACATCTATTTTATAAAGACAAAGAAAATTATTTTAGTCTATTGATGAGTCTTATTCAATAATGAGGATTATGTTTCTGCATATGTAAAGTATCATGGCTGTGGTGCAGATAATATTAGGATTTTCTATCACAAGGAAAAACAAATACACACATAAATGAGAATTAATGGACGGAAAATGAATTTAGTAAGCACTTACTATGTGCTAGGCACTGTGCTAAGCACAGGTGATACAAATAGAAACATAAGAGAGTCCCTGTTATCAAGAAATTCACATTCTAATGGGAGAGACAGCATATATAAGCTGATGTGGGTACAAGTTAGAAGGAAAGGACTCATGATCCTTAGAGAATAGCATCAGTTGATGGCAATGCCCCTTCTTTTATTCTGCTTCTACTGATCAAACTATATATATATTATACCAAAGCATTTGACAATGCCAAGGATTTGGGTGGTGAGCATTTTCTTTTCTGAGTCCTCAGAATCTGTGGTCATTGAAGGGAGAGACAGGGTTCTCCATTACCTCAGAGAAAGCTGATAGGTCAGTTCCACAAAGGTGGCCCATGGACAATGACTGAGGAAGATGGGCTGGAAGCAGAAGGATTAGAGTACTTCTATTTCTAATTCAATATTCCCATTACTGCTTTTGAGCATTATTTCAATTATTGAAGAACAACTCCAGCCCTACCCATTTAGCATCTCCATGAATATATTTGAAAAGAAAGCCTCTTGAAGAAATCTGGTGAAGCAAGTGTGAAGGATTTCTAATTCTCTCCTTTAAATGGAATACAAAATCCCCAATTGTATTTCACTTTAATGTTGCTTCCTGAGGTAGATGATGTGTTGCTCCAGTAAGTGGAAGCCTTTCCATTTTGATTCAATTGATTCATTTGAATTTTGAGTGTGATATTAAAGTTTTCCTTCCTTTTCCCATAAATCTACTATTTTTTTTTTTCTGGGCACAGTGCATTAGCACATCCTAATGAGCTCTGTTATTATGCTCTGTTGCTCACTGCAGTTAGGAAAATGCTAAACACGTGGTCAATGGAAAGTCAAGGAGGAGAGGGTGGGAATAGCAGTACAACCTATTCATCAGTCCTCACCCTACCTGCCAACACCAGCTCCAGATTAGCTTTGCTTACCTAATTCCTACTAATTCTTCAAGGCTCTGCTCAAATATTACCTTGATAGAGAAGCCCTTGTGATTTCCTGAAACTGGGAAGTCCTCTGAATTCCCAAATTCCCTTTGTAAATTTATCTACATTCTCCCTTGAATTGTGCTTGATTGTATCCACCTACCTTATTTCCTCTACTAGAATGTAGCCTGTTTAATGGAAGCAAATGCATTTCTCTTATTTTTATATTCCCTTTACTTATAACATAGGGGTCAAACATAGTAGGTGTTCAAAATAAATATTTATTTAAAAACAACTGTGTTTCCTCTTCCACAGATATTGTCATTTTGACATGACAAGTCACAAAAGCCTAATAATTTACTCTTTCATGGAGAAAAATCAGCTGTCAGGGTGCCTTGCTGAGAAAACATTTGAATATCATAAGATAGGATATTAAAAGGTAGAAGAGACATTAAAGGTTAAATCTAACTCCATTATCTTCCAGAATAGGAAACTGATGCCAAAAGGTTAAATGGCTTGCCCCACATCTAGTAGCTAGTAAAATGTCTGAGGCAGATATCTTTGACTCTATATCCTATCCAACACTGCACCTCTTTAGGTACCACTAAAATGACATTATTAAGATAGGAATTATATTCACAACCCTGACCCCAAGTTACAACATTGCAAATCTAGGAGCACAATATTTCCATAAATCTTTCATAGTTTTCTTATGTTTGGTCATTTTTCAGTTGTGTCTGATTCTTCATGACCCCATTTGGAGTTTTCTTGGCAAAGATACTGGAGTGGTTTTCTAATCCCTTCTCCAGCTTATTTTACAGATGAGGAAACTGATGCAAACAGGGTTAAGTGATTTGCCCAGTAAGTGTTTGAGGCCAGATATGAACTCAGGAAGATGAGTCTTCTTGATTAAAGGCCTGGAACTCTATCCACTGTACCACCTAGTTGCCATTCTTGG
This sequence comes from Dromiciops gliroides, assembly GCF_019393635.1. Taxonomy (NCBI): domain Eukaryota; kingdom Metazoa; phylum Chordata; class Mammalia; order Microbiotheria; family Microbiotheriidae; genus Dromiciops; species Dromiciops gliroides. The sequence continues at coordinate 513,145,985 of NC_057862.1, forward strand.
AATCTAGGAGTCCAATAGTTAAGAAAGAAGACGGTCTTTTGGTAGCATAGTACACCAAATAATTTACATTGGAATAATTGAACAACAACCTTTCTTAATCCTCTCACATAGTTTATTGTTGCAGTTGATCTTCTCAGAATACTTATAATAGAAGCATTATGTGTGATCCTGTTTTATAGTTGAGGAAACAAAGTAATTAGAAAGTCATATAATTTCCCCAAGGTAACAGAGTTAGTGACTAAATTTCCTAATTCCCTGTCCAGTTAACACTTAACGTGGTTTCTATTTGGTTCAATAGATTTGTAGAATATTGTAGCTGGGAAGAACTTTAGAGATCATTGAGTCTAGAGTCCCCGTTGTGTAGATGAGATAAGAGAGGCACAGGCGAGAGAAGGGACTTGCCAAACTAGGGTCAGTCAGAAAATTAGTAACAACACTGGGACCAGGCTAAGAGTTCTCTTCATTTCAGGTATCTACCTTTCATTCGACCATCTTGATTCTACTTTGATTTGTATTGTAGTCAATTAATTTATCCAGTTGATCAAAAATTGTCATCTAGAGGCATGCACACAATTCTCATGTGGCCATTTTGAAGAGAAGGCATAGTTAGCAAAATAAAACAAAGTCCATTGCTTATATGGAATATCTGTCAGTTGAATTTCATGGTATCAAAGGGCAGGAAACTCCTCTATCAACTATATAGCAGGAAAAATGAATTTTATTTTATTTTACTTATGTTTGTTGGGCAAAGAGGGTTAAGTGACTTGCCCAGGGTCATACAACTAGTAAGTGTCAAGTGTCTGAGGCCAGATTTGAACTCAGGTCCTCCTGAATCCAGGGCCAGTGCTTTATCCACTGTGCCACCTAACTGCCCCCAGGAGAAATTAATTTTAAAAGAAATATGTATTTAAATTTGTTGGGCCCATTCTGCTATCATCATGAAGCAGGTAGTTAAGGTACTATTACCTCTATTTGACAGCTGAAGAAACTGAGCTTCAGCGAGGTAGAGTTCCTTATTTAAAATCACAAATACAACTTTAATTCATATCTTGAGATTATATACTTTGTCATTTTTTGTTCTCAGCACTTCATGATCCTATATTTATCCCTCAAACCCTGATAGAGATAGCTTAGGACATGTTAGTCAAAAGGCTTTTGAAGAGAAATGCTTTTAAACCAACCCTCAGAGCCATGATCTGCAGAAGTAATCTCTGTGGAGATGTAGTCAAGCAATTAATTACTTCTCTAGGACTTCCAGCCACAGTAACTGAAGACCAAAAAAAAAAAAAAAAGTCACCGAAGTCCTTGGTGTCATCAATGTTTCTAAATCTGAAACTGATGTGATTTTAATCAGTTGAAAGGACATTAAAGAGCAAGCATTATTGCCATCTGCTTTGCCACTACTGAAGACTATGTGGTACTTTTCCACTTGGCTTGCAACTGAAATCTCCATTTTCCCCCCCATTGTAATGTGAGTTGCTTGAGAAAAAGTCCTGTCTTTTTTTTTCTATTTGTATCCACAGCACTTATCACAATCTTTTGCACTTATTAAATACTTAGAAGATGATTTTTCTTTCATTCAATAAAACTGTGTGGCCACTAAAGTTTTATTTTACGTCCCATCCCCTCTTCCTAATCATGACACTTACTATCATGGTTATGATTCCTTCCTCACCTTTTTCTTTCCCTCCATGAAAGCAAACCAATCTTTGTTAGAGTGTTAGTGGAAACCTGCCTTCGGTATTAGCTATCATTCACTGCATATATATGTAGTTGTATATGAATTTTAATGAGGGAACATTCTGAATAAAAAACAAAAACCATTTAAAA